>NC_074701.1:14385077-14760077 GCF_029448725.1 Salvelinus fontinalis | reverse complement strand
GCAATCTACACACAATACCCCATATTGACAAAGCGAAACAGGTTTTTAGAAATTTTTGCAAATGTATTAAAAGAAAAAAACAGATACCTTCTTTACGTAAGTATTCAGACCTTTTGCTATGAGACTCAATTTAGCTCAGGTGCATCCTACTTCCATTGATCATCCTTAAGGTATTTCTATAACTTAATTGGAGTCCACCTGTGGTAAATTCAATTGATTGGACATGATTTGGAAAGGCACACACCTGTCTATATAAGGTCCCACAATTGGCAGTGCATGTCAGAGCAAAAACCAAGCCATGAGGTCGAAGGAATTGTCCGTAGAGCTTCGAGACAGGATTGTGTCGAGGCACAGATCTGGGGAAGGGTACCAAAACATTTCTGCAGCACTGAAGGTCCCCAAGAACACAGTGGCCTCCATCATTCTTAAATGGAAGAAGACTTCCTAGAGCTGGCTGCCCGGCCAAACTGAGCAATCAGAGAGGTGATAAAGAACCTGATGGGAAATGGGAGAACCTTCCAGAAGGACAACCATGCAGCACTGCTGCAGCACACCCTGCAGCACTCCACCTGTTATGCTGGTGAATGAGGACCCAAAAGCGACTTAACAAAAACAGAGTCTTTATTCCAGTCTTAAACAAAACGGTACTCCAGGATATATCTTAGATGACACCTGCTCACACGCAGCATCTGTTGAAGGCAAAAACACGACAGGGCGGAACCAGGACACAGAACAGCAAACATCAAACAAAGATCCGACAAGGACAGAAGCGGAAAACAGAGGGAGAAATAGGAACTCTAATCAGAGGGCAAAATAGGGGACAGGTGTGAAAGATTAAATGAGGTAGTTAGGAGAATGAGGAACAGCTGGGAGCAGGAACGGAACGATAGAGAGAGAGCGAGAGAGGAAGAGAGGGAGGGGAAGAGAGAGGGATAGAAAGAGGGAAAGAACCTACTAAGACCAGCAGAGGGAGACAAATGGAAGGGAAGCACAGGGACAAGACATGATAATCAAATGACAAAACATGACAGTACCCCCCCACTCACCGAGCGCCTCCTGGCGCACTCGAGGAGGAACCCTGGCGGCAACGGAGGAAATCATCAATCAACGAACGGTCCAGAACGTCCCGAGATGGAACCCAACTCCTCTCCTCAGGACCGTAACCCTCCCAATCCACTAAGTACTGGTGACCACGTCCCCGAGAACGCATGTCCATGATCTTCCGTACCTTGTAAATAGGTGCGCCCTCGACAAGGACGGGAGGGGGGGAGGGAAGACGAACGGGAGCGCGAAGAAAAGGCTTGACACAAGAGACATGGAAGACAGGGTGGACGCGACGAAGATGTCGCGGAAGAAGCAGTCGCACAGCGACAGGATTGACGACCTGAGAGACACGGAACGGACCAATGAACCGCGGAGTCAACTTGCGAGAAGCTGTCGTAAGGGGAAGGTTACGAGTGGAAAGCCACACTCTCTGACCGCGACAATACCTAGGACTCTTAATCCTACGTTTATTGGCGGCTCTCACAGTCTGCGCCCTGTAACGGCAAAGTGCAGACCTGACCCTCCTCCAAGTGCACTCACAACGTTGGACAAAAGCCTGAGCGGAGGGAACGCTGGACTCGGCGAGCTGGGACGAGAACAGAGGAGGCTGGTAACCAAGACTACTCTGAAACGGAGATAGCCCGGTAGCAGACGAAGGAAGCGAGTTGTGAGCGTACTCAGCCCAGGGGAGCTGTTCTGCCCAAGACGCAGGGTTTCGAAACGAAAGGCTGCGTAAAATGCGACCAATCGACTGATTGGCCCTTTCTGCTTGACCGTTAGACTGGGGATGAAACCCGGAAGAGAGACTGACGGAAGCACCGATCAAACGACAGAACTCCCTCCAAAACTGTGACGTGAATTGCGGACCTCTGTCTGAAACGGCATCTAACGGGAGGCCATGAATTCTGAACACATTCTCAATGATGATTTGTGCCGTCTCCTTAGCGGAAGGAAGCTTAGCGAGGGGAATGAAATGTGCCGCCTTAGAGAACCTATCGATAACCGTAAGAATCACAGTCTTCCCCGCAGACGAAGGCAGACCGGTAATAAAGTCTAAGGCGATGTGAGACCATGGTCGAGAAGGAATGGGAAGCGGTCTGAGACGACCGGCAGGAGGAGAGTTACCTGACTTAGTCTGCGCGCAGTCCGAACAAGCAGCCACGAAACGGCGCGTGTCCCGCTCCTGAGTAGGCCACCAAAACCGCTGGCGAATAGAAGCAAGCGTACCCCGAACACCGGGGTGGCCAGCTAACTTGGCAGAATGAGCCCACTGAAGAACAGCCAGACGAGTAGAGACAGGAACAAACAGAAGGTTACTAGGACAAGCGCGCGGCGACGCAGTGTGAGTGAGCGCTTGCTTTACCTGTCTCTCAATTCCCCAGACAGTCAACCCGACAACACGCCCTTCAGGGAGAATCCCCTCGGGGTCGGTAGAAACCACAGAAGAACTAAAGAGACGGGATAAGGCATCAGGCTTGGTGTTCTTATTTCCCGGGCGATAGGAAATCACGAACTCGAAACGAGCGAAAAACAACGCCCAACGAGCTTGACGTGCATTAAGTCGTTTGGCAGAACGGATGTACTCAAGGTTCTTATGGTCAGTCCAAACGACAAAAGGAACGGTCGCCCCCTCCAACCACTGTCGCCATTCGCCTATGGCTAAGCGGATAGCGAGCAGTTCGCGGTTACCCACATCATAGTTGCGTTCCGATGGCGACAGGCGATGAGAAAAGTAAGCGCAAGGATGAACCTTATCGTCAGACTGGAAGCGCTGGGACAGAATGGCTCCC
Organism: Salvelinus fontinalis; assembly: GCF_029448725.1. Classification (NCBI taxonomy): domain Eukaryota; kingdom Metazoa; phylum Chordata; class Actinopteri; order Salmoniformes; family Salmonidae; genus Salvelinus; species Salvelinus fontinalis. The sequence goes on along the minus strand of NC_074701.1, from coordinate 14,757,243 downwards.
ACGCCCACCTCTGAAGCGTCAACCTCGACAATAAATTGTTTAGTGACGTCAGGAGTAACAAGGATAGGAGCGGATGTAAAACGCTTCTTGAGGAGATCAAAAGCTCCCTGGGCGGAACCGGACCACTTAAAGCAAGTCTTGACAGAAGTCAGAGCTGTGAGAGGGACAGCCACTTGACCGAAATTACGAATGAAACGCCGATAGAAATTAGCGAAACCGAGAAAACGCTGCAACTCGACACGTGACTTAGGAACGGGCCAATCGCTGACAGCCTGGACCTTAGCGGGATCCATCTGAATGCCTTCAGCGGAAATAACAGAACCAAGAAAAGTGACAGAGGAGACATGAAAGGCGCACTTCTCAGCCTTCACGTAGAGACAATTCTCTAAAAGGCGCTGGAGTACACGTCGAACGTGCTGAACATGAATCTCGAGTGACGATGAAAAAATCAGGATATCGTCAAGGTAAACGAAAACAAAGATGTTCAGCATGTCTCTCAGTACATCATTAACTAATGCCTGAAAGACAGCTGGAGCATTAGAGAGACCGAACGGCAGAACCCGGTATTCAAAATGCCCTAACGGAGTGTTAAACGCCGTTTTCCACTCGTCCCCCTCTCTGATGCGTACGAGATGGTAAGCGTTACGAAGGTCCAACTTAGTAAAGAACCTGGCTCCCTGCAGCATCTCAAAGGCTGACGACATAAGGGGAAGCGGATTCTTAACCGTTATGTCATTCAGCCCTCGATAATCCACGCAGGGGCGCAGAGTACCGTCCTTCTTCTTAACAAAGAAAAACCCCGCTCCGGCGGGAGAGGAAGAAGGCACCACGGTACCGGCGTCGAGAGAAACAGACAGATAATCCTCGAGAGCCTTACGTTCGGGAGCCGACAGAGAGAATAGTCTACCCCGAGGGGGAGTGGTCCCCGGAAGGAGATCAATACAACAATCATACGACCGGTGAGGAGGAAGAGAGTTGGCTCTGGACCGACTGAAGACCGTGCGTAGATCATGATATTCCTCCGGCACTCCTGTCAAATCCCCAGGTTCCTCCTGAGTAGAGGGGACACAAGAAACAGGAGGGATAGCAGACATTAAACACTTCACATGACAAGAAACGTTCCAGGATAGGATAGAATTACTAGACCAATTAATAGAAGGATTATGACATACTAGCCAGGGATGACCCAAAACAACAGGTGTAAAAGGTGAACGAAAAATCAAAAAGGAAATGGTCTCACTGTGGTTACCAGATACTGTGAGGGTTAAAGGTAGTGTCTCACATCTGATACTGGGGAGAGAACTACCATCTAAGGCGAACATGGGCGTGGGCCTCCCTAACTGTCTGAGAGGAATGTCATGTTTCCGAGCCCATGCTTCGTCCATAAAACAACCCTCAGCCCCAGAGTCTATCAAGGCACTGCAGGAAGCAGCCGAACCGGTCCAGCGTAGATGGACCGACAAGGTAGTACAGGATCTTGATGGAGAGACCTGAGTAGTAGCGCTCACCAGTAGCCCTCCGCTTACTGATGAGCTCTGGCTTTTACTGGACATGACATGACAAAATGTCCAGCAGAACCGCAATAGAGACAAAGGCGGTTGGTGATTCTCCGTTCCCTCTCCTTAGTCGAGATGCGAATACCTCCCAGCTGCATGGGCTCAGTCTCTGAGCTGATGGGAGAAGATGGTTGAGATGCGGAGAGGGGAAACACCGTTAACGCGAGCTCTCTTCCACGAGCTCGGTGACGAAGATCTACCCGTCGTTCTATGCGGATGGCGAGTGCAATCAAAGAGTCCACGCTGGAAGGAACCTCCCGGGAGAGAATCTCATCCTTAACCTCAGCGTGAAGTCCCTCCAGAAAACGAGCGAGCAACGCCGGCTCGTTCCAGTCACTGGATGCAGCAAGAGTGCGAAACTCTATAGAGTAATCCGTTATGGATCGATCACCTTGACATAGGGAAGCCAGGACCCTGGAAGCCTCCTTCCCAAAAACTGAACGATCAAAAACCCGTATCATCTCCTCTTTAAAGCTCTGATAATCGTTAGTACACTCAGCCCTTGCCTCCCAGATAGCTGTGCCCCACTCCCGAGCCCGACCAGTAAGGAGTGATATGACGTAGGCGATCCGAGCTCTCTCTCGTGAGTATGTGTTGGGCTGGAGAGAAAACACAATATCACACTGGGTGAGAAAGGAGCGGCACTCAGTGGGTTGCCCAGAGTAACATGGTGGGTTATTAACCCTAGGTTCCGAAGACTCGGAAGACCAGGAAGTAACAGGTGGCACGAGACGAAGACTCTGAAACTGTCCTGAGAGGTTGGAAACCTGAGCGGCCAGGGTCTCAACGGCATGACGAGCAGCAGACAATTCCTGCTCGTGTCTGCCGAGCATTGCTCCCTGGATCTCGATGGCAGTGTTGCGAGAATCCGTAGTCGCTGGGTCCATTGTTTGTCGGATCTTTCTGTTATGCTGGTGAATGAGGACCCAAAAGCGATTTAACAAAAACAGAGTCTTTATTCCAGTCTTAAACAAAACGGTACTCCAGGATATATCTTAGATGACACCTGCTCACACGCAGCATCTGTTGAAGGCAAAAACACGACAGGGCGGAACCAGGACACAGAACAGCAAACATCAAACAAAGATCCGACAAGGACAGAAGCGGAAAACAGAGGGAGAAATAGGAACTCTAATCAGAGGGCAAAATAGGGGACAGGTGTGAAAGATTAAATGAGGTAGTTAGGAGAATGAGGAACAGCTGGGAGCAGGAACGGAACGATAGAGAGAGAGCGAGAGAGGAAGAGAGGGAGGGGAAGAGAGAGGGATAGAAAGAGGGAAAGAACCTACTAAGACCAGCAGAGGGAGACAAATGGAAGGGAAGCACAGGGACAAGACATGATAATCAAATGACAAAACATGACACCACCAATCAGGCCTTTATGGTAGAGGGGCCAGACGGAAGCCACTCCTCAGTAAAAGACACATGACAGCCCGCTTGGAGTTTGCCAAAAGGCACCTAAAGGACTCAGACCATGAGAAAAAAGATTCTCTGGTCTGATGAAACCAAGATTAAACTCTTTGGCCTGAATGCCAATCGTCACGTCTGGAGGAAACCTGGCAACATACTTACCATGAAGCATGGAGGTGGCAGCATCATGCTGTCGGGGTGTTTTTCAGCGGCAGGGACTGGGAGACTAGTCAGGATCGAGGCAAAGATGAACGGTGCAAATTACAGAGAGATCCTTGATGAAAACCTGCTCCAGAGTGCACAGAACTTCAGACTGGGGTGATGGTTTACCTTCCAACAGGACAATGACCCTAAGCACACAGCCAAGACACCCCCGGAGTGGCTTCTGGACAAGACTCTGAATGTCCTTGTGGCCCAGCCAGAGCCCGGACTTGAACCCGATCGAACCTGACCTGAAAATAGCTGTGCAGCAACACTCCCCTATGAACCTGATAGCTTGAGAGGATCTGCAGAGAAGAATGGGAGAAACTACCCAAATATAGGTGTGCCAAACTTGTAGCGTCATACCCAAGAAGACCCGAGGCTGTAGTTGCTGCCAAAGGTCCTTCAACAAAGGACTGAGTAAAGAGTCTGAATAATTACGTAAATGTGATATTTCCTGTTCAAAAAACCTGTTTTGCTTCGTCATTATGGGGTATTGTGTGTAAATTGATGAGGGGGAAAACAACTTTTTAATACATTTTAGAATAAAGCTGTAACGTAACAAAATTTGGAAAAAGTCAAGGGGTTTGAATACTTTCTGAAGGCACTGTACTTGCCCATAAATTCATAAAATGGCAGACAGATGTGTTTTTGTTTGTTTGCTCATACACATAGCATAGAGTTAGTGTGCAAAAATAAGACGTTTTTGATCACTACATGAATGTATGTCATCAATGGATACCATCCAAACATGAGGAGTGTGAGAGAGCAAGTGGCAAGGCTTAAAGAAAGGGACTAAGTGCAGGAGAGTGAGAGATGAGAGGAGAGTGATGATAGACCTTGTCAAAGCATGGCTGTGCTCCACATTTCATTATGGAGGCTAAAACCTCAGACTTAAGTGTGTGTGTACGTACGTGCATGCTAGCTTGTCTGTGTTTTGCGATACTATATACTGCCGGAGACTGGGGTCATAAATCAGTACATTACACATGATACTATGCTTTCAGAGTGGCGCAGTGGTCTAAGGCATTGCATCGCAGTTGTGGACGCGTCACCACAGACCTGGGTTCGATCCCGGGCTGTATCACGACCAGCCGTGATTGGGAGTCATATAGGGCGGCTCACAGTTGCCCCAGTGTTGTCCGGATTAGGGGAGGGTTTGGCCGGGGGGTCAGGTAGCCTAGTGGTTAGAGCGTTGGGCCAGTAACTGAAAGGTTGCTGGATCAAATCCCCAAGCTGACAAGGTAAAAATCTGTCGTTTTGCCCCTGAACAAGGCAGTTAACCCACTGTTCCCCAGTAGGCCATCATTGTAAAAAAGAATTTGTTCTTAACTGACTTGCCTAGTTAAATAAAGGTTAAATATTTTTTTTACTTTTTTTTAAACACTCCTATTGCCTCTCCTTGGTGTGTGTGTGTGTGTATGAGAGAGTGTGTCTTTGTTCATTAACAGGATTAGATACTACAGACCGGGCATCAGTAATGGTGATTAAGTATTGATGGAGGGAGTTGCTGTAATAAATCTGATTAAACAGGCCTCCAGAGTGTGTGAGGACAGGAAACAAGCCTGAAATGGCTCCTGTGTGTGCTCATGTGTGCGTGTGAATGCATGAGTCTTTTAACACATTGCGCAGTGTGGTTTCTCTAACCCAGTCCCATTTTTAGAACAGGTACTGATCTCTGCCACTGTCTTAACACAATCTGTGTATGTGTCTGTACTCATGCAGATATACCCCAGGGGACAGAAGCACACATAAATACAGCATTGCTGTGCCTACTTCATTAAAACCTGTGAGAAGGATTTTGATGAAGATGTGGAAGAAGGGGAGGTCGAGGGAGATGAGTGTGTACCTCCAGTAGCAACCTGTTTGTCAAACACTGAGAGGACGGTGACCTAGGCTGGGAGAGAGCAGACGTCATGACCCTTTGCCCTGCAAAGTCAGTATGTGCAGCTGAAGCCAACCGGAACCAGTCTTCCCAGTAAGACCTTCACTGGAGATGATGACCTGCTGGGTGAAGTGTTACACCTCCTGTATTACACCTCCTGTCAATGGGGCTAACATGGATAAATACAGGCTTACTCAGAGGGAGACCATATTCATAAGCCCGTGTTCATGAAGTGTCTCAGTTTATAAATGCTGACATAGGATACGTTTTGCATTTTAGATAATTGTCAATAAGATTATATGGGCAGGGGGGTGAGGACTGGTCCTAGATCAGCACTCCTACAGTTTTTGAATATGGGCCCTGGAGCATGTCTGGAAACACAGCCGTCTACTGTAGTTGAGGAAGGCATCAGTAATGAGGCAAGCATTGGAAAGAGCCTGGTTGGTTTTTAGTGTCAACACCAACCATTCGAGCAGCCATTCAGTGTTCAAACCAAAACAACTCTGATTAATTGTATAGTGTTGCTTCCTGTTTGACAGGATGTGTGTTTTGTGATTATGCTCCCTCTTAAGAAATCCTTATTTCAGTCTGCTGATTGCTTCACTCTTCTCCTTCTTTCTCCAGCTTTGATTATAGGCTGTGTGATCTCACTTCCTGTGTGTCCTCACTTCCTTTGAGATGTCACTTCCAGCAGGTCCCAGCTAGTGTCCTTGTCCTTTAGCCACATCTGTGCTCTCTAGTCCCTCAGCCTCTAAACAACTTTCCACACTCACACACTGAACATATCATCCCACGGAAAACATTCACAAAGAGATTCGGAAGTGCAATTACTCACTTCTCATGTGCTTATTACTCAGTTATTACATTCACATGACTTGAGAACACTAAATGTGTTCTCAACACACAGACTACAACAGGATAGTTAGCAGAGGCAGAGGAGTCAGGTTTTGAATTGCACATTTTCTCTACGATATGTTTTGACAGGGTGTTGGGTAATAGTCTGCTTATCCTCCAATCCGTCTTTAGAGTTTTTGCAACGCTCTAATGATAACAAGGGTGTTATCGTGCTGGAGTGGGTTACACAGTAAATTGTGGCATCTATTACTGAGAAGGATATCACCATTCACATCCGGCCTCTTTCACCATATTCTCAGGATTTCCTCCTTCCTAGGCTAGGCTGGGGGTTCACACAGGGCCTTAAAACCTTTCTGTATCAATGAATGCAAATTCAGCCCATCCTATACATTGTATTTATTTTAATTTTATTGATATATACTTTACAGCTGGGACGATAAACCAAAATGAATCGACACCGACCATACCAATCACCTATCACAGGCATTTTGCAGTAGCCTATACTAGAGGAACTGTTAAGTTTGAAATGAAATACGTTTGCTAATATGGGTGATTGTTAATGGAACAATTGATGGTTACAACCATCAAACTAGTAGTACTTAGGGTTTGACGGTATCCAGATTTACATACCTTCATACCGTGTCTGTGCCATCCTGGGATATACAATATCACTGGCTATTTATTTTTTTACACCCCCCCCCCCAAAAAAAAATACCCCAAAATCTCAGTTACCAGAATGCTAAGCAATTCCCATGGTTGGTTGCTAGGTAAATGCTAACGAGCGCATGTGAACATTTACTAAGACGGACAACCCAGCTCATAAATTTATGCAAGTAGCTATCTCAGAAGCTAGTGTGCAGCACACACAATACATATATTAGACAGCAGTGCTCTTAATCCAGAAGGGGGTTGTCTCTGCTGCCACTTAGCTAACGTTAGCAAGTTAGTAAAACCCAGATGTAGAGAATTTCTTAGCTATTTAACTTAATAGTTATAAGATGCATATATATATATATATACAGTTTAAGTCAGAAGTTTACATACACTTCGGTTAGAGTCATTAAAACTTGTTTTTCAACCACTCCACAAATTTCTTGTCAACAAACTATAGTTTTGGCAAGTCGGTTAGGACATCTACTTTGTGCATAACACAAGTAATTCTTCCAAGAATTGTTTACAGACAGATTATTTCACTTATAATTCACTGTATCACAATTCTAGTGGGTCAGAAGTTTACATACACTAAGTTGACTGTGCCTTTAAACAGCTTGGAAAATTCCATAAAATTATGTCATGGCTGTAGAAGCTTCTGATAGGCTAATTGACATCATTTGAGTCAATTGGAGGTGTAGCTGTGGATGTATTTCAAGGCCTACCTTCAAACTCGGTGTCTATTTGCTTGACATCATGGGAAAATCAAAAGAAATCAGCCAAGACCTCAGAAAAAATTGTGGACCTCCCCAAGTCTGGTTCATCCTTGGAAGCAATTTCCAAACACTTGAAGGTACCGCGTTCATCGGTCAAACAATAGTACTCAAGTATAAACACCATAGGACCACACAGCCGTCATACCGCTCAGGAAGGAGACGTGTTCTGTCTCCTAGAGATGAACGTACTTTGGTGCGAAAAGTGCAAATCAATCCCAGAAGAACAGCAAAGGACCCTGTGAAGATGCTGGAGGAAACCGATACAAAAGTATCCATATCCACAGTAAAACAAGCCCTATATCGACATAACCTGAAAGGCCGCTCAGCAAGGAAGAAGCCACTGCTCCAACACCGCCAAAAAAAGGCCACGGTTTGCAACTGCACATGGGAACAAAGATCGTACTTTTTGGAGAAAAGTCCTCTGGTCTGATGAAACAAAAATAGAACTGTTTGGCCATAATGACCATCGTTATGTTTGTAGGAAAAAGTGGGAGGCTTGCAAGCCGAAGAACACCATCCCAACCGTGAAGCACGGGGGTGGCAGCATCATGTTGTGGGGGTGCTTTGCTGCAGGAGGGACTGGTGCACTTCACAAAATAGATGGCTTCATGAGGGAGGACAATTATGTGGATATATTGAAGCAACATCTCAAGACATCAGTCAGGATGTTAAAGCTTGGTTGCAAATGGGTCTTCCAATGACCCCAAGCATACTTCCAAAGTCGTGGCAAAATGGCTTAAGGACAACAAAGTCAAGGTATTGGAGTGGCCATCACAAAGCCCTGACCTCAATCCTATAGAGTATTTGTGGTCAGAACTGAAAAAGTGTGTGCGAGCAAGGAGTCCTCCTGACTCGGTTACAACAGCTCTGTCAGGAGGAATGGGCCAAAGTTCACCCAACTTGTTTTGGGGAGCTTGTGTAAGGCTACCCGAAACGTTTGACCCAACTTAAACAATTTGAAGGCAATGCTACCAAATACTAATTGAGTGTATTTAAACTTCTGACCCACTGGGAATGTGATGAAAGAAATAAAAACTGAAATAAATCATTCTCTCTGCTATTATTTTGACATTTCACATTCTTAAAATAAAGTGGTGATCCTAACTGACCTAAGACAGGGAATGTTACTAGGATAAAACATCAGGAATTGTGAAAAAGTGTAAATGTATTTGGCTAAGGTGTAAGTAAACTTCTGACTTCAACTGTATATAAATGGCTGGCAAACATTGAATTTCATTCAAGTGTAACTTGATCACCTCACTAAGCACTAGAACCGCCTGGCCTTTCAGCCTATAGGTACCCGCTAGAGAATGTTTCTGGGCGTTTTCCTTCAGCATATGCACCCGATGCATATCAACCTGCAAGGTGCTCAATCATAAGCACCAGCACTTGATAAATAGTGCATCAACTTTTGGAATGGATGAATTGCTTGAAGAATTGTTAATAAAAAGAATAGTTATTTGTTAGAGTCAAGGATATGTTTTGTATAATTCTACGAAGTCCTAGAATATACATAGGCCTAGTAGTCTCTTTTCGTTTCCCTTGCAATAAAAACATTACAGTGTAATCCATTTCATCAACTTTATTTGTGCATGAACAATTGCAAAGGATTAAATATTAGTGGAAATATATTCATGATAAGATATAAAACAGTCATTTGTTGATTGTATCAGACACTGTATAGACTACCACAGTACGAGTCATAATACCCCTAAAACTTAGCGGTCAAACAGGGAAACGGTTCCAATCGTTTTTCCACCATTCATTTTTCCCATAGGGGATTTTAGAAAAACTTAAAATATGGGCTGTGATTCGTGTAGGCTTACCCTGGCGTGACATTTTGATAACTGTGTAAAACTCTCTAAGAAAAGGTGACTTTTATCAATATATTCGGCTCTATTTACTCTCAGATTCGAAAATGCTAATTAGCATCAAAGTAGACATGCAAAACTACATATCCCTGCGAGCTCCTGCACATCGTCTCTAGCTGACACCTTTGCTAACAGGTAATGTGTCAATTTATAAGTTGTGTTTACCAGTCGTGCTGAATGCATGGACAGCACGGTTATTCTTGGAAAAAGTGAAATCTGGAAATAGAGCTGCACCTTTTATTTGACAAAGTGTCATAGAAACGGCAGAATATGCTCTTTCTGATACTATATAGAAGTCAAAAAAATGTACCTTCATGTGACTCTGAAGGAGTATTTGATAATGTGATTCCCCTTTCCCTGCATCTGTCAATTAAAAAATACGCCCACGTCCTCATGTACAATTTGACAACTGATATTGTCACTAAATTCAGTTATGAAGTAAGGGGCACAATTATTGGCCATTCATTTTCATTCACTCAGTGGGTACAGAGAGATGCAATAGCGTCTGGCTGGGTACCAACGTCCTACAGCACATTCTCTTAGCGGGTTAAATTTGGAATAGTTGTGAGAAAAAGAAAAAAAACGTTTCTGTTTTTTATCTGACAAATGAGCAATTTAAAATACCAAAATTTTATGAAAAGTCAGGACATACCTTTTTACAATTTTGGGACAGATATTTTTTTTATTTACAAAATCGAACGTCAGTGGCTGTTGGCCTATGGCGGTTCTAGTGTTAAGTTGCGCTTCCGCAGGAGTGACTCACCTCACCAAGCCCCTATTTTGCTCGTTATGTTTCTTTGTAAACAAATGCCTCAAACAGCTGTTTTTGGAAACCGGTAAACTTTATAATGAAAAATGATCTAACAGGCGAAATAATGAACGTGAACTGCTTTATCAATTACCTAGTGCACAAGTTATTTTATTTACGGTATTGGAAAATCATACCAAGAGTATTTCAAAAATACCCTGGGATACCGTTATATACAATCGACTGCCCAACCCTAGTTGTGTTGGTTTAAAGGATAAGAAATACATTTAAACTGTAGTGCACTTTTAATGTTATAAACGTATCGTTCTATTTATCGTTATCGCACTAATTCAGGCAATTTATCACCCTGCTCTACCCTATTCTATTACATATATACACAGTTTATTAGGTACACCGTCTAGTACTGGGACCCCCTTTGCCTCCAGGACACCCTGAATTCTTCGGGGCATGGAAACATTGCTCAATTGGTATCAAGGGATCTAACGTGTGCTAGGAAAACATTCCCCACACCATTACACCACCTCCACCAGCCTGTACGGCTGACACCAGGCAGGATGGGGCCATGAACTAATGCTGCTTACGTCAAATCCTGACTCCACTATCAGCATGACGCAACAGGAACTGGGATTCGTCGGACCAGGCAATATTTTTCCTCTCCTCAATTGTCCAGTATTGGTGAACTCGTGCCCATTGAAGCCGCTTCTTGTTTTTAGCTGATAGGAGTGGAACCCGGTGTGGTCGTCTGCTGCAACAGCCCATCCGTGACAAGGACCGACGAGTTGTGAGTTCTGAGATGCCGTCCTGCCGACCACTGTTGTACGGTGCCATTCTTTTCCTGTTTATGGCCGCCTGTTGGCTTTCACGATTCTTGCCATTCTCCTTCGACCTCTCACCAACTAGCTGTTTTCGCCCACAGGATTGCCACTGACTGGATATTTGTTGTTTGTTGCACCATTCTTGGTAAACCCTGGACACTGTTGTGCGTGAAAAGCACCGAAGGCCGGACATTTCCGAGATACCGGAACTGGTGCACCTGACACCGATCATACTACGCTCAAAGTCGCTTAGGTCACTCGTTTTGCCCATTCTAACATTCAATCAAACAGTAACCTAATGCCACTTCTTGTCTGATTTTATATTCTATCACACAAATCAAAGTACCCGAGTCACGCAACCTCCCCACACACACTGACTTACTCATGTACCTGAACGTTGCCTCGCAGAGTGCAGCTCGACTGTGTTCCTTTCTCAAGGGAGCGTTTCGTCAAGCTGTGGAGAGTTATGATAAGATGACATTATTAAAGCTCGACTTAGCTGAGAGGAAATTGAGGCGAAAGTAACAAAAGGGCAGAGTCGGGGAGGACAAATGAGCTCATGGTTTCATCACTGAGAACTCGGTGTGACTGATATGTTGCTTCTTGTATCCTGTTAGTTAGCCAACAAGGCACATCTCTACCTTTTTTGTCTTGCATTTCTAGTTTGTGTCTTTGATCTATACATATATGTGATACAGGTATTGGTGTAACTGTGGTGTTTCGTTATTAACAGGATGTCAGTGATTGACAGCAGAGTCTGGGTGTAGGGCGATTCCATGCCAGTGGGAGTGTAAAATATGTTTGGTATCTCAAATTGTTCTGGCAATTCTCACATAGGAACTTCATTTAGAGGAAGGATGTTTAACTTGCTTTTTGCATTTGTATCACCATTTCTGAGGGGTAAATCATGATGAAATGACCCATTTTAGGTGGTTTTTATACATGCCTCCTGTAAGACCCTATGATCTGTGAACCATACATATGGACTATGTATAGATTCTGAAAAAACAAATGTTCACATTCATTTATGCTACTTTAACAATATGAATATAATAAAACGATCCTTTTAGATTTTGCTTATATTTAGACATATTCTTTGTAACAATATACTCTTCAAAACATGTCAAATTTCCAGTGGGCTCTCTGGTACTTTTAATGATATGACCCAGTTTATACATAGAATTTGACATTACAGGTTATTAACCAATCACAGCCCTCCTTTAGGATTGCACATTCAGCCTGTCACCAGAAAAGGGGGTTTCCTTTGAATCCATTTTCCCATTCAGTGTGTTGGTGGTACTCATAACGTATCATACCTTCATAATTAGTAGAGTCCACTCTGGAAGTGTTATGTACTTGTAGTGTATACTGTTTGGAGCAATATACTCTATGTCTTTAAAATGAACAAAATCAAAAAGGGTACTTTTAATTAATGTAAATGAATAAATAAATGTGAAAAATGTATTTCAGAATCACACTATAAATAGTATGATGACACCAAGATGTTTGTCTGTATCATGTACGATTAATGTCTTACAGGAGGCATGTATAGGTCTAAAAAGGGACTACGATGGCCACTTTCATCATGATTTTCTCCAAAATGGTTGGATTCGAATGTAAAAAGTATTTCAAACGTACTCCCCCCCCCCCCCAATGAAGTTGCTCGAACAATCTGTCTGTGTGGTTTGTGTGTGTGTGTTAGGGGGGTTCTTCCCTCTCTATGTGTGTTGTGTGCCACCTGCTCAGTGCTGTAGTACATGCTTTCGTTTCACATCAAAGTCAGGAGTCAGTATCAAAGGAAGGCTAGAGAATACACTGTAGCCTACAATCTCACAGACACTCACACCCTCTGGCTGCTTCCCCCAGCCCTGTGTCACATCTAAGCAGTGATTCAGTAACTCTGGATAGACTTATGTCCTGTATTATGAAGGCAAAGCCTTTCACACTGCAAGCAGCCAACACTGAGGCCTGCTGTCTGTAAGTCACCAGTCTGTAAGTCACCACTGTCTGTCCTCCATGTGCATTTCATTGTGTATTACAAGAGACCCGAGGAGAGAGGGACACATGTTTTAACAGTACAGTATTATCAGACAGACTGCGAGAGAGAAAGCGAGAGAGAGAGACAGACAAAGCTCTTCTGTGCCTAGGATTCGCCCACTGAACTCTTATCACAACCGTGTGCGTGTGTGTGCGTGTGTGTGTGTGTGTGTGTGTGTGTGTGTGTGTGTGTGTGTTTGAGTCTGGGCACCTGCTAGCTTCGGGACACTACATCCGGAGTCTGTGTATTGATTGGACTCCCTGAGTTGGGTGTTCTGGTGGGTGGCGGCTCGGCGCTCAGCTAGTCTCTGTAATAGCGGTCTGGTTGATAGCTCTGTGCTGGCCTACTTTTCCTGGCACTGTCTGACAGTCAGTTGATTGACAGTTATGTACTAAGGCTTTTAAGGGACAATTAAACCACTTTCTAGCCAGTTATTATGCTGTTAGTATATGTGCACAACTGTAAGATTTGATATACATTTTGACGTGTTGTTTTTGTTAGTCATGCTGCACAAATCCTTGTTTTTGTCATTGAGAAACTTTCGGTAACACATCACTAGACACCCAGCGTCATAACACGTTATGACACGGTCATAACCATGTCATATGTCATAACACTGTCATGACCAACCTGTTGTGACATATGTTGTACAGTTTTATGGCTGGTGATGACATCTCAAAACCCACATTTATTCAAATGTGTTTTTTCCCTGCCAAGAAGTTTCCTCTAGTTCCTGAAGTCCTTTGTTGTCGTTGTAAGGAATTCTTTACAGTCACATTTCATCATATTTTAAATAACTTGTAGAACATACACTTTATGACACTGTCAAGAGGCATCATGACCATCATAATTAAATAAGCCAGATAGGCCTCTCACGTACATGCCCTTATATCAGTCATCAGTCAAAAAGATGGTGTCTTGTCCTGCTGCTAAATATGCTCCTGCATTCATCCCAGTCATCCGAAACAGAGCATTGAGGTAGGTGCATGTCTGACATCAATGTGTGCACAATTACAATGATACTTATGTTCAATTTCAGAAAAGGTTATATAACAAACATACTGTTGACAAGTAGGCTAAGGTGTAATGGAATGGTTTGCCTTGTGTGGTAGGGTTTGTGGGTTTTGACACTAGGTGTCATAACCAGCCAAAAAATACAGCAATAAATGTCATAACATGTCTAAATATGTTTCGTGGCAGTATTATCGCCATATTATGACAGCTTATGTCAGCTGTTATGACATGGTTATGACCGTGTTATGGCGCTGTGTGTCAAGTAAAAGTGTCGCCGACACTTCTCTATTGCCCTCTTCTACAGCATAATATGATTCCCGGGGTGTATTTAGTCTCCCATGATGCAATGCTCAGCCTAGTTAGCTATCAAGCCCAGACAAAAGCTTAATCTAAATATACACTGAGTGTACAAAACAAAAGGAACACCTGCTCTTTCCAATGTATAGACTGATCAGGTGAATCTACGTGAAAGCTATGATCCCGTATTGATGTCACCTCTTAAAATCCACTTCAATCAGCGTAGATGAAGGGAAGGAGACAGGTTAAAGAAGGATTTTAAATCCTTGAGACGTGGATTGTGTATGAGTGCCATTCAAAGGGTGAATGGGCAAGACAAAAGATTGAAGTGATTTTGAACTGGGGTACGGTAGGAGGTGCCAGACACACCGGTTTGAGTGTATTAAGAACTTCAACGCTGCTTGGTTTTTCACGCTCAACAGTTTCCCCGTGTGTATCAGGAATCCACCCAAAGGACATCTGGCCAACTTGACACGACTGTGGGAAGCATTGGAGTCCACGTTGGTCAGTCTGCCTGTGGAACGCTTTCGACACGTTGGCTACGAGTGCATCGCTTCTTCTTTTTTTAAATTGTTGCAGTTCTGTCCTTGAGCTGTTCTTATCTATTAATGTTCTGTATTACGTCATGTTTCATGCTTTGCGTGGATCCCAGGAACAGTAGCTGCTGCTTTCGCAACAGTTAATGGGGATCCTAATAAAATACCTAATAATAACAACCCAAATGTTAAAAGTGGTGGAGTTATCCTTTTAAGCTAATTTCCCTGGCTTTGTCTATTTGATGGCTTTGTGTTTGATTTACATTCCCTGTAGCAGTAGATTGGTTCTGTGCTGGGCTAGTTTTCCTGGCTCAGGTCTCCTCAGTGTACAGAGGCCCATTGTTCTGTAGTGTGGTGTTGTTTGTGGTGTGTGTGTGCTTAGGGAGAGAGTGAGAGAGTGGTGGGTTAAGTCTTCCCCTGGGCGCTCTCTCTCTCTCCCTCTCTCCCTCCCTCCCTCCGGTCTACTGCTGCCCAGCCATCTGGGGCATGCTATCAGGCACTGCCTCACACCTCTGCCCTCACTGACCTCTTGGTGCTGTAAGGAAATGCCTCACCCCTTGACTGTGTGCTTGCACAGGCTTGTTTACGTACGCAGGCATGTGCCATATTACTATCATTCTCTGCACATAGTCAAGGGGTGAGGCATTTCCTTACAGCCACAATATAAAAAAAAAAAACATTAACTTTGTTGGCCAGAAACGGTGCTTTGGGCTTACAGTAAAAGTTAGCTTGATCTGTTAGTGCCACAAACATAATCCACTTTTGAGTTCGGGGTTAAGTGCTCTCATGGCTTGAGCTGTTAGACAGAAATATGTTTAACTTGTTAATAGTTTGATCTGAACTATTATGACGGTCTGTTTTCTCTTTGCCACTCTTAAATTGTGAGTGTGTCTGATGCTTGTTTTTTGTGTCATGTGGGAAGGGGGTTCAAACTCCTCTGACGGGGGTCTTCTGGGGAAAGGAAGAGGGGGGGGGGGTTGTCAGCACCCCTTTAACAGGCCAACATTGGCTTTGAGGCCCC
Source organism: Salvelinus fontinalis (assembly GCF_029448725.1). Lineage (NCBI taxonomy): Eukaryota > Metazoa > Chordata > Actinopteri > Salmoniformes > Salmonidae > Salvelinus > Salvelinus fontinalis. Next base: position 14,741,548 of record NC_074701.1, on the reverse strand, counting down.
CTCACTCTCTCCACTGCCAAATTACCCCCATCCCGTCCAGCAATCAGGCCCTAAACCACAGCTAGGCTTGGCAGCAGCCCCAACCCACGAATACTTTGAGCAGTTGAACATGTGCCCTGTATTTAGACGTAGAGGTAGAACCCCCCCCCCCCCCCCCCCCCCCACACACACACACACACACACACTGTCCAGTAAGAAATCAGAGTCCAGTAGGTTCTCTTGCTTACATTATCATGCCTGTATTTTGCACTCTTTCTCACTTCCCATTCTGTTTCACAATAGGGTGTTCGGGAAGTCACCAGTTTACGACAGTAGGCCTATACAGTGAAACACTCCAGTGTTCAGAATTCACCCATGGACGTTTTATCACAGCCTGTGTGTGTTTGGTGCATATATACATACCAGCATCTTAATGCTCGTTAGTACCGTGGCAAGGAGGCAAAACTCGAAGCAGATTTAACTTCATTAGGAAAACAGCCCTAATGTTGGAAACAAACATTATTATGTTGTCATCCACAGTCACATGTGTTTATTTTCCAAACAATAGCGCCCAATATTTTACATACAGCAGGTTTTTAAAGGACCAAAAGTTTGGCCTGCTTCATGTTTCCATTTTTGGCATGGAAAAAATGTTGTGATACTGGTATCGTCCCAGCCTTACTGTTCATGCTTCTCTGGTGTTTGCGGGCGTGGGTCTCTTTGCTGGGTAGATATCTAAATGTCTGTTGTCTACAGTATCTAACACAGTCTCCTCTCTCTCTCTCTCTCTCTCTGTAGATGACAGCATCTCGGCGGCAAGTGCGTCTGACGTGCAGGATCGTCTGTCGTCGTTGGAGCTGCGCGTCCAACAGCAGGAGGATGAGATCACCGTGATGAAGGCGGCGCTGGCCGACGTGCTGCGACGCCTGGCACTCTCCGAGGACACGGCCGCCACCGGCAAAAAACAGACCAGCACCAAAGGTAGTCAGTCACCTCAGACCCCCCCCCTTGAACTCTCACCAAAACCACCAGTCACCTCAGAGCCCCCCCCCCCCCCCCTGAACTCTCACCAAAACTACCAGTCACCTCAGACCCCCCCCCCTGAACTCTCACCAAAACCACCAGTTACCTCAGACCCCCCCCTGAACTCTCACCGAAACCACCAGTCACCATCACAGTCACCATCCCATGTGCTCTCACGATTCTACATTTTTTAAACCCTCTAGAAAAACCCTAAAACGGGGCAGTTTTAAACATCATCTCTCCACCGTAAGCCGGTCACGCACTGTCAAATCCATCTGCACTCGCTTCTGTACAACTTACCATACCTGTGCTCTAGCACTGTAAATTCCATTCATCCCCACTTTCCCAATGGCTCGTTTAGCCCCTCTCCCTTGGATTTCTTCGCCAGGTCGTAGTTGTGCGAGTCAGCTATCTTGTGTTCCTCCGCTTGTGTTTACACAAAGGAAGTTCAGGAGCGGCGCCAGAACCTGGATCTGTTAACAGTTTCACTCCGACCTTGACTCCCAGTGCAAAGCGTTTCCATTCAGATCGCAGCTGTGTAGGCCTATGCGTGTGTGTGAGCGCGTGCTTGGGGCTAGCGGAAGGGCCAGTTTGGAGTGTTGCTATGCCACGGTTAATACCGTCTACCAGAGAGGCACAGCAAGGAACGTGCTTATTTTACCTTCACACACCTTCACAACACGTGCTGACACACTCAATTCAATCACAGTCTAGCACAGGAACATAATCACAATCCAGTCTCTCACTGTGAATGAAATCTGTCCACGGGGTATAAATACCGCTCCATTCTCTCACACTATAACCAACTGAGGTCCTCTCTGAGCTCAGTGACAAAGTAGAGGCTCATATGCCCAGCCAGCAGTAGGGGGAGGGAATTCCTGTGGCTGTCCCTGTCAGGAATATCATTCCCCGGCTGGGCAAGAGAGAAAGAGGGAGCGAGAAAGACTGAGGGAAATTGAATGCAATCTAAGAGAGAGGCAGAGAAAGAGATTACATTCTCAGAGAGAGAGAGAGGGAGAATGAGAGAGATAAAATGTGTTGCGCCCTGAGTCATTGGCGAGCGTCTGGGTTCTGTAATCACGCTTCAGTAATAACCACCACCCACTCACCCGTAGCCTGGCTAACTGACTCCAGAGCTGTCCATCTGCACACAATAAGACCATCTGTCTCCTGGGCCTGTGTGTGTGTGTGTGTTCACGCGCTCCCTGTGTGTGTGCGCTCTGTGTGTGTGCGCTCTGTGTGTGTGTGCGCCCGTGTGTGTGTGTGTGCGCCCGTGTGTGTGTGTGTGCGCCCGTGTGTGTGTGTGTGCCCCCGTGTGTGTGTGTGTGTGTGTGTGTGTGTGTGTGTGTGTGTGTGTGTGTGTGTGTGTGTGTGTGTGTGTGTGTGTGTGTGTGTGCGTGCGGGCCCGTGTGTGTGTGTGAGCCCGTGTGTGTGTTTGTGGCCATGCGCATGCATGTGCGTGCACCTAATTGTGGGAAGTCGAACATTATCTGTGTGTGTGTGATGATTGGGCAGCCTTGTCCTGACATTTCTCTAATGAAACCAGTTACTGTATGATCATGTGGAAGTCTCTCTCTTCGGGAAGTGTCTTGGCTGGGAAGCCATGGCTCCTTGATAAAGAGAGATCCCGTCCCCATTTCTCTACCTATTCAGGATATGTCACCGTGAAGAGAACGTATTTCATAAATATAGCTGCGAGCAGCATTGATGGGGTTCACAGGATGACACAGTGACGGGTACAGTGCGGCGATATTTGAACGCAGCAACAATTGTTTTTCTCAAAACCGTTAAAGGACTTTAATGAGTCTAAATGCAGTGGTTAGTGGATCAACTAATGACGAGTTGAACATATTTGTCTGAAAACGAGTCGCCAGAGAATGAGTCGCCAGTTATTGTTGCCCGCGGTGAACATCTATCTAAAAGACATTATCAAAGTTGATAAATACAGTTGAACTGGTATACTCTTGCAGATAATTATCACCTTACTGATACTAATCAAGAATAGTACACTATAAAATCACAATGAGAAATACACAATTGAAACCCCCGTTGAGCTCTGTGTAAAAGAACCGAAAGAAAAGTACCAATACAAAGTTGTTGGTATACCCCTTTAACGTTGCAGACCTGACACTACTGGGGAAGTAGTCAGGCTGAACGCAGCCCACCAAAAACAAGATACGCACTGACACATCCTCACTCACAATGTTACATTTCTTCTGATCAGAGAAACCTAGCTGCTTGCGGGGCCGTGGCTATCTGATCTCCAAAGGAAAAACTCCCTTCTGTTCAGAGGAACCCAATCAGCGTGCAGGGATGTGGACGCTATCTAACTGGTCTCCTTGTGAAAAATGTATAGAGGAAGCGGTTACCGCCCAGGACAGTTGGCTACAAGTCCCAAATATAGAAACTACTGAGATGACTTACACTACCTAGCTAGGTCGTAAATGACAACTCACGAGAGAACTACAACTCACACTCTCAACTTTACATCAATGATCACTTCCTACTAAATAGTGCACACAACTAACCAACTCCGGCTGGTAAGGTTGGAAAATTAAACAATTGGGGGATTGTTTAAAAATATATGTACAAAGGTTTGCGTTCGCCTTTGCCTCACACTCAAATTCTCCTGAGCTCCAACTTCCTTCCCTTGGCTATCCGTATTCGTCCCGCTCCCTCCCAGTGTTGGCAACTCCTCAGTAAGGAAAGTAGCTATTGGCTGTCCTAAAAGTCGCTAAATGACGTCATCGCCTAATTTACATAATTGGCTATGTGCACGTAATTGTGATGGACGCTGTAGGAGAGAGGAATAATGTCGTGGGAGAGACAAAAAGTGAGTAAAGAAACACCCTAAATATGTTTATAACTACAAATGAACTTTCTTCTGTCGATTCTTGTTTGTTTTTATGTCACAATTCCAACCCTCCTCCTTTATCCGGGCTTGGGACCGGCAAAAGTGACCCAAAAGAGACACACTGGTGGAGTTACTTAGTTTTTTAAATTTATTTATTATTTTTCTTAATTTGGTTTGGTTTTTAACCTTTTGGTCCACTTAGGAGCCTACAATAAGTCACAGTAAAACATGAACACTTTTAACCAAAAAAATAAATAATAATAATTGTATACAATCTACATTAACAATCTAAATGGACAAAAAAAGAGACAATGAAAAAACTGTCAATGGCAATGTGAGAAAATGATGGTAACTAGTCTGGCCCTAATTCAGGTTAATTGTTTTGTTTTAATGTAAGCCAGGGTGGGATCAGCCAACGGCGTCTTCCCGCATTCGCGATTAATTTGCAGTCAGGACACGGAGGGGTGAACATCTCCTGCTCTTGACTGCAGCTGGGAGGGACTGCTGCGCGAGGACTGGGCAGCCTGTGAGTGCTTTGGGACAGGGGTGGGGCCCACAGAGTCTCCAAGTCTCCAATAACACCAGAGAAAGTCGCTAGATTTGTTGCTAGTCGCTTTTTTGAATGTGTCGCTAGAGGGGTCTGAATACTCGCTAAATATAGCGACGAAGTCGCTAAGTTGGCAACACTGCTCCCTCCCCTTGCATTCCCTCCGATTGGCTAATGGGACCAACACTCAGTAACTGGGAAAGAATTGTGCGTCTTTGATGTGCACCTCATCAGAAATACTTTATTTCTGACATTCTTCGTCTTCTTCGTCTCCGTCTTCATCGGCTTCTTCGTCTTCTTCTATATCTTCTTTGTTGCGGGCCAAACACTTAAAATACACACCCTATCCCCTCAGCCCTCAAATGACATATCATGATGTCTGACAAGTATACACTTGCGGGGCGAGGGAGGAAGGAATGATTTTTAAATGGACCACCCTTGGCTGGAAATTGGTCACTCGTTCATCCAGCAATGATTGTGTTTTCAGCCACCGGTAACTTGTGTGTGCTTTATATGCGCAACAGTCAATTATGAGTGCATGTCTACTTATATTAAATATAAACTCAGCATAAAAAGAAACGTCCTCTCACTGCGGTTATTTTCAGTAAACTTGTGTAAATATTTGTCTGAACATAACAAGATTCAACAACTGAGACATGAACTGAACAAGTTCCACAGACGTGACTAACAGAAATGGAATAATGTGTCCCTGAACAAAGGGGGGAGGGTCTGGTGTGGCCACCAGCTGCATTAAGTACTGCAGTGCATCTCCTCCTCATGGACTGCACCAGATTTGCCAGTTCTTGCTGTGAGATGTTACCCCACTCTTCCACCAAGGCACCTGCAAGTTCCCAGACATTTCTGGGGGGAATGGCCCTAGCCCTTACCCTCCGATCCAACAGGTCCCAGACGTGCTCCATGGGATTGAGATCCGGGCTCTTCTATGGCCATGGATCTCAATTTCTGATTTCCTGTCTTGCAGGAAATTACGCACAGAACGAGCAGCACTTTTTGCCAGTCCTGTCTGATCCAGCAACGGTGGGTTTGTGCCCATAGGCGATGTTGTTGCCGGTGATGTCTGGTGAGGACCTGCCTTACAACAGGCCTACAAGCCCTCAGTCCAGCCTCTCTCAGCCTATTCCGGACAGTCTGAGCACTAGTGGAGGGATTGTGCGTTCCTGGTGTACAACTCGGGCAGTTGTTGTTGCCATCCTGTATCTGTCCCGAAGGTGTAATGTTCAGATGTACCGATCCTGTGCAGGTGTCGTTACACGTGGTCTGCCACTGCGAGGACGATCAGCTGTCTGTCCTGTCTCCCTGTAGCGCTGTCTTAGGCGTCTCAAGGTACGGACATAGCAATTTATTGCCCTGGCCACATCTGCAGTCTTCATGCCTCCTTGCAGCATGCCTAAGGCACGTTCACGCAGATGAGCAGGGACCCTGGGCATCTTTCTTTCTGTGTTTTTCAGAGTCGGTAGAAAGGCCTCTTTTGTGTCCTAAGTTTTCATAACTGTGACCATAATTGCCTACCGTCTGTAAGCTGTTAGTGTCTTAACGACCGTTCCACAGGTGCATGTTCATGAATAGTTTATGGTTCATTGAACAAGCATGGGAAACAGTGTTTAAACCCTTTACAATGAAGATCTGTGAAGTTATTTGGATTTTTATCATTATTAATATATGCCTACTGCGTGATAGCTTGCAAATGAACTAACTAACGTTAGCCTGCCTAGCTAGAACTTCTGAAGAAGGAAAATGTTTTATTTCTGCAATTTCCAAAAGATAACCAAACAAAAACATCATTGCTTTTTACGAGACGTGTTTGTGCCGTCATGTGCATTAGTAGCACAATTTCTAACTTATTTGCGCTCGTTTTTACTTCTACTTGTATGTTGACTTCTCTATTGATGATGTTTTTAAGTTTTCGCAGACTTTTCTTAGCGGATGTACAATCGTCGTGAATTGAATTATGGAGAATTTCAGGTCCCGGAGTGAACATAATTGTACACTCCCAAAGCCGACTAAAAACGAGGGCTGAGGGGCTTATGTTGCAAACTTCCCTTGCTTGGCTAATCATTTGGACCACCCTCCAAGATGGTGACGGGGATTCCTCCAAGGGCATAAAGCGAGGGTAAGTGGACGAGGGTGTGACTTCTTCTTCTTCAGTGGGTTTTATATGGAAGAGCAATATATATATATATATATATATATATAATAAGTAATATAGCGCCACAAAATGAACCAATGGCCAAAAATGTATTTAATTCGGAATCAATAAAAGAATATACCGAATGTATAACGGATATGTGATATACCAGCGACTCCCAACCCGGAAACAAAGGATGCATTTAAAAAGTGCCTTACTATATAAAAAAAGGCAAAAAACAGAACCCTTTACTGTATGAATGGTAGGATTGGAGTAGGGCTGTTGTGGTGACTGTATTACCATCACACCGGCAGTCATGAGTCACGGCCCATGACTGCAGTAAAATTCCACGTGACCTTTGAGTCAAGGTAATCCCCTTTTTTATGCACTCTGGACATGCTTTGGTAGTACGCAACTTGCTAACTACCATCAGGTCCTGATGGTCTGGTAGTCAGGGCTTTATTGTTACCATCAGGTCCTAATGGCCTGACACTCAGGGCTCTATTGTTACCATCAGGTCCTAATGGTCTGGTACTCAGGGCTCTATTGTTACCACCAGGTCCTAATGCCCTGGTACTCAGGGCTCTATTGTTACCATCAGGTCCTAATGCCCTGGTACTCAGGGCTCTATTGTTACCATCAGGTCCTAATGGCCTGATAATCAGGGCTCTATTGTTACCATCAGGTCCTAATGGCCTGATACTCAGGGCTCTATTGTTACCATCAGGTCCTAATGGCCTGATACTCAGGGCTCTATTGTTACCATCAGGTCCTAATGGCCTGATACTCAGGGCTCTATTGTTACCATCAGGTCCTAATGGCCTGATACTCAGGGCTCTATTGTTACCATCAGGTCCTAATGGCCTGATACTCAGGGCTCTATTGTTACCATCAGGTCCTAATGGCCTGATACTCAGGGCTCTATTGTTACCATCAGGTCCTAATGGCCTGATACTCAGGGCTCTATTGTTACCATCAGGTCCTAATGGTCTGGTAGTCAGGGCTCTATTGTTACCATCAGGTCCTAATGGCCTGGTACTCAGGGCTCTATTGTTACCATCAGGTCCTAATGGCCTGGTACTCAGGGCTCTATTGTTACCATCAGGTCCTAATGGCCTGGTACTCAGGGCTCTATTGTCCCTCTAACCACTAACATCAATGCAAATACAATGGAAAATCACATCAAACAGTTATCATCAGAACAGTAGGTCTATCATACTTTTAAGGCAGTGTAAAACATGGTTGTGGTGGATGCTGTTTTAAAGCCTAACACAACGAAATGGACAGCGCTTTCTACGGTGACGATTCAATCAAAATGCTTATGAGCCCAAGCCTGAAGAAACTCTGAATTAGAAGGATTGTTGTGCCGTTATACAATACATTGCCTACCGCATATTATCCATGGAAGAAAAAACGTAAAACAAAACTGATTTAAGATGTCTTTGGTACATACTTGGTCTAACCTATACTCCAAAAGTAAACAAACTCAAGTAATCGCAGTTGAGTGTGGACTTTATTATTATGCATACTGGATGGACTGGTTACCTTATGCTACACCCCAAACGTTCTATCCATGAGTCTGGGAGAGGTCATATAGCCCTAGGCGATGCTGTTGCTTCATTGATTATGCAGGGCGGCTTACAGTTTGCCTACAGTTAGTGAATTTGCATTTGATTTTGAATATCCTAGTAATCAGGATTTGTTTCATATTTTCGTAATGAAGTGAGTGACACATTACCTTCATCTGTGCAGAATATCTCACCACCATGCATTTCCATCTCCTCTCTCTCCTATATTCCTTTCTTCAGTGGGTAGACGGGCTGTCAACAGTTTAGTGAAATATGTGTCGTTGCGCAAACGTTACTATTGATGTTCACGAACAGATTTCACTTGTCTCCCAAATTAAGCACTGGGTAGGTACAGGAACAAGGTCTGAGAGCCCATGGCATGCAAATGTATAAAAAAAGAAAAACCTTATTTACATAAGTATTCAGACCCTTTGCTATGAGACTCGAAATTGAGCTCCGGTGCATCCTGTTTCCATTGATCATCCTTGATGTTTCTACAACTTGGTTGGAGTCCACCTGTGGTAAATTCAATTGATTGGACATGATCTGGAAAGGCACACACCTGTCTATATAAGGTTCCACAGTTGACAGTGCATGTCAGAGCAAAATACAAGCCATGAGGTTGAAGGAATTGTCCGTAGAGCTCTGAGACAGGATTGTGTCAAGGCACAGATCTGGGGAAGGGTACCAACACATTTCTGCAGCATTGAAGGTTCCCCAAGAACACAGTGGCCTCCATCCTTCTTCAGTGGAAGATGTTTGGAACCACCAAGACTCTTCCTAGAGCTGGCCGCCTGGCCAAACTGAGCAATTGGGGGAGAAGGGCCTTGGTCAGGGAGGTGACCAAGAAACCGGTGGACACTCTGAAAGAGCTCCAGAGTTCCTCTGTGGAGATGGGAGAACTTTCAAGAAGGACAACCATCTCTGCAGCACTCCACCAACCAGGCCTTTATTGTAGAGTGGCCAGACGAAAGATACTCCTGAATATAAGACACACGATAGCCCACTTGGAGTTTTCCAAAAGGCACCTAAAGGACTCAGACCATGAGAAACATGATTCTCTGGTCTGAATAAAAACCAAGATTGAATATCTTTCGCCTGAATACGTCTGGAGGAAACCTGGCACCATGCCTACGGTGAAGCATGGTGGTGGCAGCATCATGCTGTGGGGTTGTTCTTCAGTGTAGGCGGTCATTGTAAATAAGAATTTGTTCTTAACTGACTTGTCTGGTTAAATAAAGGTTAAGTAAATAAAAAAGAAAAAGTGGCAGGGAATGGGAGACTAGTCAGGGTCAAGGGAATGATGAACGAAGCAAAGTACAGAGAGAGCCTTGATGAAAACCTGCTCCAGAGCACTCAGGACCTCAGACTGGGGCGAAGGTTCACCTTCCAACAGGACAGCGATCCTAAGCACACAGCCAAGACAATGCTGGAGTGGCTTCGGGACAAGTATCTGAATGTCCTCGAGTGGCCCAGCCAGAGCCCGGACTTGAACCCGATCGAACATCTCTGGAGAGACCTGAAAATAGCTGTGCAGCGACGCTCCCCAACCACCTGACAGAGGTTGAGAGGATCTGCAGAGAAGAATGGGAGAAACTCCCCAAATATAGGTGTGCCAAGCTTGTAGCGTCATACCCAAGAAGACTTGAGGCTGTAATTGCTGCCAAAGGTGCTTCAACAAAGTGCTCAGGAAAGAGTCTGAATAATTATGTAAATGTTATATTTAAGTTTTGCATTTTTTATAAATGTGCAAAAATGTATAGAAACCTGTTTTCGCTTTGTCATTGTGGGGTATTTTGTGTGTTGATGGATGAGCGAGAAATAAACCCGATTGAATCAATCTTAGAATAAGTCTGTAACATAACAAAATGTGGGAAAAGTCAAGGGGTCTGAACATTTTCTGAATGCACTGTACAGAGGACATGTATTTTTTTCTCCTGTCCCTGTTCCTGCCCATTTAATAATGGTCATTCTAAATCAAAACTAATTGTTCATATTAGTGAAGACAAGATTAAATTGAGAATAGTCTGATGGGTGAAAATATGATCACTTGATGAGAGAACAGCTGTGCAGCCTGAGGCGAGGAATGGAGCGGAAGCTTTTTCTTTTTGCTACTTGCCCAAATCCTCAATAGACTGTAGTCGCACCATGCAGCCCATATATGTTGTGATTTCTAAGACATTCTGAGGTTTGTATCATTCACAACTAAAGTTGCCAAATAACTCTAAATCTAGAAAGTAGGACCTTTGTGGATTTTACATGACGGGACAAGGGCGAAGCCATCTTTTGGGAGCCAGGACATGGGCTGGTGTGGTTACAAGTGGGCTGCGGTTGTGAGACCGGTTGGACATACTGCCAAATTCTCTAAAACGACATTGGAGGCGGCCTATGGTAGAGAAATTGACATAATATTCTCTGGCAACAGCTCTGGTGGACATTCCTGCAGTCAGCATGCCAATTGCACGCTCCCTCAAAACATGAGGCATCTGCGGTATTGTATTGTGTGACAAAACGGCACATTTTAGAGTGGCCTTTTTCTCGTCCCCAGCACAAGGTGCACCTGTGTAATGATCATGCTCTTTAATCAGCTTTTTGATATGCCACACCTGAGAGAAATACGTTTTTTGTGCGTATGCAACATTTCTGGGATCTTTTATTTCAGCTCATGAAACATAGGGCCAACACTTTACATGTTGCGTTTTCTATTTTGGTTCAGTATAGATGTTCCAAAGGCACGCATCAGCGGTTTGTATGTGGGGAGACCTGGAGATGCTAAATGTGTTAATGCTAATTAACGATCAGTTACCGTGAGGCCGGCAGGCCTTTGCATGACAATAACCGGCTGACATAATGTAATGACCGCCACAGCCCTAATTGAAGTGCTCTCCCTGTGTCACCCTTGCTTAGCCTTTTCGTTACACATCCCTCTATCCATCATCCGTCTCTCCTCCCTCTCACACCCTCTGATCCCTCGTTCCGGTCATCTTTCCATTCGGATGGTCACCTTTTTATCTCATTATGACATCACTCTCCTATTTAATACCATCTATTGCCATAGCGATGGCTCCTGGCAACCCCTGCTGTGTGTGTGTGTGCATCCTATTGTAGTGGGTTAGTCAGCACTCCTGGGAAATTGACATGGATGCAATTAAGAGGTTATTGAGCTGATGTGTTACAGCACTGGCAGTTTGACACATACAACAGTGGTGCTTTGAATTTTTTAGCTCTGTTGTCCTGCTCTCTCAGTGACGTGGGCAGTAATACGGGACTGAAGCAGACAGGAAGCAAAGGAAATCACATGGTTCAGTTCAGTTTCTCTTCAGACACCCATGCTCTGACTGCAAGGCCAACTCTGCAGAGAGTCTGCAAACCACCTCCGCCCCACATACACACACTTGGAGCAGGCACCCCCCCCCCCCCCCCCAAACAGGGCCCCTTCCTACTCCTGAGAGCCCCGTTTCCTTACTCAACTACCAGAAATCTCTTCCTCTCTTTCTGTCTCTTGTTCAGTCTTTCTTTCCCCTCTACTTCGTACAGTCTTGGGTTTTTATCAGACATCTGATAATCTGACATCTTTTGGGGTTTCAGGCTGGGTTTCTGTACAGCACTTTGTGACATCAGCTGATGTAAGAAGGGCTTTATAAAGACATTTGATTGATTGATCTGCTCAGCACTGTATCCCTTTCTCTCATTCACTTTTCTCTTTTTCCTGCCTCTTATCTTTAACTTTCCAGCTCCAGTTTTTTTCCCACCCTTTCTTCCTCTTTTCCAAATCATTTATTATCAGGAATGAGGAAGCCAATCCATAGGGAGGCTGTCATGTTGTAAGACTGTGTGAGCATTGAGACTCATTACACACACACACACACACACACACACACACACACACACACACACACACACACACACACACACACACACACACACACACACACACACACACACACACACACACACACACACACACACACACACACACACACCTGTCAATCACAGCAGTTCGATGGGAGAGATAAATAGGCCTATACGATCAGGAAGCCAGGTTGATGGAGGAAGACTGCCTCTTGCAAGGCATAAATCATTATTAATACAAAGCCCTTAGAATAGGACAGGATTGATTTCGCTTGACTATTTATTCGTCAGATTCATTGACTCTCCCTCAGGCCTTGTGTACCAGCATTGCCAGTCTTCTCCTAATTAGTCTCCAGCTGTCTTCTGCCTTGATAATGATGGGGGAGGGGATGAGACAGGAGAGAGCAGGGAGGTGGCGGTGGGGGTGTTGGTGGATGGGGTATCCCCCAACCCGGCCCTGCAGAGGGAGACCAGATCCTCCACCATGATGTGTGTGTTTGAACTGGGGGGGTAATGGGCCGTGAAACTGGGCCATGTGTCTCCGACACGGGATCGGGCCTCTCCTGGGACACCACGCGCCCCCAAACATAACTCCGCCCCTCAACCGTCCAGACTTACTCTACACACAGTACTTCTTACAGAAGTGCTTAGAAAGGACTGAGTGTATTTGTTAAATTAAAACCCAAGCATAGAAAAGTGCATTCATCTAATCTTCTCTCCAAGATGGCACAGCATTTGTTTGTGTCATCATCCGTTAGAATCTTGGCTGTATTGACTCAAATACTCATCATTCACTTTACTTATGAAACTCATATGAGTGTTTTTCCTACGGTGTGTTGCATCATGGTGCCCATACTGCTGTTTATGGTGTATCTAGCGTGTGTTCCGGCTCTCTGCATGAGGACCGTTAATCGATGGTTTATCTCAACGAGACGCCTACTCTCTGTCTTATGAGCTCCCTCTTCCCTCCTTATCCAATTAGGCTGTCTGGTTACCGGGGTGAGGGAGGGGGGTGAGATGGGATTAGCCAGGAATCTGCCCTCCCTAATCCTTCCTTTGTCCTCCCTCGGATCAGACTCGTAACCCTTGTTTGTTTGTCTGTCAAGCAGTCATGCTCCCTTGTTCAACCCCTCCCCGTCCCCTATACTCATCTCCCCTTTGCTCAAATCAAAATCAATGTTTATCGGTCGTATACACAGATTTGCGGATGTTATTGCAGGGAAATGCTTGTGTTTCTAGCTCCAACAGTGCAGTAACACCTAGCAATGAAACATTCTGACCCCTTGACACCCCCCTCCCCTTGCCTTCAGGACAGCTATCAGTTCGTCTGGGCATGGACTCTACAAGGTGTCGAATGCGTTCCATAGCGATGCTGGCCAATTTTGATGTCTCGTCATGCAAAGAGCTTAAAGTTTTGTACACTCAGTGTATATCTTATAGTTGTCCCTTCTGAATGTGCTCTCTCCTGCCCCCTGTAGGCCATAATCCCCTGCGCGAGGCCTACTCGATGTCCTGCATCCCCAACGGCAGCTCCAGCAGCCGTAAGCCCAGCCATAGAGACCGAGAGAGCTCCACAGTGTCCGTCGCCAGGAAGGATACCTTCTCCTCAGCAGCCAAGAGGTACTGTACCATACACACACACACACACACACACACACACACACACACACACACACACACACACACACACACACACACACACACACACACACACACACACACACACACACTTCCCATTCAAAAACAGTCATTGCTCAACTCTAGACCTGCTCATATCTGATCGGCAGCCATTGCCTGTGTTGACATGAGGTTTTGCTCTGTCACATTCATCTCATTTGTCAACCTGTTTTCATGTGTTTAATGTGTCAACCTGTTTTAATGTTCATCACGTGTTTAACTTTCTACCTTCCAGCTTGCAGTGATTCAACAGAATAAAGCTTGTAAATTTACCCTTGTTCTTTCAGGACTTTAATGTTGTGATGGGGTACATGTCACAGCCTGTATGTACGCCTATGGCTAAGCATTGCTGAGCACTTCCTCAATGACTAACTAGACATTAATCAAATATGCTGAGTCGGCTTTGCACTGCCTATTGAGGAAGTCGGGGCTTTGCAAGTCTTCGCAGTAGTGAAGTTGCTCGCATAGGCACAGAGTTAGGACCAGCTTCTCCTCTTAGAATTGTTTCTGTCCCCCTGTTTTGTTAACCCCTGGTTGTCTCCACAGCGGTCAGACAGCAGAGAGGAAAAAGGACACCCCTCCGATGGAGGGCATCAAGGAGAAGCAGGAGGGGCCCTCCCAGCCCAACCAGGCTAACGATAAAGCCCCCCCTGCCAGCCCCATGCAGTCCTCGCCGTCCCCCTCCAGCTCCAGCCACCCCCTCTCCCCACACCCCCCTCAGTCCCAAAGGCAGGCCCCGGAGAGCAAGGGCACTTCCCCAGCCAAAAGGTTCCGCCGACGCACACTTTGATCTCCCTTACCAACCCAATGCTCTACCGACACTCTGAACGCTCTTGCCCCTAGCTTACCTTTCACTGGGGGCGGGGTTGGCCTGCTTCTCAGATCACTCACATTATTAACCGCCTCCCGTCTGTCGCCGTCTCTCACCTGTACGTTCAGCTATCTTTCCACTGCAGACCTTCGCTTCTCGACCTGCTCTCAACACTACTTACCTTTTTTCCTTTTCGGCTACTTGTAGCACAGCCCTTTCATTCAGACGAGACGAGAGGAAAGTAGAAGAGAGGAGTGGAACGGTTTGCAGATGTCCCTTCTGCACTCATCCGCAACAGTGTGAGGCCTCTCACTGTATGGTTAGGAATAGGAGAGGCCCTGTCTGTCATGTACCAGCTGTGAGCATTGAGACTCATTCTGCACACACACACACACACACACACACACACACACACACACACACACACACACACACACACACACACACACACACACACACACACACACACACACACACACACACACACACACACACACACACACACACACGCTCCAGCCCACAGATCGACTGCACTCACTAATCAAAGCACTGGTCAGCCTCACACTCATGGCCCATACCATAGATCAACATCAATTATTCTCAGAAACATTGAAAATCAATTCAGTTTCACAAAGAGCACCCCGGTGACACATCCCTGCTCATTAGACTAGGCAGTATCAGGTTATTAGTCAGGACCGCTGACGTGCCAGACACATTTGCTGGAAAACTCATCTGCTAGCAATTGTGCGTGTGTCCACCCAATATGAAATGGACCAGGCTTCTGAGCAGCGCAGTGCACATGCAGGGCAGGAGAGGCATGCGAGTATTATAGGGTGGTTTTTACCTATTAAATGGTCCCTTTCCAATCTAACCAGCGGAATGGATTGCATGGGAGTCTCAAACGGGCTTGAATTCACACTCACTTAGCTGGAATAAAGTCTTGAGATGCAGTGAGTGCACCATTCAGGGCTTTTAACCAACGTTACGTATGTGCTGTATAGCAATGATACTATACCACAGTCGTGGGACTGTTAGCTTTCCTCTCGCTCGCCCCTCACTCCTCTCCTGAGGGCCCCAGCAGGCTGGTGCTGGGGTCTATGTGTTTAACCCTGTGTGTGCTCTTCTTGCCCTCCCCAGGCCTTTGTGTGTGTGTGTGTGTGTGTGTGTGTGTGTGTGTGTGTGTGTGTGTGTGTGTGTGTGTGTGTGTGTGTGTGTGTGTGTGTGTGTGTGTGTGTGTGTGTGTGTGTGTGTGTGTGTGTGTGTGTGTGTGTGTGTGTGTGTGTGTGTGCGCGCGTGTTTGTGGTGGGGTTATGGATCACTTCTGTTCAGTCTAGGCTGTTCTTTTCTTGTCAAATTCCACGCAGGCAGTTCAAATCAGCAGAGGATCCCTAGGTGTCTTTCCCTCGCCGTCCCTGTCTCTCCGTCTCCAGGGTCCTCTATAGCTCAGTTGGTTAGAGCATAGTGCTTGTAGTGGGTTTGATTCCCGGGACCACCCGTATGTAAAATGTATGCACGCATGACTGTAAGTCTCTTTGGATCAAATCGGCTGCTGAATCACATATATTGTATTGTAGATAAGGACAGAGTACAGACTCTGTAAAAGTGGCGGTGTAACGCATCATTAAACCAGCCCTCCCCCCAACCGTCTGCCCCTCAGCGTCACGACTGCCCCCTGGAGGTTGAGCAGCCGCCACGCAGAGGTGATCCAAAACATTACGTGTCGCAAATAACCCTTCCGTCTCACAGCTTCGCACGAGGAGTGGTATTCTTCACTCTCTCTCTCTCTCTCTCTCTCTCTCTCTCTCTCTCTCTCTCTCTCTCTCTCTCTCTCTCTCTCTTTCTCTTTCTCTTTCTCTTTCTCTTTCTCTTTCTCTTTCTCTTTCTCTTTCTCTTCTCGAGCCATTCTCCAAAACCTTTCATTCTGCAATGTTACCCAACCTCCTCCTCCTATAACTTCACGCTTGCAGTGTGGTTCTTAACATTTCGGCCTTCTCTGTCTCCTGAATCCTGGGGCTTGAGTTGGACGGCCAGCCAATGTGTACTAACCTGTGCTTGGGGTGCAGTGACTGTAGCACTGAGGGGTTGCGTAATGCGTACTGCTCAACTGGGTGGCTCTTTGAGGCACAATATCTCTGTGTGTGTGTGTGTGTGTGTGTGTGTGTGTGTGTGTGTGTGTGTGTGTGTGTGCTTCAGGTCCAGATTAACCCAACAGGAGGGTTGCCATGGGTGAAATGAATGTTCATTAAGGGTACAGAGTTTTTCCTTGTCAGGTTTACATGGTGGCCTGGTCAAGTTTAAACTCTGGGCCGTAACTATAATGTAGATTGCAAAAAATAACACAGTTACACACTTCCAATGCACTTTTTCCAGTTGAACATATTGAAAATTAGTAGTCATAGCCAATTCAAAGCAGTCTCCCTTATCACCATGGCACTTCTCCATACTCCTTATTTTCTCTCTGTCTAGCTAACTCTCTTGCTCTCTTGATCCATCTGTGTGGTATACACCTGTTTTGTTTTTCATGTGTGTTCCTCCGTGTGTGTGTGTAGGGGTCACAGTGCGAAGCGGGGCGCGGGGATAGAGCGTTCTCAGAGCAGCACGTGGGAGAGTGGCGAGGACAGCAGGAACAAGCTGGTGAAGGCTGCTTCCACCTCCAAGCTGCTGGCCAAGGTGGTGAAGAACGCAGACAAGTGAGTGGCTGATGGGACCCACCTTCGCAACTCTTATACAGTGTAAACGTCTGTGTGGCAGTGTAATCCAGATACAGTGGTACATCAGAATTGAATTCTGCTTCTGTTTTGAATTAAGAGCTGAAACTGGCCTGCATACGTGTTATGGGGTATATGAGAGTACTGTACCTTTCAGACATGACACTATCCTCCAATCACTATGACAACCCCTTAATTCCCTATATTGTTTTCATCCAAATTCCCTCCCTAATATAGGATGCTGCTAAATTGACCCAACTGTCAGACTGTCAACCTGTCACTTTGTTTTTGTCGACACAAGTCACGGGCTGACCTAATTGCTATTTCTCCATTCTCTTCCAGGCACAAAGACCCAGTGATCAGCCAAGGTGAACACACTCCCATATCGTTTTACTGTCTTTTCCATGTAAACCATCCACCACCACATAATAGAACCACTAGACCTATGCACTGTAGTATAGCCACATACTTGCCACTTTTTGGAACAATTGGAACTTTGTACAATATGATACAACGTAAACTAAAGTATGTTCTCATTGGCCTTTATGAAAATGCAACACTGTAGTATTTCTGTTTTAGAGTGCCTCTTGTGGCTCTTTCCAACGTGTCCTCATCCTATTGTGTCGACCCAACTAGTCAGCGTTGTCTTCTTCAGATCATTCATCTTCGCCCCCGTGTACTGTCATTGTGTGCGCGTGTGTTTTGAGTGATGTTGTTTCTGTCTCATGACCAGCCAAAATGTCAACCCGTGAGAAAAACAGCCAAGCTGGTAAGTTGACAACAGGGAGCGAGAGCTAGCAGCCTTGGAGCGAGAGCTTCTCAACCCTCCGCTTTTTTCGGCTGATTTACCTCTTCCTCTATCTATCTGTCTTTGCCGCTCCCTTCATCGGGTCAAGTGCAGACATAATCTTTCTCTCCCCTCTGCACCCTCACCCGCCTATTTCTCTCCATCATTCTCTGACCTCTATCACTCCCTCAAATACAGAAATACCCCCCCCCCCATACCTTCTCACCCTCCTCCATGCCATTGTCCTCAGGCGATGCCCAGCCTAAATAAAGGGCATAGCTTTGCCAGTATGCCACGCCCCACTGTGCCCCGTTGCCACTTAACATAGTGTCGTCCGGCTAAAAGTGTCCTTCTCTTGGCTCAGGCAGGTCATGTGAGGAATGTGGTTGGTTCCGAAATGGCTGGGCGGGGCGCTAGCTAACTCGATTAGCTCCACAGACAGACCGACACTTAGGACTAAAATTCAGCTAATTCGGGCCTTTTACCAGCATTAATTGACACAGATATAGAGGGGGACCATCAGTTAAATAAGAATATTGCAGACCATGGCTACACTTATTTGTGTCCACAAGGCACTTATTTGTGTCCCTTTGTACCAGTAAATGCTAGCTAGTCATAGCTACGTAATTCCTGTGATGGATTCTGAACCTTCAGTGCTGGGATCTACTGTATCCTCCCCCTCAATTTGAGAAAACTGGAAGAAAGCCGTCACTATTTTATGAGCAATGTTGAAATTCTGTGCCTCTCCACCAAATCTCCCTCTCCCCCTATTGTCTTCTCACTTGGAGAGTAGAGCCCTAAACCCACAGAGCTGGAAGAGCGGACGAGGGAAACGCACACATTCCACTGATCCCAGTCTCCCACAAATCTTACCTCCCCCCTCTTTTTGCTCTCTCTCTCTCTTCCTCCTCTTCTCTTCGTTCTTCTATGCCCCTATCACGTTTTCTTATTTCAGCTGGGTTTGGTGTTGCTGACTCACTGCTTTGCGCCGGTGCACGGCACCCAACGCTTCTCTGTCTGTCCATGTCTGTCTCCTCGTCTGTCTGTACAGTATCTCATCCCTCGACGAGTGGAAAGCATGTGCAGCACACTAACTGAACAGTATATACAATAATAATACAAATAAAAAAAATCAACCAAACTCATAAGGCTTTTCTAGGATTTTTGAGGTGTTTATGTAAAAAAAAAAAAAGTGTTCTCAAACCAAGTGATTATGTGTGCCGGTGGGGAGGGTGGTGAGCAGTCAGGCAGCTGAAATTCTTCTGTTAATGGACTAAACTCATGTCATACCGTCTCAGTCTCATGACATATTAACCTTTATTACCTTAACAGGGTTTTCTTGTGTGAGAAATACTACCCCAACCTGGGTACAAATACTTATTTGAGTGTTTGCTCTCGCCTGCCTGAATACTTAAAAAGTATTTCCAATCATTTCTGATAGTATTTGAACCCAGGCTTGCCCCTGCTAATATGTTTACCCTGTGCCGACACTGGATGTTGAATGTGTGTGCAAAAGCATGGGTTTAGTATCCAACAGATCTCCTCTGTAAATAACAAGTCAAAATGGCGATCGTGATTTAGCAAGCTAGCGACTTTCTTTTGTCGGTCCCCTCCGCAGAGGGAGACTACATCAAGATGTTCATGCGAGGTCGACCCATCACCATGTTCATCCCCGCGGACGTGGAGAACTACGAGGACGTGCGCACAGAGCTTCCTCCAGAGAGACTCAAACTGGAGTGGGTGTATCCTTTCGTCTCAGCAGGGCCTGGTCCCGAACGCTCTCACTCTGTATGTCCCTGACCTCGGTCCTCCTGTTGTCTGTCTGTGGAGCAAAGCAAAATGGTGGATGTCTTCTAGGTCTTCACTTTCACCTTTCCAGTTGTTTTCACATTGCAGATGAAGAAAAGGAGACTGGTAGAACGAGCCAGTTATACTATTAAGAGGTCCCGTTTGAGGTCTCTTGTGTTTCCCCCAATGGGTTTCCTTCTGTGTGTTCTGTTGCGTTTCCTTGACTCCCAACGCCAGGTATGGCTACAGGGGGAAAGACTGCCGAGCCAACGTGTACCTGCTCCCGACAGGGGAGAGTGTTTACTTTATTGCCTCTGTGGTAGTGCTCTTCAACTATGAGGAGAGAACGCAGCGCCACTACCTCGGCCACACAGACAGTGTCAAATGGTGAGCTGCTATCCTGTTCTACTGTCATTTTGTTTTGTATTTATTGTTTTACACAAAACGGTGAGTTGGTGGCAACTGGGAGTTTTGGTCAGACTTGGTTGTGTAGTATGGTGTTGATTTCATACGGTAACCTACGCAGTACCATGGGCTGTGTATCGTGGAGATAGTAGATAAGATACACTAGATACAGAAGGTAGTATAATATGTCCCCAAGTGTCTGAGTACTGTATAAACACTTCATACAAAACCTTTCATCCGGATTAAGCAAATACTTGTCACAGACACAATGGTTCCTACACTAACCGCCGTGTAACTGACATCTCCCGCTCAACTGTCTCCGGCTTCCATCCACTCAGGAGCCTCTTAAGATCAACATACTATGCAAATGAGATGTAAATGTCTTCTGTTTAGGGGAGCGAGAAGTGGGAGAGTCAAATGAGTCTGTGCGATAGCGGCGTGCTGACTCAGACCTGTATTATGTTTGAAACGATACGCCTCACTTCTTCCCACCAGGCCGTGGGCCAGACATGCACACAGGCCTGCTCAGTCAAACAGCTACCTCTCATCTAGCTTCGTTTCACACCTGACATACTCCACTTATTACTATGGATTGTTGCTGACTGTAGGTGTTTTCAGTAGGGAGGTAGTTTCCTACGCACCAGACACATTTCATTGTTTTTTGATCTCGTTCTCTTTGTGTCTCTCTCAGCCTTGCTGTTCACCCTGATAAGATCCGCATTGCCACGGGACAGATTGCAGGAGTGGATAAGGATGGGCGGGTGAGTCACTGTCCCACCTCCTCAATCATTCCTCACCCCTCAACTTTCTGCCAAATCGTTTAATAATATGATCGGCGGTGTGACATTTCATGTTTGTTCAACCTGTTTTCTTCCCCGTCATACATCCACACAGGCACAGACGCAACTGGGCAAGTCACAGGGCTTCAAATGTCACCTAGGTGACACCAAGGGGTTTTCCAAGGAACTTCAAGGAAAACTCCACCCCAAAAACGATATTTTGGTATTTGTTCCGTTAGTCCGTTGTTGACATAGTCCCAAAATGTTTTGCTTGTCTGCATTCAAGTTTTCAAGATATGTACGTTTCAAAAATACATAAATCATCCCTGTATGATGCGTTTTACATCATATGATCTAAAACGCATCATACGGGGAGGATTTCTGTATTTCTGTATTTTGAAACGTACATATCTTGAAAACTTGAATGCAGACAAGCAAAACATTTTGGGACTATGTCAACAACGGACTAACGGAGCAAAAACCAAAATAAGTGAGAGTTTTCCTTTAAGTCCTCTTTTACCAGCCTGCCAAATACAGAATGACATGACTATCTGTGGTTATATTTAAAAGCATAATCCTTGTTTGCACAATGTCTCTTCTTGTGTACAGTATGAGCATTTCTGCTTGCGTTGCACAATCAGGCTCACTCATGTCTTTGACAGGCCCATCCAGACACCGGTGCCTCATATTTACACAAGCATACCAATAATCCATACTCTAATGCAACTCATTATATTTAAGCTCTCTGGTTGCAAACATGTCAAACTGGCTCTAACCTTCCTCGAATGAGTCCGTAGAAGAGGATCCTGTCTGTCAGTGAGCCAGATATTGTACAACTTACTGACTATAACTGTTGAATGCTTTCTCAGGTCTTCAAAATGGCTTCCTTTCCTCACCTCCTTCCCTTTTTCCTTAATGATCACTGATCTTTAGAGGATGCGATAGGTAAAAAGCAATTGGGTGGGATTCAATCTAGTTATTTTGTCTACCAGTGCTTGTGAAGACGAGGAGACAAGCAAAGGAAGTTGGAAAAGAGTATCGCGACCCAACCGAGACACAGACATGCACGTTTCTGGTTAGGGAACACAGTGAAAAGCTGAGAGCCGGTCAAACGTGGTGTTAGACTCTCCTCATCTGCCACTGATTGTGAAGGGAAGGAAACAAGGAAAGGATGCTGTCAAGAAGAATACACTGTAAATGCAACCATAGGGTCTGAGTTTGGCTACGCCGAGTGTTCAATGACGTGTGTGTTCTCTTCTTCTCCCCCTGCAGCCACTGCAGCCCCATGTGAGAGTGTGGGATTCGGTCAGCCTGTCCACCCTGCAGGTCATCGGCCTGGGCACCTTCGAGAGAGGGGTGGGCTCCCTGGCCTTCTCCAAAGCGGTGGGCACCACTCCTAACACCTCTAATGATATAATCCAGGACGTTTTAGTCATTATGGGAAATATGGGTACTATAGTGTAGTAATTCATGTGAGACCCCATCCTGGGAAGTGTACAGATCCTACATATTAGTGTTCTACGTAATCACATCGCAGCCAGTGGTTAGTGGGTCTAGATAAGATGTTCTAGAATCAGGTATGGGGTTCTAGGTGCTGTGTGTTTCTGAACCGAGCCCTTTCGTGATCAGGCTCTCGGGTCCCGAGTGGTGTCGTCGTGGTGTTGAGCACCTCATATGCTCTCTAATCAGTAGTAGTTTACCGTTACTATTCTCTCCCTGTCTTCCGTTAGCACATTCCAGAACTCTGCTTTTACTGTCTGGCTCCCTTCACAAGCGAACTACGCACGCACACACTCACACACATACGCCATGACCCATTTCCATAAAAACGAGCACACACACACACACGCATTCTAGGTTAAGTGAATCATTATCCTCTTATGCTATCAGAGGTCTAGCTAAGCAGTGGATTTGCTTTATTAAAGATGAGTACATCCCGAATGAAGGATGATGACACATCATCGTATGTCGTTGCTGATACCATATGCCAAGTCGACTTAATGGCTAACCGCTTAGAAGTTTATTGGTTATTCCTGCTAGCTTTATGGCCATTTATGCAACAGGTTGATTCATGTTTCGAATTTTCCATGCCCTCTCATCGACCTACAGTATATAACAGTTAATATGCACTATCAAAGAATAGCAGGCATAAACTGGAATTATGTTATGGCAGATTTATTGAATTGCAGACAATAGGATCTGTGTTTCATACAAGCTTCACTGACATGAAGACACCTTGCTTCCTCCTGGGTGTCTCCTACAGGACTCGGGCACACACCTGGCGGTGATTGACGATTGTAACGACCACATGTTGACTGTCTGGGACTGGCAGAAGAAATCCAAGATTGCTGAAATCAAGGTCAGAGATACCTGGGGTGTTTTATACTGTGTAATTCTGCGTAAAATACGTAAATCATTGCCTTTTGACGATTGGGTTATAAAAAGGGATCTTCTTTTTAACTGTATATGATCTCCGTTTCACCTCCTCTAGTCTACAAATGAGGTGGTGCTTGCGGTAGAGTTCCACCCTACTGATCCCAACACCATAGTAACCTGTGGCAAGTCCCACATCTTCTTCTGGACCTGGGCTGGCACCTCACTGGCACGCAAGCAGGGCATCTTCGGGGTGAGGACACACACCGTAATACTCTTTTAAAAGGACTTGTAAAGTACTTCACTTGTTCAGGACTTAAAAGCGTGTAAAGATCTGCTTGAGCCAAGCAAAACAGAGAAGTGCACTTAACGGTTGTTTTTACACATTGGCGTCACAATAACCGGGTCACCTTAAGTGCCTTGAATAATGGTGTGATGTCAGAAAATGATGTATCCTTTACGTAATGTAACATTACCCATACACGTGTACCTGCTCTTTCTCTAGTCTCCCTTAAACACATCCACAATGCAATTATACCAAATAACTCGTTCAACTTGTCTTCCTGCTCAGAAATATGAAAAACCCAAGTTTGTTCAGTGTCTGGCCTTCCTCAACAACGGGGACATCCTGACGGGAGACTCTGGAGGCATCATGTTGATATGGAGCAGGAGCACAGTGGAGCCGACCCCAGGGAAGGGACCCAAAGGTACACTACACACCTTGTATACCTTCTAGCTTGAGAAATTGCTCTTAGCTAAGAAGCTATTTATGTTTATCATTGTAATAAAATAGAAATAAATCACAGTAAGGTACTGAATTGTTACCCATAAATGATTTGATATTGAGATAAAAATGGCTGCATTGGACCTTTAAACCTCACAAACAGGCCTCGAATGGAGCCAACCCGTAGTGGAGCCAGCATCTTACACAATACAATGTACTTTATACCTCACACAATCCCTTCACCCGCCCGTATAGTGCTACTGATGGCACAGTTGGTTGGACCATGGTGCTGTCCCTCATGATCCACGTATATATGAATATTTGTGTGTTAAACTTAGTCACTTTGGGTAAACCGTCTGACCATATCAGACATACCCAAATGAGTAATCCCAAGCGCTTACCTTCTCAGTGAGTCTCAAAGACACAGAGAAGAGCAACTGAAAGAGGTGATTCGAGACCGGAGAGAAGAAAACCGCCTCGAAGGAGACACGGGAAGACACAGAAAGAGAAAGACGGGGAAGAAAAGTAGAAAGAAAAGTGGAACAGAGAAGAGGAATAGTGGGTGTGATTGTTGGCAGGCCAGAGTGCCTGGGGGGGACGGTGTTGGGGTTTTGAGCAGTAATGGTTTTGCTTGGCATGCTACAGAACTGGATGAACAGAACTTTGGCCAGATGCCAGGGATAAACTGTTCATCTCTTTATTTACCTGCTCTGCTCTCAAGTTGCTGTGGTGGAGCTGGGCCACAGTGCCCCCTGCTGGTTAGATGGTGGGAGTGTGTGTGTGTGTGTGTGTGCATCTGCTTGAGCGTGCATGTGTGAACGCGTGTGTGCGTGTGTGTCCACATCTGTCTGAGCTCTGCAGGGATGGAGGTCATGCCAATGTGGGGGAGCAGAAGCGATACAGAGACAGAAACGCCATCTGATGCATATTCATTCTAACACATACCCTCCCTCTGCCACTCAATATTACCTCCATTGAGAATTCCACTGCCTCAGGTTCAGTCTGGCTAGCCATGAGGAATGGGCCTCTTGCTGTGCATCGGTCTGTGTTATTAGCATAGAATTTAGTATTATTACAAGAGGAGTGATAATCTGCAAGTACACTACAAAAGTATGTGGACACCTGCTCGTCAAGCATTATTATGGAGTTGGTCCCCCTTTGCTGCTATAACAGGCTCCACTCTTCTGGTAAGGCTTTCCACGAGATGTTGGAATATTGCTCCGGCGACTTACTTCCATTCAGCCTCGAGCATTAGTGAGGTCGGGCACTGATGTTGGGCGATTAGGCCTGGCTCTCAGTCTGCCTTACAATTTTTCCCAAAGGTGTTTGATTGGGTTGAAGTCAGGGCTCTGTGCAGGCCAGTCAAGTTCTTTCACACCTATCTCGACAAACCATTTCTGTAAGGACCTCGCTTTGTGCACAGGGGCATTGTCATGCTGAAACAGGAAAGGGCCTTACCCAAACTGTTGCCACAAAGTTGAAATCACAGAACAGTCTAGAATGTCATTGTATGCTGTAGCATTAAGATTTCCCTTCACTGGAACTAAGGAGCCTAGCCCGAACCATGAAAAACAGCCCCAGACATTATTCCTCCTCCACCAAACTTTACAGACGGCACTATGCATTTGGGCATTTGCTACAACACCTTGCTTGTTTCGGCAAGGAGCGACTGAGTTTTATCACGTTGTAAAGAGTCCATGTTACTGCGGAAACGGACTCAACCGCACGAATGCCCGGCCGTCCCAGCTTCAGTCAGCTGTTAGTTCCAAAAAAAAAAATAATAATGAAACCGTTATTTTAGTTTAGTGACGTTCTTCATCCATAATCGTCAGTTACTCGATTGTACTGTAATTGTGCTAACACACACACACACACACACACACACACACACACACACACACACACACACACACACACACACACACACACACACACACACACACACACACACACACACACACACACACACACACACACACACAGACACACACTCTCTCTCTCACTTCCACCTCAAATGCTCCCCTGAGGGAACAACGAGTTGGCCTGTACCGTGGCACATAAAGTACATTAGCAAATGTCAAATATCTGTTGTATCCTATTCCCAGAAATCTCCGCTGTGAGCTGTTTTACGACCACCCACTCCCTTTCTCATTCCTCTCTCCCTCTTCTTTCCTTCTGGGCAATTCTCTCTCTCTCTCTCCCTCTCTCTCTCTCTCCCCTCCCCTCCCCTCTGTTCGTTCCCCCTGTAGGTGCGTACCAGATCAGCCGTCAGATCAAGGCCCATGACGGCAGTGTGTTCACTCTGTGTCAGATGAGGAACGGGACCCTGCTGACCGGAGGGGGCAAGGACCACAAGATCATTCTTTGGGACCACGACCTCAACCCAGAGAGGGACATAGAGGTGCAGTGGGCCATACAGAACATAATGCTGCCAGTCACAGCCATACAGAATACGACACAGGCACATATACGCCAGTACACCATGCACAGACATATACACTTACTGATATACTGTGTATCATATATGTCAAATATCACATGTTCAATAGGATGATAAACCTAGCATTCAATGTTGATCAGATTTTGGAACTGTTTTGGGAAGATGTTTGTTATACATCTCAATGTATCTGTTCCACTGCAGGTCCCCGATCAATATGGAACCATTCGCGCTGTGGCCGAGGGCAAAGGGGAGCAGTTTCTGGTGGGCACTTCACGTAACTTCATCCTGCGGGGGACGTTTAATGACGGTTTCCAGGTGGAAGTGCAGGTGAGAGGTTTCACTCTGTCGCTCTCTCGTCCTCTCTCTCTCTCTCTCTCTCTCTCTCTCTCTCTCTCACTGCTGACTAGCTGACCACCACCGCTAAATATTCCTGGTGTGAAACATCCAGGGGGGAAACATCCAGGGGGGTCAGCTACATGGCTAAAGGCATCTCAGGACTGCAGGGCCTTGCTAGATCAGCCCTGTTGTAAGGATGCCAGTGTCGGCCCCCTCACTAGCTGCTTTCCCAATCCTTTCCTCCCTGTGAGGGAGAGCAGAGCGGGCGAGACGCTGCTATTTTCCAGAGAGCCCGTGTTGTATAACTGGCTTCATTTTTCCCCCAGTGATTTGAACGCTGTATAAACAGCCGGGCGGAGGTATTTCTCCCGTCTTTTGAGGGTGCCCAACTGATCCCACCCTCTTCTGTCCTCTGAGGCGCGCTAGCCCCGTGTGAAGGAGGTCATCTGAGATTTTTGGGTGGTGTGTTTCCAATGGCTCAGTGGGTTCGAGCAGGGTACTTTCATTGTAAACGCTGGAGTTCTGGGTTTTCAATCCCACTTTAAATGGGCAACGTACAGAATATGCGTTTACTACTCAGTAGGTCGTGTCAGTTTGTTCAAAATGAAAGCATAACCCCATCAGCATTATATTCTAACCTCTGACCTTTCGCCCCAGGGTCACACAGACGAGCTATGGGGGCTGGCGTCGCACCCCTTCAAGGACCTGTTCCTAACCTGTGCCCAGGACAGGCAGGTGTGCCTGTGGAACTCTGTGGACCACTCCCTGGAATGGACCAGGCTCCTGGATGTAAGAACTAATACCTCCCTTTCGGGAACTATTCTATACAGCAGATTAAGAATCCCACACTCATCCACTAACCTTTCGGTTTTATTAACAGACAAAATTGAAATGTTGATCCAAGTTCTCCAGTTGAGATGCAAACAAATCTCAAGTTAGGAATCAGGCCTTACATTCCAAACATACATTTATTTAGCGAATCTCTCTCTCCCTTGCTCTTTCTTTCTCTCAGGAGCATGGCCACTGTGCGGATTTTCACCCCAGTGGTGCTGTTGTGGCCATCGGTACTCACTCGGGAAAGTAAGTTCAGCAGAACCCCCCCCATCTCTAACTCTGAAGCACATTAGTGTCGATCTGTCCCATCTCTCCCTCCTGTATGGGACAGGTCCATTCTTATGAATCCTGTGTTGTTCTCTCCCCTCCCCGTGTGTCCCAGGTGGTACGCTCTGGATGCAGAGACCCGAGACCTGGTGGCCATTCACACGGACGGCAACGAGCAGCTGTCAGTCATGCGCTTCTCCGTAGGTGGGTGGAGCTGGTCTTACACCCTATCCAGACCGTGGAATTGGATTTGATGGAAGCGCTGTGTTCATTCAACACAGAATAGAACGCGGTGGATCATTTACCCACAATCCTGTTCACTCCCTCCTCAGATGGCACCCTGCTGGCAGTGGGGTCGCATGACAACTTCATTTACCTCCACACCGTGTCGGAGAAAGGCCGCAAGTACACCAGATGCGGGAAGTGCATTGTGAGTACAGCACCATTTGTGTGTGTGTGTGTGTGTGTGTGTGCCTATATGCATGTGTGAAGATAATTGTCCTCAAAGAGACTCTGTCTTTGTCTACTGACTGTATATTTGACCTCCTCAGTGAACCTGTGATGACAGGAAAGGGAGCAGTTCAGTGCCCAGCACGGGAAGAGGCTTTTAGCGTAGAAATATAGCCATAGTAAAGGCATTTCATCCAAGTGAGTTATGCAGACTGCTGTGGTGTGTTGAATGATGTGTGTGTGTGTGTGTGTGTGTGTGTGTGTGTGTGTGTGTGTGTGTGTGTGTGTGTGTGTGTGTGTGTGTGTGTGTGTGTGTGTGTGTGTGTGTGTGTGTGTGTGTGTGTGTGGGAAGCCCTAGGGAGTGCTGTCTCCCTGCAGCTGGAGAGATGGATATGATCAGTGCTTTCACAGTGTATTAATCACAGGAAAAGCAACAGGAGAGAAACCGAGAGGGAGAGAGAGAGTAGGAATTATTAATACATTTTGTATTGCCTTGGCACCGGTCGGCTTGCTCCTTTTACGCCAACGAAGCTCGTTTTAATTGACTTGAATTGTTTTGAAAGGAGAGCGAGACATACACCGAGAGAAAGACCCCAGCAGGGTAGAGGTAGCTGTATACAGAGAGTGATCGGTACGCTGTGTTGTGACTCCAATAGGTCAACTGGAGACCCACAGGGCCAGTGTGAATCACTCCACTGTTAAACACACGGTTGTTTTACACCTCCTCTGGCCTCCGCTTGGCTGCTGCTCAGTCTGCGATCTCTCTGTTTCTCTTTCAATGTCGTCTCCCTCTCTCTCTCTCTCTCTCTGTATGTAGTGTCTCTCACTCGTGGCTCCCGCCTCTCTCTTACTCTCTTTCTCCCCCGTTTCACTCTTCTCCCCCTCTTTCCTGTCCCTCTCATTCATGTCGTCTCTCTTTTCGTCCGTCTAACTCGTTCTCCTCTCTCGCACTCTCTCGCTCTTTCTCTCTCGCTCTCTCTCTCTCTTCCCACCATGCCTGTGGAGCTCTGGTCAACTGTGCGTTGGATGCCAATGGCCAGGAGCACGGTGCTCAGGTTGTGGTCACGGTCATTGCTTCTGGTGTCTTGGTACCCTAAACGTTACCAATGTTAACCCCCAGGCAACTTACCGTACCTAGCCTGGCAGCCACAGCAGAGCATGCGGCGGTATAGTGCGTTGGGTTGGGTAGTTTAATAACAGATCAGAGATCAGAAGCACAGCAGTTACATTTTAGACGTTTGAAAAACAAGCTTGGGGTTACATGAGAGAGTATTAAAAGCCAGATTCTCATTTGGTACGGTTCAAAGGCTCAGGGCGCCAGAGGGAATAAAGACATTGTGGGAAGGTTGGTTTGAGGTTTTATTGGCGTTGGCAGAGGACTGGGCCCCTGTCTGTAACCACAGCTCCACAGCAAAGCAGCGAGACACGCTGATATACAGTATAAGTATATGAATTTATTTGTAGGGATTTCTAGGGACACATGCAAATATGTACACGAGTCCTCTTGTTCAGATAAGGAAGTGCCCCAGGATTGTGTGTATAATTAGGGAAATGCATGAAGACAGAAATACATCTACTTTCTGTGTGTGTTTCGTTCAGTATGGGATTCAGATTTGTATGCGTTTGTGTGAGAAAGTGAGCTCAGCAGCTCTGGAGTGACTAGCCTTAACTTGGCAGGATGTCAGAGACGTGTGTGTGTGTGTGTGTGTGTGTGTGTGTGTGTGTGTGTGTGTGTGTGTGTGTGTGTGTGTGTGTGTGTGTGTGTGTGTGTGTGTGTGTGTGTGTGTGTGTGTGTGTGTGTGTGTGTGTGTGTGTGTGTGTGTGATTCCATGTTGTGTGTATGATATGATTGCATGTGTGTATGGGTCTGTGTGTTGGATGGAAGCCTGCAGACTTGAAGGAAATCAAACAAAGTGCCAAGATAGGCAAACATAGATTCCCTCCCTGACTCTGAGTGTAGGGGGAGGACAGACACACACAGTGTCTCCTCCAATGGGCTGTGATGGAAGACTGGAGCTCGCTCCCAGGATAGTGCCCTTAACCGCTGCGTGGGCTAGTTTTAATAAAGGCAACGATCTCCTCTGAAACGATTAGCCAAACGAAGCACGATTAGCCAAACGAAGCTAGCCCACGCTGTACATGCTGTGCCTGTCACTAGCTCCATGAATGTACCTGTGAACTGTTTCATCTCTCCTCCTAACTCACCTGCCCAGCCTTCTGACTCTGTGTGGTTTAACAGGGACATTCCAGCTACATCACACATCTTGACTGGTCCCCCGACAACAAGTTCATCATGTCCAACTCAGGAGACTACGAGATCCTCTACTGTGCGTAAACACACCTTCGAATGAGTGTCGTCTCGTAGTAAGGTTGCAGCAGCTTCATTGATGGAGCATGGCGCTGAATTACAGATGTTTAGCAATCAGACAAATCATTATTTCATTCACTTTTTCTTAAACAACCTGCGTAATAGCCAACACTGCTGTTGTGAAGTATTCCCTTAACCTATGCCCTGGTTCTATCCTCTTTGCAGGGGACATTCCAAACGGCTGCAAGTACATCCGTAACCGCTCCGAGTGTAAGGACATCGACTGGACCACCTATACCTGTGTGCTGGGCTACCATGTCTTCGGTCAGTATCTACTTGGGCAATAGGAATATGGCGGGAATGCTTTGGCTCTGTTCGTGGCTGTGCTATGCCGGATCTGTGTAGAGTGGGTTTTTATTTCCACTGCTGTGGGTGTGTAAAGCCTCTGTGGGTGTGAGACCTGCTACTGAACAGAACGTGTGGTTTGGGACTCGTCCTACGCACTCTTGACTTTCCGCCTTTCCCTATTTTTTTTCTTCTTCCCCCTCCCTCATTCATCCTGTCTTTCTCTGCTCTCTTAATCTTTTTATTTTATTTTTTTTTATCCGTATTACGCAAGTTTGTAACGGGCGCGTAACAGCAAACGCATGCCCTTTCCATTTCCATTTCCCTTTCCAAATATCTACCCGATATTGACCCTGCTCTGTTTCACTACTGGTTTTGTCCCACTGCAGTACGGCATGTCATGGTATCTGCAGTGCCTCCCCACATCTCTCTCTATCTCCGTCTTTATTTGTCTCCCTCCCTCTTTCTTTTTTCTCTCTCTGTCCATCTCTTTCTGTCGCTCCCCGCCCCTTTCTTCTCTCATTGTCTCGGGAGGGACAGGCCCAGAAAAAATAGAGCCCAACATCAGCCCCCGACTCCACATATTTGAGGTCTTTAGGAGGCTGGAAAAAATAGTTCTCTCTCGACTTTCAGATTCCTCATTTCTCAGCCAGTAGATTGTCCCTAGGCTGGAACTGGTAAGACCCAGGGGAATGGAGATCGCATGTGTGGGTGAAGTGATCACTGTTCATTTCTATGTGCCTATATCTCCCCGTGAGAGAGAGAGAAGGTAAGATAGGGAGTGTGTACTGTGCACGTTAGTGTGGATGAAGGCCCCTATAGTGTTGGTCTGCCCCCTGGTGGTATGCTTTTCACACGGCCTCACGTACTTGAACATGTGGATAGGACACTAGATCAAATCAAATCCAATTGGTTGTGTACATTTATTTTGCAGGTGTTATCGCAGGTGTTGTGAAATGTTTATGTTCCTCCGACAGTGTAATAATAAAAGTAATACCTAACAATACAAAACAATACACGCAAATCCCCCAAAAATGTAAGAAAGGAAATAAGAAATATACACACATTAGAATGTCAAAGTCCTGAATATAAATGTATATGATGGTGTGTGTATAGACAGTAGGGACAGTACATGAATAGAACATCTGTGTACAGCAGTAGCTATATAGGATAACACTGGACTAGAACACAGTATTTACATATAAAGTGGGTAAACAGTATGTAAACACTATCAAAGTGACCAGTGTTCAATGACTATGTACATATGGCAGCAGTCTCTAAGGTGCAGGGTAGAGTACCGGTTGATAGCTGGCTAGTAACAGGGGCTAAAGTTCAGGGCAGGTTTCACTGCTATGATAGCAGGGCAAAACAACCAGTGTGTGTGTGTGTGTCTTCCAGGAGTGTGGCCTG
Organism: Salvelinus fontinalis; assembly: GCF_029448725.1. NCBI lineage: Eukaryota > Metazoa > Chordata > Actinopteri > Salmoniformes > Salmonidae > Salvelinus > Salvelinus fontinalis. The sequence goes on along the minus strand of NC_074701.1, from coordinate 14,709,137 downwards.
AGGGTTCCGATGGTACAGACATCAACGCCCTGATCAGGTCCCACAACAGGAAGGTGATCGCTCTGGCTGATGACTTCTGCAAAGTGCACCTCTTCCAGTACCCCTGCGCAAGACCCAAGGTAAGCCGGGCCCTGGCCCCTGAGCACCAGCAGAGTCCGCTTACTGCTCAACAATACTGTCCCGGTATACATCTGTGGAGGCTGGTGGGGGGAGGACGGCTCATAATAATGGCTGGAACGGAGCGAATGACGTGGCATCAAATAATGGAAACCGTGTGTTTGATGTAATTTATTCCATTCCACTCCAGCCATTACGTCAAGCCCGTTCTCCCCAACTAAGGTACCACCAGCCTTCTGTGGTATACATACTGTATATAGTATAGCCTTCTGTAATATTAGCTTCAAATCCTAATATAATGTGCTCACATGTCTCCTTCCTCCACAGGCACCTAGCCACAAATACAGCGCCCACAGCAGTCACGTGACCAATGTGACCTTCATGCACAACGACAGTCACCTGGTGTCCACGGGCGGGAAGGATACCAGTGTCATGCAGTGGCGTCTGGTGGAGAAGACCCCCTCATTGGTCCCCAGTGACTCCTCCCTCTCTCTAGGGGAGGGGCTCCTACATAACTCCATCCTCCGTGCCGCCATCCCAGCGGTGCCTCTGACGCCCATCCCCACCGAGCCGGCCCCGACGCCAACCGCAACCCCTACCCCGCCCACCGTCCTCGACCTGACCTCTGACCCCACAGCGGCGCACTGCGGGGGAGTGGCTCTTGTCACACCTCCCCCCACGCCAACCTCCCCCACGACCAACGGACGGCAGGAGAGCTCCCCCGAAACCCCTCCCCCCGCCGAGCTAACCCCGCCCCCCTCTGACAGCACGCTGAGCCTCAAGGACAGCCTGGACCCCAGCGACGACACGGCCACGCCTAGCGACGAGGGCCGCCCTTTCACCCCACCCTCGTGAAGAGCCTTGGTTGTGATGCAGCCCAGCGCTCTCTCTCCTGCTCAGCACTCCCCCTGGAGGCGCCTCGATGTCGCTGCGTCTCTCGGGGAGCGTTCCATCTCTGTTCAGGTCTCTTTTTGTTTTCAGTTTTAGTGTGTCTTCATGCTCTTCTCTTTGTTTCTTTTTGATGTCTGCGTTATTTGGAAAAGAATGGAGGATGTACGTGAGACAAGGCAGTGATATTAGTGGTTTATGTTGTTTTTAAAATAATCAGCCAACGTTGTGAGAGCGTGAGGAGAGAACGTTGTGTTGTTCTGGTTCATACGGTTAAGTCGTGCCTGCTAATGCTCACTCCTCAGTCCAGCCCTTATTCAATATTGATCACATGTCTAAACTATGTTGCCATAGAAACGTATATACTCATCTAGTCCTTACTCCATAATGCAACAACCTGCAATAACACACCATAGCATCATTTGCGACCACACACAACCAGTAACACACCATCACATACAGCTGATGAAAACATACTCCATCACTCTGGGCTTTCAAACAGGTGTGTGTGGGGGGGTTAAGGTTAGAATTAGTGTCAGGGTTAGAATTAGGTTTAGGGTTAGCAGCTAGGGTTAGGTTTAGGGTTAAGGTTAGGTTTAGGGTTAAGGTTAGGTTTTTGGGTTAAGGTAAGGGAACAGGTTAGGGTTAGGGGTTAAGGAAAATTGGATTTTGAATGGGACTGAATTGTATGTCCCAACAAGGTTAGCTGCGCAAGATGTGTGTGTGTGTGTGTGTGTGTGTGTGTGTGTGTGTGCGTGTGTGTGTGTGGGCTGACATGCATGCAGACGGCCTTTCCCTGGCAATAAGCTGTTCTCTCTACCAGAGTCCCTGCAGGAAACTCATCCATCCAGCCTCGTTGTAACGGCCAGAAAGGTTAATAATGAGCCATAGGATATCCTGTGGCCATGGACACAGTGACCGCACTGAACCACCAGCCACCAGTACCCAGCAGACTCTCACCTGCTCGCCCTACAATAACATGCTGCCATTTTTTTCTGTTTATTTGTATTTCCCTTTTGGATTTATACCTTTTAAAATCTTATCCTGGGGACTGTTGCTTCTCTGCTGGAATGGACTGAGATGTTTTTAAGAAGAAAAAAAAAGAATTAAAAAAAAAAAAGTCTTAAGTGTCTGCTATCCGCCGTTTTCTACATTTGTGTCACCCCCCGCCCCCCCCCCCCCCCCCCCCCCCCCCTTCTGCAGAAATCAGGACTGGATCACTCTCACAGGAATACACAGCCAGCAGAGGGAGGGAGAGAGCCCCCTCTGTCTTCTTCTACACAGCCCTCTCTGTCTCCCGTCGGTGGGAATGTGCCGGTACATCTAGAGAGAGAGCGAGGCTCTCTTCTGTTTATCGGCTGGAAGTAGAGGATAGAGAATTGGAGAGATTGCTTTTTAATTGTCCGTCCGTGACTAGAGAGAGTAAGTGGAGGCTTTCTATAGCAAGGAAGATAGAAGGGATATGTATACCCATGACTAAGGCATATGTGGCAATGCACAGTAAAGACTTTGATAGTAAGTATAGTAATTGTCCAGGTTTGTCATTATCAGAAGGAAGAGAGAGGACTTTGTAAAAAGGTATGTGGTGTAGAAAGGTGTCGTTGTCGTGAACACGGGACTGTGGAGGTAAGGTGCATGTCGGTGATGGTGTACTAAGGTCGGTGATGTGGCATTGACAGGGTTGTAGTGAAGAGGTTAGAGACGTTATCAATCGTAGTGAAAGACCGCATGAGGGCATGGTTGTGTCGATGTTATGCTGATGTTATTCTAGCGTTGTCCTCAAATATGTAGACTTCCAGCTGGCCCACAAAGAACCTCTTTCTCTTTTTATATTATGAGTATTTTCAGATTTCTTTTGTCCTTGCAAATCAACATTTTTTTTCCTTCTTGGGAATGCTTTACTATCGGTAGATTTTCTCTCTGTAGTTTGTCCTGTAGTTTTTCCCCCTGTGGTTTTGTAGTTGTAGTGAACATGGGATTTCCTTCCCAGAATGCTGAGTGCATGGAACGTGAACACACCTTTTGAACCCCGTACAATGACAGGTGTCAATCTATAAACTAACTCGTACCGTACGATATCTGGAGTCTTTCCTGAACGCTACAAAGCAGTTTTCCCGGGGGGCATGTGGTCTTGCTAGATCTTCCCCTCCCATACTCATTTATTTTGTACTTTCAGGTGTGGCTACTTTATGTATATAATGGTATGCCTGTGTGTATATATCTGGTCTCTTCATCTTGAGATATAGATAGACCCTCTGAACCATTTTTCATTGCTTTCTTTTACCACTAGGGGGCACACTCCTCCAGCTCATCCACAGGCCAAGCACGTACAATACAGTGTGAAATAATGTCTCTCTCGAGTCCGCATAATGTGCTCTTCTTACCATGACAGGTTGTTATGGTGGGGGACAGTGAACTGGCTTTCTGGGGGTGTCACTCCTCTTGTTTTTACAGTGTATTCATGGCCAATCACCTCGCCCATGTAGACTTGGTTAGTGGTCTACCAATCGGGGGCCTACAGCCGTTATGTACTTTGAATGTTGCTCTGACGAATGGCCTTGACTTAGTGTCCACGTTGAGCGGGGTTCAGGGGTGGGGGTTCGGTAGGGTTTGCCTGTGTTGGTTAAAGGGAGGGAAAATGTTTTTTAAGATAGGGCGGATTAGTAAGGTGTGGAGGATTTGGACACCAGGGGTATCCCGTGTACTGGGCCCTGACTAGGATCTAAGGGTTTTGAGAGGTAGAGGGCCATTATTTCTATTCAACCATATTTGTAGGAGAAGTTTTTCTGAAGGGCTTGTATAGAATCATGTTTTTGAGTTAGATGGCTAGTATCCAAAACACACAAAGGGAAAAGGGAAGGAGAGAAGTGAGTTGAAAACACAAAGCTCCTTGACTGGTCTGAAACCTCAGCCTTGTGAATGAATGTCTAAGTGTCCTGGGGCGGAAATGGGGGAGGTAGGGAGATGGGTACACTGGGGTTGTCTCACCAACACTCCTTGAACAAAACAGCTGTGACACCGTGGTTGGAATGGGGGAGGGCATAAAGGAGCGTGGAGGGGGGGGGGGGGGGGGGACATGTACAACCTTTTGTGATATTCAAAATAAACATGGTTATGACCATCCACGATGACGAGGATACTGATACAAATGTTGAAATGATTTGATGGTGATGCGATACTGTATGAATGACAACAACGAAAAACCATGTTTCACGTGACAATGTTTGAGACGCTCTGTCTCTAGAAAAATACTGAAGATTTAAAAAAAAAAAATGCAAATAAACATTTTAAAACAGAGAGAAGCTTTGATGTTTGAGTATTTGCACTGATCTATGTGTTGATCTTGCTCTGAATGTTCTGTGGTATGAAAGGGTTTGCTTCAATACATCATTTCAGTTTACATTGAGTCACTGTTGTGTTTTCAGGAACATTGAGTTGTTGACGGAGCGTGACAAAGTCCACCTTTTAATCCTTCCTCAAACATCTCTATGTCCCTGAAACAGGCGCAGGGACATAGATGTTTGAGGAAGGATTAAATGTGGACTTTGTCAAGCTCTGACGACGAGTCACTGATCCTGAAAAACAAACTGTGACGAGATTTTGTGTCAATCTGAATCCTCTGATACCTGACCTGCTGAGTGTGTATGTGGGCACGCACGCATGCGTCCATGTGTATGTGTGTGTCTGTATAGTGGAGCGGTTATTAATTTCACGGTCTTCCCTAGTCAATTCTGGATGTTTCAGTTTCTAGTTGGGTCCGTTAAGTGGACAATTCTCTGGATGTGGTATTAGACTCTGTGGGTTAACAGTGGACAGAGGTCTCTGTGGTATTAGACATTGTGAGTAAACAGTGGACAGAGGTCTCTGTGGTATTTAACATTGTGAGTAAACAGTGGACAGAGGTCTCTGGCCTTGGTATTAGACATTGTGAGTTAACAGTGGACAGAGGTCTCTGGCTGTGGTATTAGACATTGTGAGTAAACAGTGAACAGAGGTCTCTGGCCGTGGTATTAGACACTGTGAGTAAACAATGGACAGAGGTCTCTGTGGTATTAGACATTGTGAGTAAACAGTGGACAGAGGTCTCTGACCGTGGTATTAGACATTGTGAGTAAACAGTGAACAGAGGTCTCTGTGGTATTAGACATTGTGAGTAAACAGTGGACAGATGTCTCTGGCTGTGGTATTAGACATTGTGAGTAAACAGTGGACAGATGTCTCTGGCTGTGGTATTAGACATTGTGAGTAAACAGTGGACAGATGTCTCTGGCTGTGGTATTAGACACTGTGAGTAAACAATGGACAGAGGTCTCTGTGGTATTAGACATTGTGAGTAAACAGTGAACAGAGGTCTCTGTGGTATTAGACATTGTGAGTAAACAGTGGACAGAGGTCTCTGTGGTATTAGACATTGTGAGTAAACAGTGGACAGAGGTCTCTGGCTGTGGTATTAGACATTGTGAGTAAACAGTGAACAGAGGTCTCTGGCTGTGGTATTAGACATTGTGAGTAAACAGTGGACAGAGGTCTCTGGCTGTGGTATTAGACATTGTGAGTAAACAGTGGACAGAGGTCTCTGGCTGTGGTATTAGACATTGTGAGTAAACAGTGGACAGAGGTCTCTGTGGTATTAGACATTGTGAGTAAACAGTGGACAGAGGTCTCTGTGGTATTAGACATTGTGAGTAAACAGTGGACAGAGCTCTCTGGCTGTGGTATTAGACATTGTGAGTAAACAGTGGACAGAGGTCTCTGTGGTATTAGACACTGTGAGTAAACAGTGGACAGAGGTCTCTGTGGTATTAGACACTGTGAGTAAACAGTGGACAGAGGTCTCTGGCCGTGGTATTAGACATTGTGAGTAAACAGTGGACAGAGGTCTTTGACCGTGGTATTAGACATTGTGAGTAAACAGTGGACAGAGGTCTCTGTGGTATTAGACACTGTGAGTAAACAGTGGACAGAGGTCTCTGTGGTATTAGACATTGTGAGTAAACAGTGGACAGAGGTCTCTGACTGTGGTATTAGACTGTAGGTAACCCAAGGAGTGGTGTCATTCTGATTCAGCAGATCTTGCTGACTGACTGCCACACAGATAAAAAGACCCACGGACTGCCAGGCACCACACACACACAGGAGAAAATTCTGTCCGTCTGTACCGCAAAAGGAAAAATGCAAGTGTCCCTATGAGCAGCATGATTCAGCATCCCACATTTGAAAGAATAACTTGAGTAAAGTGACCCTGTAAATCCTGTTTGAATAGTTCTCCATGCTTACAAAACAAAACACGGATGAAATGATGTATACTATAGCAGCATTTCAGACTCGAGGTAGGTGGTTACAATATCATAGGACTTTATTTCATGTGACTTTACATCAAATTAACGTTATTTTTATCAAGTTATTTATACAAACGCATTCCTTCCCCAAGTGCTAAACAGCAGGTCACTGTCAGCTGACATCACAGATCATTTCTCATCTGTCCTGCTCTTCTTCCCCTGCCTGTCCTGGGCCGTGGGGTTAGTGTCCCCTGGAATCAGTTCTAGGCATTGCAGCGGTCCTGATAGCAGCACTTCCAGCCTGGTCGAGAGCATAACTCCAGCCTAGCACAGCCCTTCTCCCCGGTCTCTGTAGAGGAGACACAAAACATTAGGAGATGTAGTAGAATGAAGGTCTTTATCAGAAGATGTACTAGGATCAAGGATTTTACTATCACAAACCGTTTTATTCAATGAGACTTATTGTTAGGCTACGGATTTGATCACTTCTGTTTTTGTATCCCAATTGAATAATTCATTATTGTGTCACTGATTTTGTTATGGTCAGAAGTCCATGATAATTGGATGTTGCCCTGTTGAAGGTCCAACCGTTGTGTTAACTGTTGTATTATGCAATCCAACGTAATTATGGGAATGTGTGACAGTTAATGTCATCAATCTACCAATTGATCCAGAGAACCAGCCTTGCCAAGAACAAGTAATATTGCTCAGTCCTGGGCTGTCTGAAAACGTGACTAGCTGTCATATCCTTGATTCCTCCGTCCTCGTTTCCGAATTCCTCGCCTCCCTTTCGAAAGGTTATTGGTGAAGGAAGTCCGAGGGGAGGGCCCTTTCTCTCCTCTCCAATGACCTCATGAGAGAGAGGGATGAACACAGCCCTTGTGTAGCAGGAGCCAAGTGAAGGACTATTGGTGGTGATACTCACTCCTGGTGTAGCAGGCCTGCTGTATTTTGCTTGAGCACTGTAGGAGCTGGTTCCTCAGCATCAGGAAGTCCTCGCCGTAACACTCAATGTTGTAGTCGGCTATGACAAGGGAAGGGAGAGGGAAGAGGGTCAGGGTTTTGTCTCATCAATGACCAAGGTATGTTTTGGGCTGGTTCACAGATCACTGGAGACAACAAACGCAATGGCATAATGATGTGGTCTGAGGAAGTACTTCAATCTCTTGCCAGCACAGTTATGAATTATGCAGAGCAGGACTTCAGTAATGGGAGTGTGTGTGTGTGTGTGTGTGTGTGTGTGTGTGTGTGTGTGTGTGTGTGTGTGTGTGTGTGTGTGTGTGTGTGTGTGTGTCTTTGGGTTGTGTGTTAGACCTCAAAATACAGAAGAAAGGAGACCTAAGGGAGTGTAAAAGCTACCTCAGGATAATGTTGGGCAACACCAGGAAGTGTTCAATCACATCCACCTATACTATAGGATGGTGGTGGATGAAAAACAGAACATTAGGCCGGTTTGAGAAGTGCAGGGTTGGATAGGTTACTTTCTAAATGTTATCCGTTAGTTACCTGTCCAAAATTGTAATCAGTAACGTCATTTTTAGATTACCCAGACTCAGTAACGTAATCGGATTACATTAAGTTACTTTTAGATTACTTTCCCTTTAAGAGGCATTAGAAGAAGACAATGTATGTTACCAATTGAACGACATCTATTGCAGGATAAATCAATGTTAAAGTTTAAATAGCTGGCCATATATGGATGTTAAATTCTACTTTATTGTTATCTTTGTTTATCTTTGTTTTCATTATTATTTTAGTTAGGTCAGGGTGTGACATGGGGATGTATGTGTTTTGGTTGGTCTAGGGGTTTGTATGTTTAATGGGGCAGAGCCTTGTCTAGGTGTTTGTATGTCTATGGCTGCCTAGATTGGTTCTCAATTAGAGACAGCTGTGGTTTATTGTCTCTGATTGGGAGCCATATTTTAGGCAGCCATAGGCATTTGGGTTTTGTGGGTAATTGTCTATGTTCTATGTTGCATGTGTGCATGTAGTTCAGGTTTAGCTTCACGTTTGTTTTGTTCATTTTGTAAGTGTTTGTTTTTTCCTTCATTAAAAGAAGATGTATTTTTCACGCGCTGCGCCTTGGTCCTCTCTCTCTTATCAAGACGATCGTGACACCCATCTCTTTCTACTACATATAATAATATGATTACATTATATCTTCACATTAAAAGCCAAAGTCTGTCAGAATTCCAGTCATTCCAATAAATGTTATACCCCTTGATCTTAAAGAATAGGACTTGTAAATATGGAAGTCTAGATTAGCCAAATTGTTTTAGCTGAGCATGACCCCAAAACTAAGGACTTATTAGCCAGCCCTACTCTGTTGTTTATGATTTTGTTGTCATGGAGGACTGATTCACATGTTTCAGCAAACGGTTTCCCCGCCTCTGTTTTGGTAAAGAGTGATGGGCCTAGAGAAATGTAACCACTCTCGGATTAACAGACAGAGCTATAGATGCAAGGACTGACCATCCATGATATCACAATTATTGTTTTAACCATGTTATGAGGCTATACAGTGTTTGTTTACATTTACAATGTTTACAAACATTGGAGTTAAACAAGCCTATATTTTGGGCTCTCATGGAGTGTGACAGTTGAACTAAGCTCATAAGACATAAGTTATATTCTTCAAGAATCAATGAATATTATATATATAATTTATAAGTCCAAAAATGGATGTAGCAACTACAGATTGCCTTTTGAGCATGTGTCCATTACGTCTATGGATTTAATTTTTTACCAGCATGAATTAGATTGAGCAATAAAATACCTACTTTTTCCCCCATAGAATGGGATCCGCACTACGCAGCTGTTGAAGAGCACATTTTTCACTGGCTGTCCACTGGTTTCAAAAACAATGATTGATAGGCAGCTTAAACTTCTTGAATTCAACTATTATTGGGTTCAAATACACATTTAAATTTGTGAACAGCCATCCACAACCACAATCCGTAAGGCGCAAATAGCTAAATCAGAGAGTAGCAGTGTGAGTCACAATCACGTCAATGCGCTAAGTAGATATCAATAATAAGTGATATCCGTATCGCCGTAGACTACACCACTGCTGTTATCCTTACCAAGCGTTTATTCAAGTTGGATCATCTTTGGATGCCGACAGCAGTCACACCATTGGAAGACATAGCTTGGATTGTGCTCTTTTCCCCACGATCCATCAAGCACATTTGGTGTGTCATCATAGTGGTCTCTGACTTGTGGTCAGAGTCGCTCAGGTGGAACAAACTTAAATTTGCACCTTTTTTCAATGCTGATTTGAATGTCCTTGAGAAAACAAAGAAGTGTCCGATTTTTTTTTGCAAACATCCCTTGGGAATGTAAAATTAATTATCTAGCTTTTCAAAAGTATCTGTAATCGAATTACAATATTTTTGCTGGTAATGTAAGGGATTACAGGTACCGTTTTTTTGTAATCCCTTACATGTAACAGATTACTCCCCAACCCTGGAGAAGTGGTAGATCTTTCAGAGACCAAATTGCCAACCTTGATTATCATAAAACAATCCATAAATTGGAACTTTGAGAAAGCTTTCAAGAACACCTACCATGCAAAGATGTTTACTGAAGAATTTGTATGTTTTTTATGATTGTGTTTCGCTTTTCATGTATTGCTGTGAATAATAGTGTATTTTAAGGTGTATATGGATGTGTAGTTTGTCTGTATTGTATTTTGATGTACTAAACAGGGCTCATCTGGAAAAGAGAACATTGGTCTTAGCATTGCTTATACTGTCAGAAAGATCAAAATATCACCTTTCTGGTAAAAATAGTTCTAAATTGCTGAGGTATAGTCACTTTTCAGGACACAAGCTCAAGTACACTATACAAATATGAAATAATGAAAAATCATATATTTTTATTTTCAATAAAATTGTGTGAATAGGGATTAAAATGCTTTCTAAATATAGTATTAATTATAATGACTTACTATAAGATTGCACCTTTCTTATAACTGTAAAATAAATATGATCATACATGGTGACAGTACAAAATTGGGACCATTTCATATAACTGACGACAGAGTTCTGCCCAATGAACTCTGCGGCGCAGAGCCGTTCAAATGCCTGCTGACTCGTTACAACTTCAGCTTTACGCACAAAGTGATCGTCCCTCTGTGACCATGAGAAAGTGGTCTTGTTTCTATTCGACAAAATGATTTGATATTTTTTCATGTTGAGAGCTCTAAATCCATCTGGTTTAGTGCGGAGTTGCGATGTTCCCAGCAGGAGGAACTTGATCCTTTGTCTGGATCGGCCAGAAAATGTGATATGTCGCTCCTTGTGCAAAATGAGGAGTCAGATTCCACATACTGCATCTCAGCTGAGAGCGGCATGTGAAGTGGGACAACCAAAGATTTCAAGAAGTGCACAGCAATGGATGTTGTGCCGTTCACAGAGCGCAACAATTGGGGTCGGAACCAGTCCAGAACCGCTCAAACATTCACCAACCAGTGCCTCTAAAGCTTACTTCGAATCCATTGGACAGATACCATCAGCAACATTTGACTGTGGGAAATCAAAAACAAGAACCAGTTGAAGCACAGATGAAGAGGAGGAAGTGGTACTTTTTAGGCGACGCTGTAAGAGAAAACGTGCATCGTGTGGATCAACAAACAGACTCTTACCTTTAGCCCACAAGTTAAACGCAAGAGAGAGAGGCCCAAGACCACCTTTATCTACTCCTCCACCTGCATCCTCACAGAGCAAAGCATTAAGAAAGAGCGACTGACATGGCAACAATAACTCTAACAACCGGCTAAGGATAGAAGGGGTTGGAAGCAGTTTGTCTGTGAGGTAGAAGGGGTTGGAAGCAGGTTGTCTGTGAGATAGAAGGGGTTAGAAGCAGGTTGTCTGTGAGATAGAAGGGGTTGGAAGCAGTTTGTCTGTGAGATAGAAGGGGTTGGAAGCAGTTTGTCTGTGAGATAGAAGAGGTTGGAAGCAGTTTGTCTGTGAGATAGAAGGGGTTGGAAGCAGTTTGTCTGTGAGATAGAAGAGGTTGGAAGCAGGTTGTCTGTGAGATAGAAGGGGTTGGAAGCAGTTTGTCTGTGAGATAGAAGTGGTTAGAAGCGGTTTGTCTGTGAGATAGAAAGGGTTAGAAGCAGTTTGTCTGTGAGATAGAAGGGGTTAGAAGCATTTGTCTGTGAGATAGAAGGGGTTGGAAGCAGTTTGTCTGTGAGATAGAAGGGGTTGGAAGCAGTTTGTCTGTGAGATAGAAGGGGTTGGAAGCAGTTTGTCTGTGAGATAGAAGGGGTTGGAAGCAGTTTGTCTGTGAGATAGAAGGGGTTGGAAGCAGTTTGTCTGTGAGATAGAAGTGGTTGGAAGCAGGTTGTCTGTGAGATAGAAGGGGTTGGAAGCAGTTTGTCTGTGAGATAGAAGGGGTTGGAAGCAGTTTGTCTGTGAGATAGAAGGGGTTGGAAGCAGTTTGTCTGTGAGATAGAAGGGGTTGGAAGCAGTTTGTCTGTGAGATAGAAGGGGTTGGAAGCAGTTTGTCTGTGAGATAGAAGGGGCTGGAAGCAGTTTGTCTGTGAGATAGAAGTGGTTGGAAGCAGTTTGTCTGTGAGATAGAAGGGGTTGGAAGCAGTTTGTCTGTGAGATAGAAGGGGTTGGAAGCAGTTTTTCTGTGAGATAGAAGGGGTTGGAAGCAGTTTGTCTGTGAGATAGAAGGGGTTGGAAGCAGTTTGTCTGTGAGATAGAAGTGGTTGGAAGCAGGTTGTCTGTGAGATAGAAGGGGTTGGAAGCAGTTTGTCTGTGAGATAGAAGGGGTTGGAAGCAGTTTGTCTGTGAGATAGAAGGGGTTGGAAGCAGTTTGTCTGTGAGATAGAAGGGGTTGGAAGCAGTTTGTCTGTGAGATAGAAGGGGTTGGAAGCAGTTTGTCTGTGAGATAGAAGGGGCTGGAAGCAGTTTGTCTGTGAGATAGAAGTGGTTGGAAGCAGTTTGTCTGTGAGATAGAAGGGGTTGGAAGCAGTTTGTCTGTGAGTTCGAAGGGGTTGGAAGCAGTTTTTCTGTGAGATAGAAGGGGTTGGAAGCAGTTCGTTGATGACCTATGTTCGGCAAGGAACTCAACGCACTAAGTGAAGTAAGTAAGTGTGACGTACCTGTGCACAGAGGGAGCAGCAGAAGCAGGACCAGGTAGGCTCTCATTGTTGGTCTCAGTCGAAGACTTCTCTTAGCAATGGATAAGTCTGAGGTTAAAAGTGTTGGAGGGGCAGAGAGCGCCTCTGCTTTTATACTGTGTGGTGTGCTCAGACAGGAACACGTACACCCACACAATGACAGTCATGACATACACTCAGTGTTGACAAGGGTGGATTTCAGGATAAAAGAATGGTGTCTAAAATGTCTTCCATATAAGGAAATGGTGTCTTATGTCATCACATGACTGTTGCATTATCAGTTGGAGTCTTGGAGCACTCAAATAAGACTTCACCTATGTTGGCTGACAAAGCTCATTGTTGACAAGAAACACTTTATTAATAATGTTCATGAATAAACAATAAAACATTCATAACACATGAATAAATGTTATTCATTATCATAAAAGTATTTAATTGTTAAATGTACACACATTTATGAGCATGATCATTCATAAGCAATTTGAACCAGAATATTAACACTAATGTTGCGTAATGATCACCTCTTCTGTTTAGTTTCGGTTGTCATTGACAAACACAGCAAGAAAATATGACAAATGATGTGTGAGGGATCAGTCGGATCAAGTGGTCCGGCTGTGTTCTCTCCTAGAGGTGGGACGCAGTACAGCCACTACTGATGAGCTCACCTGAGGCCAGTTGACTGATGATTGTTTGTGCTCTTAAGGACCTGACTGAAGGGCAGAGGGGGGGGGGGGGGGGGGGAATAGTTGAAAGTAGAACTCCCAATACAGTTTCCTTCTTTTTGTTGAAGTCACGTCTCTGTGTCTCATTTCGTGCTGTCCCGCCTAGGATTTCGTCAGTGAATAGGTACGGCCTTTCACAGATGTTATATAGGATAAGAATTGTTCCGTTCACATATAGCCAAACATATATATATAGAAAATATACATCCATTGTGTTAATAATAGATAGTGAGACATATGGATGCATTAGCAATGTCTCCTCTAAAACATACATATTGTAATCTACAAAACTTTATCACCAACATCATGAACCAATGACACTTTGGCAGGGCATATCTTTAGTGGCTCAGTGTTGTGGCCGCTGTCACTCACACAGGGACAGAGGTAGGGCAACAATGGCTCTTTAAACTTACAATACAGTGATTTTGAGATTTTGTGTCAATCTGAATCCTCTGATACCTGACCTGCTGAGTGTGTATCTGGGCACGCACGCATGTGTCCATGTGTATGTGTGTGTCTGTATAGTGGTGCGGTTATTCATTTCACGGTCTTCCCTAGTCAATTCTGGATGTTTCAGTCTCTAGTTGGGTCCGTTAAGTAGACAGTTCTCTGGCTGTGGTATTGGACTCTGTGGGTTAATAGTGGACAGAGGTCTCTGACCGTGGTATTAGACATTGTGAGTAAACAGTGGACAGAGGTCTCTGTGGTATTAGACATTGTGAGTAAACAGTGGACAGAGGTCTCTGTGGTATTAGACATTGTGAGTAAACAGTGGACAGAGGTCTCTGTGGTATTAGACATTGTGAGTAAACAGTGGACAGAGGTCTCTGGCCGTGGTATTAGACATTGTGAGTAAACAGTGGACAGAGGTCTCTGACAGTGGTATTAGACATTGTGAGTAAACAGTGGACAGAGGTCTCTGTGGTATTAGACATTGTGAGTAAACAGTGGACAGAGGTCTCTGTGGTATTAGACATTGTGAGTAAACAGTGGACAGAGGTCTCTGTGGTATTAGACATTGTGAGTAAACAGTGGACAGAGGTCTCTGACCGTGGTATAAGACATTGTGAGTAAACAGTGGACAGAGGTCTCTGTGGTATTAGACATTGTGAGTAAACAGTGGACAGAGATCTCTGTGGTATTAGACATTGTGAGTAAACAGTGGACAGAGATCTCTGACTGTGGTATTAGACATTGTGAGTAAACAGTGGACAGAGGTCTCTGACCGTGGTATTAGACATTGTGAGTAAACAGTGGACAGAGGTCTCTGTGGTATTTGACATTGTGAGTAAACAGTGGACAGAGGTCTCTGTGGTATTACATATTGTGAGTAAACAGTGGACAGAGGTCTCTGTGGTATTACATATTGTGAGTAAACAGTGGACAGAGGTCTCTGTGGTATTACATATTGTGAGTAAACAGTGGACAGAGGTCTCTGACTGTGGTATTAGACTGTAGGTAACCCAAGGAGTGGTGTCATTCTGATTCAGCAGATCTTGCTGACTGACTGCCACACAGATAAAAAGACCCAGACTGCCAGGCACCACACACACACACACACAGGAGAAAATTCTGTCCGTCTGTACCGCAAAGGGAAAAATGCAAGAGTGTCCCTATGAGCAGCATGATTCAGCATCCCACATTTGAAACAATAACTTGAGTAAAGTGACCCTGTAAAACCTGTTTGAATAGTTCTCCATGCTTACAAAACAAAACACTGATGAAATGATGTATACTATAGCAGCATTTCAGAATCGAGATAGGTGGTTACAATATCGTAGGACTTTATTTCATGTGATTTTACATCAAATGAAAGGTATTTATACAAACACATTCAATCACCAAGTGTTAAACAGCAGGTCACTGTCACTGATATCACAGATCATTTCTCATCTGTCCTGCTCTTCTTCCCCTGCCTGTCCTGGGCCGTGGGGTTAGTGTCCCCTGGAATCAGTTCTAGGCATTGCAGCGGTCCTGATAGCAGCACTTCCAGCCTGGTCGAGAGCATAACTCCAGCCTAGCACAGCCCTTCTCCCCGGTCTCTGTAGAGGAGACACAAAACATTAGGAGATGTAGTAGAATGAAGGTCTTTATCAGAAGATGTACTAGGATCAAGTATTTTACTATCACAAACCGTTTTATTCAATGAGACTTATTGTTAGGCTACGGATTTGATGACTTCTGATTTTGTATCCCAATTGAATAATTCATTATTGTGTCACTGATTTTGTTATGGTCAGAAGTCCATGATAATTGGATGTTGCCCTGCTGAAGGTCCAAACGTTGTGTTAACTGTTGTATTATGCAATCCAACGTAATTATGGGAATGTGTGACAGTTATTGTCATCAATCTACCAATTGATCCAGAGAACCAGCCTTGCCAAGAACAAGTAATATTGCTCAGTCCTGGGCTGTCTGAAAACGTGACTAGCTGTCATATCCTTGATTCCTCCGTCCTCGTTTCCGAATTCCTCGCCTCCCTTTCGAAAGGTTATTGGTGAAGGAAGTCCGAGGGGAGGGCCCTTTCTCTCCTCTCCAATGAGCTCATGAGAGAGAGATGAACACAGCCCTTGTGTAGCAGGAGCCAAGTGAAGGACTATTGGTGGTGATACTCACTCCTGGTGTAGCAGGCCTGCTGTATTTTGCTTGAGCACTGTAGGAGCTGGTTCCTCAGCATCAGGAAGTCCTCGCCGTAACACTCAATGTTGTAGTCGGCTATGACAAGGGAAGGGAGAGGGAAGAGGGTCAGGGTTTTGTCTCATCAATGACCAAGGTATGTTTTGGGCTGGTTCACAGATCACTGGAGACAACAAACGCAATGGCATAATGATGTGGTCTGAGGAAGTACTTCAATCTCTTGCCAGCACAGTTATGAATTATGCAGAGCAGGACTTCAGTAATGGGAGTGTGTGTGTGTGTGTGTGTGTGTGTGTGTGTGTGTGTGTGTGTGTGTGTGTGTGTGTGTGTGTGTGTGTGTGTGTGTGTGTGTGTGTGTCTTTGGGTTGTGTGTTAGACCTCAAAATACAGAAGAAAGGAGACCTAAGGCAGTGTAAAAGCTACCTCAGGATAATGTTGGGCAACACCAGGAAGTGTTCAATCACATCCACCTATACTATAGGATGGTGGTGGATGAAAAACAGAACATTAGGCCGGTTTGAGAAGTGCAGGGTTGGATAGGTTACTTTCTAAATGTTATCCGTTAGTTACCTGTCCAAAATTGTAATCAGTAACGTCATTTTTAGATTACCCAGACTCAGTAACGTAATCGGATTACATTAAGTTACTTTTAGATTACTTTCCCTTTAAGAGGCATTAGAAGAAGACAATGTATGTTACCAATTGAATGACATCTATTGCAGGATAAATCAATGTTAAAGTTTAAAGAGCTGGCCATATATGGATGTTAAATTCTACTTTAGTTGGTTGGTAATTTAGGCTTCTTCTAACCCATTGTCACACCCTGGCCTTAGTTATCTTTGTTTGCATTATTATTTTAGTTAGGTCAGGGTGTGACATGGGGATGTATGTGTTTTGGTTGGTCTAGGGGTTTGTAAGTTTAATGGGGCAGAGCCTTGTCTAGGTGTTTGTATGTCTATGGCTGCCTAGATTGGTTCTCAATTAGAGACAGCTGTGGTTTATTGTCTCTGATTGGGAGCCATATTTTAAGCAGCCATAGGCATTTGGGTTTTGTGGGTAATTGTCTATGTTCTATGTTGCATGTGTGCACGTAGTTCAGGTTTAGCTTCACGTTTGTTTTGTTCATTTTGTAAGTGTTTGTTTTTTCCTTCATTAAAAGAAGATGTATTTTTCACGAGCTGGGCCTTGGTCCTCTCTCTCTTATCAAGACGATCGTGACACCCATCTCTTTCTACTACATATAATAATATGATTACATTATATCTTCACATTAAAAGCCAAAGTCTGTCAGAATTCCAGTCATTACAATAAATGTTATACCCCTTGATCTTAAAGAATAGGACTTGTAAATATGGATGTATAGATTAGCCAAATTGTTTTAGCTGAGCATAACCACAAAACTAAGGACTTTTTAGCCAGCCATACTCTGTTTATGACTTTGTTGTCATGGAGGACTGATTCACATGTTTCAGCAAACGGTTTCCCCGCCTCTGTTTTGGTAAAGAGTGATGGGCCTAGAGAAATGTAACCACTCTCGGATTAACAGACAGAGCTATAGATGCAAGGACTGACCATCCATGATATCACAATTATTGTTTTAACCATGTTATGAGGCTATACAGTGTTTGTTTACATTTACAATGTTTACAAACATTGGAGTTAAACAAGCCTATATTTTGGGCTCTCATGGAGTGTGACAGTTGAACTAAGCTCATAAGACATAAGTTATATTCTTCAAGAATCAATGAATATTATATATATAATTTATAAGTCCAAAAATGGATGTAGCAACTACAGATTGCCTTTTGAGCATGTGTCCATTACGTCTATGGATTTAATTTTTTACCAGCCTGAATTAGATTGAGCAATAAAGTACCTACTTTTTCCCCCATAGAATGGGATCCGCACTACGCAGCTGTTGAAGAGCACATTTTTCACTGGCTGTCCACTGGTTTCAAAAACAATGATTGATGATTGATAGGCAGCTTAAACTTCTTGAATTCAACTATTATTGGGTTCAAATACACATTTAAATTTGTGAACAGCCATCCACAACCACAATCCGCAAGGCGCAAATAGCTAAATCAGAGTAGCAGTGTGATTCACAATCACGTCAATGCGCTAAGTAGATATCAATAATAAGTGATATCCGTATCGCCGTAGACTACACCACTGCTGTTATCCTTACCAAGCGTTTATTCAAGTTGGATCATCTTTGGATGCCGACAGCAGTCACACCATTGGAAGACATAGCTTGGATTTTGCTCTTTTCCCACGATCCATCAAGCACATTTGGTGTGTCATCATAGTGGTCTCTGACTTGCGGTCAGAGTCGCTCAGGTGGAACAAACTTAAATTTGCGCCTTTTTTCAATGCTGATTTGAATGTCCTTGAGAAAACAAAGAAGTGTCCGATTTTTTTTCGCAAACATCCCTTTGTGAATGTAAAAGTAATTATCTAGTTTTTCAAAAATATCTGTAATCGAATTACAATATTTTTGCTGGTAATGTAAGGGATTACAGGTACCATTTTTTTGTAATCCCTTACATGTAACAGATTACTCCCCAACCCTGGAGAAGTGGTAGATCTTTCAGAGACCAAATTGCCAACCTTGATTATCATAAAACGATCCATAAATTTAAACTTTGAGAAAGCCTTCAAGAACACCCACCATGCAAAGATTTTTACTGAAGAATTTGTACGTTTTTTATGATTGTGTTTCGCTTGTGTCACGTTCCTGACCTGTTTTCTGTTGTTTTGTATGTGTTTAGTTGGTCAGGACGTGAGCTGGGTGGGAATTCTATGTTGTGTGTCTAGTTTGTCTGTTTCTATGTCAGCCTAGTGTGGGTTCTCAATCAGAGGCAGATGGTAGTCGTTGTCTCTGATTGAGAATCATATATAGGAGGCTTGTTTTGTGTTGGGATTTTGTGGGTGTTTGTTTCCTGTCTCTGTGTTTGTTCTGCACCAGATAGGACTGTCTCGGTTTTCACGGTTTGTTATTTTGTTTGTAGTGTTCACTTGTTATTATATTAAACATGTTGAGCACTGGCTACGCTGCAGTTTGGTCCTCTCTTTCACCCCAGGAAGAAAGCCGTTACAGAAACACCCACCAAACCCGGACCAAGCAGCGTGGAAACGGGCAGCAGCAACAGCAGCAGCAGTACAAGGAGGAATGGACATGGGAGGAGATTCTGGACGGAGAAGGACCCTGGGCAGAGCCAGAGCAGTGTCGCCGTCCCAAAGCGGAGCTGGAGGCATCAAAAGCGGAGAGGCGGCATTATGAGGCGCTTGCAAGGCAGAGTGGCTGGAAACCCGAGAGGCTCACCCAGAAATTTCTTGGGGGGGTGGCTAAAGGTGAGTGTGGCGAAGCCGGGTTGGATACCTGAGCTAACTCCCCGGGCTTACCGTGGAGTGAGAGGGCGTCGTATTGGTCAGACACCGTGTTATGCGGTAAAGCGCACGGTGTCCCCAGTACGCGTGCTTAGCCCAGTGCGGGCTATTCCATCTTGCCGCACTGGGAGGGCTAGGTTGGGCATCGAGCCGGATGTCATGAAGCTGGCCCAACGTATCTGGCCTCCAGTACGTCTCCTCGGGCCGGCGTACATGGCACCAGCCTTACTGGTGGTGTCCCCGGTTCGCCTGCATAGCCCAGCGCGGGCTATTCCACCTCGCCGCACTGGCAGGGCTACGGGGACCATTCAACCTGGTAAGGTTGGAGAGGCTCGGTGCTCAAGAGCGCGTGTCCTCCTTCACGGTCCGGTATATCCGGCGCCACCTTCCCGCCCCAGCCCAGTACCACCAGTGCCTACACCACGCACCAGGCTTCCAGTGCATCTCCAGAGCCCTGTTCCTCGTCCCCGCACTCGCCCTGAGGTGCGTGCCCTCAGCCCGGTACCTCCAGTTCCGCCACCACGCATCAGGCCTATAGTGCGTCTCAGCCGGCCAGAGTCTGCCGTCTGCCCAGCGGTGCCTGAACTGCCCGTCTGCCCAGCGGCGCCTGAACTGCCCGTCTGCCCAGCGCCGTCTGAATTGTCCGTCTGCCCAGCGCCGTCTGAGCCGTCCGTCTGCCCAGCGCCGTCTGAGCCGTCCGTCTGCCCAGCGCCGTCTGAGCCGTCCGTCTGCCCAGCGCCGTCTGAGCCGTCCGTCTGCCCAGCGCCGTCTGAGCCGTCCGTCTGCCCAGCGCCGTCTGAGCCGTCCGTCTGCCCAGCGCCGTCTGAGCCGTCCGTCTGCCCAGCGCCGTCTGAGCCGTCCGTCTGCCCAGCGCCGTCTGAGCCGTCCGCCTGCCCAGCGCCGTCTGAGCCGTCCGCCTGCCCAGCGCCGTCTGAGCCATCCGCCTGCCCAGCGCCGTCTGAGCCATCCGCCTGCCCAGCGCCGTCTGAGCCATCCGCCTGCCCAGCGCCGTCTGAGCCATCCGCCTGCCCAGCGCCGTCTGAGCCATCCGCCTGCCCAGCGCCGTCTGAGCCATCCGCCTGCCCAGCGCCGTCTGAGCCATCCGCCTGCCCAGCGCCGTCTGAGCCATCCGTCTGCCCAGCGCCATTCGAGCTGCCAGCCAGTCAGGAGCTGCCAGAGACGCCAGCCAGTCAGGAGCTGCCAGAGACGCCAGCCAGTCAGGAGCTGCCAGAGACGCCAGCCAGTCAGGAGCTGCCAGAGACGCCAGCCAGTCAGGAGCTGCCAGAGACGCCAGCCAGTCAGGAGCTGCCAGAGACGCCAGCCAGTCAGGAGCTGCCAGAGACGCCAGCCAGTCAGGAGCTGCCAGAGACGCCAGCCAGTCAGGAGCTGCCAGAGACGCCAGCCAGTCAGGAGCTGCCCTCCAGTCAGGAGCTGCCCTCCAGTCATGAGCTGCCCTCCAGTCAGGAGCTACCTCTCTGTCCTGAGCTACCTCTCTGTCCTGAGCTACCTCCTAAATCATGTGGGGGCCTTGGGGAGGATTCTTAGGCTAAGGTCGTGGGCGAGGGTCGCCACTCAAAGGACGCTGAGGGGGACAAAGACAGTGGTGGAGTGGTGTCCTCGTCCTGCGCCGGAGCCGCCACCGCGGACAGATGCCCACCCAGACCCTCCCCTTGAGTTTTAGGGGTGCGCCCGGAGTTCGCACCTTGAGGGGGGGGGGGGTTCTGTCACGTTCCTGACCTGTTTTCTGTTGTTTTGTATGTGTTTAGTTGGTCAGGACGTGAGCTGGGTGGGAATTCTATGTTGTGTGTCTAGTTTGTCTGTTTCTATGTCAGCCTAGTGTGGGTTCTCAATCAGAGGCAGATGGTAGTCGTTGTCTCTGATTGAGAATCATATATAGGAGGCTTGTTTTGTGTTGGGATTTTGTGGGTGTTTGTTTCCTGTCTCTGTGTTTGTTCTGCACCGGATAGGACTGTCTCGGTTTTCACGGTTTGGTATTTTGTTTGTAGTGTTCACTTGTTATTATATTAAACATGTTGAGCACTGGCTACGCTGCAGTTTGGTCCTCTCTTTCACCCCAGGAAGAAAGCCGTTACAGCTTGTCATGTATTGCTGTGAATAATAACGCGTATTTTAATGTGTATATGGATGTGTAGTTTGTCTGTATTGTATTTTGATGTACTAAACAGGGCTCATCTGGAAAAGAGAACCTTGGCCTTAGCATTGCTTATACTGTCAGAAAGATCAAAATATCACCTTTCTGGTAAAAATAATTCTAAATTGCTGAGGTATAGTCACTTTTCAGGACACAATCTCAAGTACACAATCTCAAGTACACTATACAAATATGAAATAATGAAAAATCATATATTTTTCTTTTCAAATAAAGTGTGTGAATAGGGATTGAAATGCTTTCTAAATATAGTATTAATTATAATGACTTACTATAAGATTGCACCTTTCTTATAACTGTAAAATAAATATGATCATACTTGGTGACAGTACAAAATTGGGACCATTTCATATAACTGACGACAGAGTTCTGCCCAATGAACTCTGCGGCGCAGAGACGCCGTTCAAATGCCTGCTGACTTTAAGCACAAAGTGATCGTCCCTCTGTGACCATGAGAAAGTGGTCTTGTTTCAATTCGACAAAATTATTTGATAATAATTTGTTCCCAGCCAGAGGAACTTGATCCTTTGTCTGGATCGGCCAGAAAATGTGATATGTCGCTCCTTGTGCGAAATGAGGTGTCAGATTCCACATACTACATCTCAGCTGAGAGCGGCATGTGAAGTGGGACAACCAAAGATTTCACAAAGTGCACAGCAATGGATGTTGTGCCGTTCACAGAGCGCAACAATTGGGGTCGGAGCCAGTCCAGAACCACTCAAACATTCACCAACCAATGCCTCTAAAGCTTACTTCGAATCCATTGGACGGATACATTCAGCAACATTTGACTGTGGGAAATCAAAAACAAGAACCAGTTGAAGCACAGATGAAGAGGAGGAAGTGGTACTTTTTAGGCGACGCTGTAAGAGAAAACGTGCATCGTGTGGATCAACAAACAGACTCTTACCTTTAGCCCACAAGTTAAACGCAAGAGAGAGAGGCCCAAGACCACCTTTATCTACTCCTCCACCTGCATCCTCACAGAGCAAAGCATTAAGAAAGAGCGACTGACATGGCAACAATAACTCTAACAACCGGCTAAGGATAGAAGGGGTTGGAAGCAGTTTGTCTGTGAGGTAGAAGGGGTTGGAAGCAGTTTGTCTGTGAGATAGAAGGGGTTAGAAGCAGTTTGTCTGTGAGATAGAAGGGGTTGGAAGCAGTTTGTCTGTGAGATAGAAGGGGTTGGAAGCAGTTTGTCTGTGAGATAGAAGGGGTTGGAAGCAGTTTGTCTGTGAGACAGAATGGGTTGGAAGCAGTTTGTCTGTGAGGTAGAAGGGGTTAGAAGCAGTTTGTCTGTGAGATAGAAGGGGTTAGAAGCAGTTTGTCTGTGAGATAGAAGGGGTTGGAAGCAGTTTGTCTGTGAGATAGAAGGGGTTGGAAGCAGTTTGTCTGTGAGATAGAAGGGGTTGGAAGCAGTTTGTCTGTGAGATAGAAGGGGTTGGAAGCAGTTCGTTGATGACCTATGTTCGTCAAGGAACTCAACGCACTAAGTGAAGTAAGTAAGTGTGACGTACCTGTGCACAGAGGGAGCAGCAGAAGCAGGACCAGGTAGGCTCTCATTGTTGGTCTCAGTCGAAGACTTCTCTTAGCAATGGATAAGTCTGAGGTTAAAAGTGTTGGAGGGGCAGAGAGCGCCTCTGCTTTTATACTGTGTTTTGTGCTCAGACAGGAACACATACACCCACACAATGACAGTCATGACATACACTCAGTGTTGACACGGGTGGATTTCAGGATAAAAGAATGGTGTCTAAAATGTCTTCCATATAAGGAAATGGTGTCTTATGTCATCACATGACTGTTGCATTATCAGTTGGAGTCTTGGAGCACTCAAATAAGACTTCACCTATGTTGGCTGACAAAGCTCATTGTTGACAAGAAACACTTTATTAATAATGTTCATGAACAAACAATAAAACATTCATAACGCATGAATAAATGTTATTCATAATCATAAAAGTATTTAATTGTTAAATGTACACACATTTATGAGCATGATCATTCATAAGCATTTAGAACCACTCATACAGAATATTAACACTAATGTTGAGTAATGATCACCTCTTCTGTTTAGTTTCGGTTGTCATTGACAAACACAGCAAGAAAATATGACAAATGATGTGTGAGGGATCAGTCGGATCAAGTGGTCCGGCTGTGTTCTCTCCTGGAGGTGGGACGCAGTACAGCCACTACTGATGAGCTCACCTGAGGCCAGTTGACTGATGATTGTTTGTGCTCTTAAGGACCTGACTGAAGGGCAGAGGGGGGAAGAGTTGAAAGTAGAACTCCCAATACAGTTTCCTTCTTTTTGTTGAAGTCACGTCTCTGTGTCTCATTTCGTGCTGTCCCGCCTAGGATTTCGTCAGTGAATAGGTACGGCCTTTCACAGATGTTATATAGGATAAGAATTGTTCCGTTCACATATACCCCAAAAATATTCATCCATTGTGTTTATAATAGATAGTGAGACATATGGATGCATTAGCATTGTCTCCTCTAAAACATACATATTGTAATCTACAAAACTTTATCACCGACATCATGAACCAATGACACTTTGGCAGGGCATATCTTTAGTGGCTCAGCATTGTGGCCGCTGTCACTCACACAGGGACAGAGGTAGGGCAACAATGGCTCTTTAAACTTGTCCCTGAATGTATAGATGAGTGACATGTCAGTGGGGTCATAGAAAGTCACCTCTCCCGCATCATAGTCCAGACGTACTCTGACCCTCCTGGGCCTCCTCTTCAGAGTGAGACGGGACCAGGGCATGGTGCAGGCGCTGTACTGGCCGCCGTCGCTCGGGGACAGGGCCCAGAACCCGTGGACAGGGTTCACACTCAGGACCCCTTTCCTACGCACACTCTCTCTCAGGACCCCCAGGTCCCATCCGGTCTTACCTGCCACCTCCACCTCTTGTGGTGGATATTATAAAATAAGGATTTGTCTTTATAGTTTCTGTTCTTGGACAGAACACAGGTGCAGCTGGTTTGCTGCACAGGATGATACTCCCAAGAACAGGGGATTATAATAGGACAGTTTCACAAGGTTAGTCACATCCTCAGTTATGTGGACACATACAATTAAAATGTCCCATTACAATCCTCCCTGTTGTTAATTCCTTAACAATACTTTTTTTTAAATGTAAATGTAGCAATTCTTCTATGTGAATCTCATCCGTTGTGAAACTGAGTTTAATACCTTCAACCCTTCACACATCATGTACAGTTCTAACTTGCCAGTTTCTGCTAAGGATTAGGTAAAACAAAGACATTAAAGTGCATCCTTTCTCAGCAAGCAATTGCTCTCAGAGTGTGTTTGCTTAGTAGAGAACACCTGGCCACCACAGAATCTGGATGTTCAGCCAATATTCCACTCCCACTGAGACAACCTTGTGAAAGCAAACTGTCTACAACAAGCGCATTTCTACGTATGCAACAGGTCAAACATTACTGTCTTCAGCAGTAAAGGGTAGCTCAGCTGAGCACATAAACCATGTATTGGTCCCCCAGGTAAATAGGGGTAAGCAGTGTGGTCCCCCAGGTAAATAGGGGTAAGCAGTATGGTCCCCCAGGTAAATAGGGGTAAGCAGTATGATCCCCCAGGTAAATAGGGGTAAGCAGTATGATCCCCCAGGTAAATAGGGGTAAGCAGTGTGGTGCCCCAGGTAAATAGGGGTAAGCAGTATGGTCCCCCAGGTAAATAGGGGTAAGCAGTGTCGTTCCCCAGGTAAATAGGGGTAAGCAGTGTGGTCCCCCAGGTAAATAGGGGTAAGCAGTATGATCCCCCAGGTAAATAGGGGTAAGCAGTGTCGTTCCCCAGGTAAATAGGGGTAAGCAGTATGGTCCCCCAGGTAAATAGAGGTAAGCAGTATGATCCCCCAGGTAAATAGGGGTAAGCAGTATGATCCCCCAGGTAAATAGGGGTAAGCAGTATGATCCCCCAGGTGAATAGGGGTAAACAGTATGGTCCCCCAGGTAAATAGGGGTAAGCAGTAGGGTCCCCCAGGTAAATAGGGGTAAGCAGTATGATCCCCCAGGTAAATAGGGGTAAGCAGTGTCGTTCCCCAGGTAAATAGGGGTAAGCAGTGTGATCCCCCAGGTAAATAGGGGTAAGCAGTATGGTTCCCCAGGTAAATAGGGGTAAGCAGTATGGTTCCCCAGGTAAATAGGGGTAAGCAGTATGGTCCCCCAGGTAAATAGGGGTAAGCAGTGTGGTCCCCCAGGTAAATAGGGGTAAGCAGTGTGGTCCCCCAGGTAAATAGGGGTAAGCAGTATGGTCCCCCTGGTAAATAGGGGTCAGCAGTGTGGTCCCCCAGGTAAATAGGGGTAAGCAGCGTGGTCCCCCAGGTAAATAGGGGTCAGCAGTGTGGTCCCCCAGGTAAATAGGGGTAAGCAGTGTGGTCCCCCAGGTAAATAGGGGTAAGCAGTATGGTCCCCCAGGTAAATAGGGGTAAGCAGTGTGGTCCCCCAGGTAAATAGGGGTCAGCAGTGTGGTCCCACAGGTAAATAGGGGTAAGCAGTATGATCCCCCAGGTAAATACCGATCCCGTAGAGGTTAATCAAACTTTACAATAACCTGCCTTTCCTAGCCGTGTCAACATATGTTCCTTGGTGTTTTATTAGGAACTTTTAAAATAGCTTTCACCCTTCTGCCCCCTGGTGTGATAACGTGTCCCAAATATTTAGCAGTCTGTTGGACACATTGTAATTGGTTTTTCGAGGCATTGTGGCCTTTATCAGCAGGAAATGTAGCAGTGCAGCCAAATCAACAACTGTAAACCAATTTGAATCTGGCAGGACAGAAGAAAGGATAGTGACTGGGTTTGGCAAAACTGGGGCCCTGCCATACACTGCATCGTTAACAGCTCAGAGATCTTGTACCATTCTCCAGATGCTTTTCTAACAGGTCAAACTGGCGTGTTGCAAGGTGAAAACAGCCCCCCTGCTCAGCAGAGAGGTCAGGACTTTGCCAATGCCTGCCTCCTCCTCCTTATGCAAGGGGTAAAGTGCTTTGTGGGGCCGATATGTCCTTTTAGGAGAGACGGTCACAGGCGTTGCTCCTCTCATTTTCCCCATGTCATATTTGTCCCTTGCCCATAAACAGTCCAGAACCTGAGTCAACAGTGCGCTGTCAGGGACGGGCTGGTTCGGTGCAAGGGAAACAGGAACAGGGGCTTCTTTGTCCCCTCTGTGCACTGCGTGCTGTTCACACACGTTCTGTGAGCCCCAACCACAGAGGAGAATGCTCTCCCGTATCGCTGAGCCTCCCAGTCTGCTGCCAACCTCACGCATGTACCAAATTCTTCCCATTTGGTAAATTCCATCTTGGAGATAGAGATACTGCGTGGGGAAGTGATTGGGGCACAGAGAAAAACTGTTCACATCAGCTACCACACCCAAAGTTTCTTCATACACCTAACCTATTGTCAACTCTTCCTGCTCTGTCACACAATGCCACAGTGATAAAAACAAATGGTCCCTTTGACCATTACTACATTTGGCAGTGCAGTGTAAGTGGTTGGGTTAGTTTGGCCTGGTCGAGCAAATGCATTCAGTAGGTCAAAGGGGTCAGAGAAATACCATGAATAATACCAATCATGGCCTGGTACTTCCAGCGCGGTATAGATACCGATTCTTGGAGCGGTTACTACCAGGCCCTTCTCACTGCAAGAAATGTTAATTCCCAATTCCCCCAATAGGTCTCTTCCCATTAAATTTACAGAGCAATTAGGAGAATAAGCAAACCAATGTTTAAACATTGTATCACCAAGTTGGACTGAAAGGGGTTTGGTAAGGTTCTCTACCATTGGAATGCCAGATGCCCCAACGCTCTTTATTACATCTTGTAACGTAGACGCTGGGAGTCGGGAAGCAAGTGCAGGTGGTGAGTCTAATAATAAATGGAACATGGAACAAAACAAGACACACAAGTAGCGTACAGACATGGAAAACATAGTAAATACCGCCTAAGGAATAGAACTAAGGAGGTGACGGAAATAGGGGAGGTAATCAGTGAAGTGATGGAGTCCAGGTGTGCCTAATGATGAAGCGCAGGTGCGCGTAATAAACCGGCGAGTCTAGCCGGAGGGGAGGAGTGGGAGTAGACGTGACACATCTCTCGATAATGGATCTTTTAAATTGTTGCATTTAGATAAAATAGAGATGGTTGCGCCTGAATCGACCAGGAAAGACATTTTCACACCGCCCACACACACATCCATATTAGATGAATCTGCGCTGTTAGAAGATAAAACTGGGTACTCACCAAAGTGGCATTGTTGGCTGTCTTTTCCTTCTTCCTCCTCCACAGCCTATCCCCAGCCTCCCCCTCTACCCTGTGGGTTAGATGCTGTCACATGTGGTGGTGGTGGATAGTATGTATCACTGTCCTCAGCTTCATCATAGCCACCCACATCACCCCTGTTCTGGGGGCAATTTCTTGAAATGTGGCCAGGCTGTTGACAGTTATAGCACCTGCATGGTTCCCCTCTTCCTCGTCCACCTCGTCCTCCTCTGCGGCCCCTTCCTCCTCTTGCTCTTCCAGCCCCCCTTCCTCTTCATCTGTCTCCTGAGTTCCCACTGGCCCCTCCCTCATAAACTGCCAACTGCCCAGCTAATGCTTTATCATGGTGGTAAACTGGGTCCACCGCTGTGCCCTGCTATGAGAGGGAGGGGGAAGCTTCTTCACGATGTCCATCATCTCCCCCATTTCCCAATTCCACTGGACTAGGATGGTTGGAGTGGCGTTCTTATCATGGCCCGCCACTGGATTTGGTATTGACATCAGGGGAAACAGTGCGACAGAGGGTGGTGTGAAAACAGGGAGTCTGGATAAAGTCACAGTGTAACGGATTTCCTCCTCCTCTTCATCCGAAGAGGAGGAGCAAGGATTCAACCAAAATGCAGCGTTGGAATATGACATAATGATTTATTAAACAAGACGAAGACGAAACGAAATACACTTGATAAACTACAAAACAAATAAACGATGTAGACAGACCTGGACACGAACTTACATATAACGTGAAGAACGCATGAACAGGAAACAGACTACATACAAAACGAACGAACAAACGATACCGAAACAGTCCCGTGTGGCTCGACAAACACAGACACAGGCGACAACCACCCACAACAATCAAAGTGAAAACACCTACCTTAATATGGCTCTCAATCAGAGGAAATGAAAACCACCTGCCTCTAATTGAGAGCCATATCAGGTCACCCTTTAACAAAATAGAAACACATAACATAGACTACCCACCCAAGCTCTCGCCCTGACCGTCAAACACATACCAAAATAACAGAAAACCGGTCAGGAACGTGACGCACAGGCCATTTCTGTGACCAGTTGCTGGGGAGGCTTAGGGTCTCGGCGGGGGCCAGGTCGATGAAAACGGCTGCACAGTACTGTCTTTTATCGATGGCGATTATGATATCGTTTAGGACCTTGAGCATGGCTGAGGTGCACCCGTGACCAGCTCGGAAGCCGGATTGCACAGCGAAGAAGGTACGGTGGGATTCGAAATGGCCAGTGATCTGTTTATTAACTTGGCTTTCGAAGACTTTAGTTAGGCAGGGCAGAGATGGATATAGGTCTGTAACAGTTTGGGTCTAGGGTGTCACCCCCTTTGAAGAGGGGGATGACCGCGGCAGCTTTCCAATCTTTAGGGATCTCAGATGATACGAAAGAGAGGTTGAACAGGCTAGTAATGGGGGTTGCAATAATGGCGGAGGATAGTTTAAGAAAGAGAGGGTGCAGATTGTCTAGCCCAGCTGATTTGTACAGGTCCAGGTTTTGCAGCTCTTTCAGAACATCTGATGTCTGGATTTGGGTGAAGGAGAAGCTGGGGAGGCTTGGGCGAGTAGCTATGGGGGAGGAGGGGCTGTTGGCCGGGGTTGGAGCAGCCAGGAGGAAGGCATGGCTCATCTGTTTGTCATAAATGACTTACAGTACGTACTCACGGTAATTGGAAAACTACAGTAAAACTAATTACTAATTAGACTAATTACTGTAACACAACCAGACCAGCCTAGTGAAGTGACATGCAGTTGCTGGCCCTGAAATGACATACAGTACTAGCCATAACTTGAGTTCCTGAGCAGCCTCATCCACAGGGCAGAGCTGATGGCTCCTGTGTCTCCTGGAGGTCTGACACACCGCACACAGCCTCCTGGTCCTCCACACAGAACAACAACAACCTCTTCCAATGGAGACCGCACCTTTCATCCCCATCCCGTACCAACCCACTCCTCCCTCCTGACTCCCTCCTTCCCTGGCTCTCCTTCTCCCCCTCTCTCGTCTCCTCCTGCTTGGTGGTATTGTGGCTCCTCTCCCTCGCAAAGGTCTCCACGATGTTCCTCAGAGCCAGGCTACTGGGTGGAGCGTCGGTTAGGGAATGGTGGCGGCAGACGGGGCACTTTTTGATGACCTGAGTGTTCCAGTAGCTGTCCAGGCAGCTCCTGCAGAAGCTGTGGCTGCAGCCCAGCACCACAGGGTCAGTGAAAACATCGCAGCACACAGGGCAGGACATGTCGTCCTCCGGGGTCCAGGTGGCAGCCATGATGGAGAGATGTGTGCTTGTTCTGAGCTGGTGTACCTACCGTAGAGTGGCTGGGCTAGGGACTGATGACGCTGTCTGGAATGCTGGCAAACTGGTCCAGTGTTTCGGTGTTGATTTGCTCCACTTAAAGACTGAGGCATGGAATCGAAGTAAACAGAATTTGTACTTTTATTGAACGTGAAACCAATAATTATGGAATTCAATCATGATATTTGCTCTCAGTAAATTAATTAACAGTAAAGAATAGATCTGCTCCAGACAAAGTTCCGAAATACACATTGGTGTCACAGACATCAATGTCACCAGTGGAGGTGAGGATATTCACCTCAATATACAAAACGATAGACAGAATAAAAATCAATACACAGGAGTCACTGTGACAGACTTTACCAATACAGACTCTTCAGTACGTGATCATGAAAAAGAATCACCATGTTATATCCTCAGTGAATAGGTGCCACAGTCACAGACACCTTCTCAGGGCAGATCCTCAGCACTCCAGGGTTAGTGCCATCAGAGTTGAGACAGGGAGAGAAGTAGGGGAACAGTCTCTCTGTGAACCTGTGTTCGAACGTATAGATGAGTGACATGTCACTGGAGTCATAGAAGGAGAGTTCTCCTTTCTCATAGTCCAGCTTGACCATGATCCTCTTGGGCTTCCTCTTCAGAACCAACGGGGTACCCAGGGGGGCAGTTCCAGCGCTATACTGCTCCCCGTTCCACATCCCCATCGCCCAGATCCCGCCCTCTGGGCTGACCATCACATTGCCTTTCCGGGCTACACCCTATTTGGCCACGCCCAGAGTCCAGGCCTTCTTAGGCCCCACCTCCACCTCCCAGCTGTGAATGCCTGAGCAGAAACCCACTGAGCCTAGCACGCTCCCTGAGCTGTCGAATCGCTCAGCGTTATCAGGCACAGGCTGGGACACCCCGTCTGTCACTCACCTCCAGGAGGCTGACAAAGCTCAATGTTGACAAGAAACACTTTATTAAGAACTTTCATGAATAAACAATAAACCATTGATAAATCAGGAATAAATCATGTCATTCATAAACATAAAATTATTTAATTGTTGTATTTATACACATTTATAAGCATTTATAAGCATGATCATTTATAAGCATTTAGAACAAATCTTACAGAATATTAACACTAATGTTGAGTAATGATCACCTTTTTTGTTTAATTTATCTTGCCATTTGACACACACCAAGAAAATATGACTTATGATATTATATAGGATAAGAATTGTTCCATTCACATATACCCAAATAATATATATATAGAAAATATACCTCCATTGTGTTAATAATAGATAGTGAGACATATGGATGCATTAGCAATGTCTCCTCTAAAACATACATATTGTAATCTACAAAACTTTATCACCAACATCATGAACCAATGACACTTTGGCAGGGCATATCTTTAGTGGCTCAGCATTGCGGCCGCTGTCACTCACACAGGGACAGAGGTAGGGCAACAATGGCTCTTTAAACTTGTCCCTGAATGTATAGATGAGTGACATGTCAGTGGGGTCATAGAAAGTCACCTCTCCCGCATCATAGTCCAGACACACTCTGACCCTCCTGGGCCTCCTCTTCAGAGTGAGACGGGTCCAGGGCATGGTGCAGGCGCTGTACTGGCCGCCGTCCCTCAGGGACAGGGCCCAGAACCCGTGGACAGGGTTCACACTCAGGACCCCTTTCCTACGCACACTCTCTCTCAGGACCCCCAGGTCCCATCTGGTCTTACCCGCCACCTCCACCTCCCAAAAGTGACTGCCGGAACTGAAGGGGTCGGCCCCCAGCACGCAAACACACGTGTCACAGCGCTCTGGGTTGTTGGGGACGTGATGCTTCTCCCCCCTGACGCACACACTGGTCAGGTCGTCTGAGAGAGAGAGCCAGGGGGCCGCAGTGTTGGGGTCCAGAGTCACTGGGGCTGGGGGGAAACACAAACAGCTATGACTACAATGCTATATGACAATTTACATTTTAAAGTGTGGTACTCTGAGCATCTAGTGATCTGATAACCATTCATTTGCTTTGGTCTAGTACTCACTGTATTGCACCTTCTCCTGCATCTTCTCCCAGATCTTGAACCTCAGATTGCCCAGGTGTTGGGCCACATCGATCAATGCCCCTGATACAGGCTCTGGATCCTGCAATGTACAGTTGGCCCTGAGGCAAAAAATACAGATAGAGTGGCTGTTGTAGTAAAGGACTGTAACCTCAAAGCAGGCAGAATGTGTTTGAAAAACTAGTACCTTACCTTGCTGTGTTGTTCTTGTAAGCCTTGGGAAAGAACATAGTTGTGTGAGATAAAATGACCAAATTAGAAAATCAAATGTAAAGTATTTTAGAATGTGTATGTTTAAAGTAAGTGTCTCTGTACCTGGAGAAATGGAAGGTCGTTTGCCTCTATATCCTGTTCTATCTCTCTGATGTTGCTGGTCAGGGAGGTCATCTTTTTGGCCAGGTGTTCAATCTTCTCTGCCATTATAACTGTCTTCATCTCCACCTCCTCAGAGAGGGCAGACAGCCGGTCAACTTCCTCCAGACGCAGGAATTGATGCAGCTCCACAAACTCCTCTCTTATCTTCCTTTCTGTTTGCTTGGCCTGGCTCTGGGGGTCAATAGGTCAAAGGGTCAGAGGGTGACCTCTCATACTTTCTGATACAATATGAAAATGGTTTCATAGTGCACAACTGTTGAAAAAGGCTAGGGAACCAAAATGTTGACAATAAAGTCAACTTCATTTCTCCGTATAATTGTTTGTTCCATAGTACTTACCTTGATGTGTTCTGCTGTTTTCATGCAATCCTCCTTCAACTTTTGGAATGTCTCCAACTTCCTCCTCAGAGGGATGATAGATGCTTTCACTTCCTCCTGGCCACATACCAGAGGAAAATATCAATTGCATTTCCTTGACTCCTCGTGTCCTCTCTCCTCACTTCCTTC
The DNA here is from genome assembly GCF_029448725.1 of Salvelinus fontinalis. NCBI lineage: Eukaryota > Metazoa > Chordata > Actinopteri > Salmoniformes > Salmonidae > Salvelinus > Salvelinus fontinalis. The sequence continues at coordinate 14,676,268 of NC_074701.1, read as the reverse complement.
TCGAAACCCACTGGATGAGAAAGTCAGAGGTCCCTCCCCTCTGACCTTCTCCTCCAATGTGTTTTGAGAAGGAGGCGATGAGAGAGGACGAGAGAAGTCAAGGGGTTTAGGCCACATACAGTGTCAGGTATTGAGGCGCCTGTGTGCTATTAGACACAACAGATAGAATTAATGTCAATATATCATATTTGTTCTACCTACGGCGAAACCGTTTTGAATGATTGTGAGAAAATGCAAAACCAACATTCCGGTGAAATGCATGAGCTCATCTGATACACAGATAAGAACACGAAAAAGAATAACACATTGCCAAATAACAAGACTAAGCAAACAGAACTATAGTTTCAGTGTAGTGAATAATCCCAATAAGGTGGAATTTCACATAACATTTAAGTCATTTAGCAAACACTATGATCCAGAGTGACTTACAGTAGTGAGTGCATGCATTTTCGTGCTTGTCCTCCATGGAAATCAAACCCACAACCTGGCGTTGTAAGCACCTGCTCTACGGACTGAGCCACACGGGCTCATCTGTTTGTCATAAAAGACTAACAGTACGTACTCGCGGTAATTGGAAAACTACAGTAAAACAGTAAACAGACTAATTACTATAACACAACCAGACCAGCCTAGCGAAGTGACATGCAGTTGCTGGCCCTGATATGACACACAGTACTAGCCATACCTTGAGTTCCTGAGCAGCCTCATCCACAGGGCAGAGCTGATGGCTCCTGTGTCTCCTGGAGGTCTGACACACCGCACACAGAGCCTCCTTGTCCTCCACACAGAACAACAACAACCTCTTCCCATGGAGACCGCACCTTTCATCCCCATCCCGTACCAACCCACTCCTCCCTCCTGACTTCCTCCTTCCCTGGCTCTCCTTCTCCCCCTCTCTCGTCTCCTCCTGCTTGGTGGTATTGTGGCTCCTCTCCCTCGCAAAGGTCTCCACGATGTTCCTCAGAGCCAGGTTACTGGGTGGAGCGTCGGTTAGGGAATGGTGGCGGCAGACGGGGCACTTTTTGATGACCTGAGTGTTCCAGTAGCTGTCCAGGCAGCTCCTGCAGAAGCTGTGGCTGCAGCCCAGCACCACAGGGTCTGTGAAAACATCGCAGCACACAGGGCAGGACATGTCGTCCTCCAGGGTCCAGGTGGCAGCCATGATGGAGAGATGTGTGCTTGTTCTGAGCTGGTGTACCTACCGTAGAGTGGCTGGGCTAGGGACTGATGACGCTGTCTGGAATGCAGGCAAACTGGTCCAGTGTTTCGGTGTTGATTTGCTCCACTCAAAGACTGAGGCATGGAATCGAAGTAAACAGAATTTGTACTTTTATTGAACGTGAAACCAATAATTATGGAATTCAATCATGACACTTGCTCTCAGTAAATTAATTAACAGTAAAGAATAGATCTGCTCCAGACAAAGTTCCGAAATACACATTGGTGTCACAGACATCAATGTCACCAGTGGAGGTGAGGATATTCACCTCAATATACAAAACGATAGACAGAATAAAAATAAGTACACAGAAGTCACTGTGACAGACTTTACCAATACAGACTCTTCAGTACGTGATCATGAAATAGAATCCCCAGGTTATATCCTCAGTGAATAGGTGCCACAGTCACAGACACCTTCTCAGGGCAGATCCTCAGCACTCCAGGGTTAGTGCCATCAGAGTTGAGACAGGGAGAGAAGTAGGGGAACAGTCTCTCTGTGAACCTGTGTTCGAACGTATAGATGAGTGACATGTCACTGGAGTCATAGAAGGAGAGTTCTCCTTTCTCATAGTCCAGCTTGACCATGATCCTCTTGGGCTTCCTCTTCAGAACCAACGGGGTACCCAGGGGGGCAGTTCCAGCGCTATACTGCTCCCCGTTCCACATCCCCATCGCCCAGATCCCGCCCTCTGGGCTGACCATCACATTGCCTTTCCGGGCTACACCCTATTTGGCCACGCCCAGAGTCCAGGCCTTCTTAGGCCCCACCTCCACCTCCCAGCTGTGAATGCCTGAGCAGAAACCCACTGAGCCTAGCACGCTCCCTGAGCTGTCGAATCGCTCAGCGTTATCAGGCACAGGCTGGGACACCCCGTCTGTCACTCACCTCCAGGAGGCTGACAAAGCTCAATGTTGACAAGAAACACTTTATTAAGAACTTTCATGAATAAACAATAAACCATTGATAAATCAGGAATAAATCATGTCATTCATAAACATAAAATTATTTAATTGTTGTATTTATACACATTTATAAGCATTTATAAGCATGATCATTTATAAGCATTTAGAACAAATCTTACAGAATATTAACACTAATGTTGAGTAATGATCACCTTTTTTGTTTAATTTATCTTGCCATTTGACACACACCAAGAAAATATGACTTATGATATTATATAGGATAAGAATTGTTCCATTCACATATACCCAAATAATATATATATAGAAAATATACCTCCATTGTGTTAATAATAGATAGTGAGACATATGGATGCATTAGCAATGTCTCCTCTAAAACATACATATTGTAATCTACAAAACTTTATCACCAACATCATGAACCAATGACACTTTGGCAGGGCATATCTTTAGTGGCTCAGCATTGCGGCCGCTGTCACTCACACAGGGACAGAGGTAGGGCAACAATGGCTCTTTAAACTTGTCCCTGAATGTATAGATGAGTGACATGTCAGTGGGGTCATAGAAAGTCACCTCTCCCGCATCATAGTCCAGACACACTCTGACCCTCCTGGGCCTCCTCTTCAGAGTGAGACGGGTCCAGGGCATGGTGCAGGCGCTGTACTGGCCGCCGTCCCTCAGGGACAGGGCCCAGAACCCGTGGACAGGGTTCACACTCAGGACCCCTTTCCTACGCACACTCTCTCTCAGGACCCCCAGGTCCCATCTGGTCTTACCCGCCACCTCCACCTCCCAAAAGTGACTGCCGGAACTGAAGGGGTCGGCCCCCAGCACGCAAACACACGTGTCACAGCGCTCTGGGTTGTTGGGGACGTGATGCTTCTCCCCCCTGACGCACACACTGGTCAGGTCGTCTGAGAGAGAGAGCCAGGGGGCCGCAGTGTTGGGGTCCAGAGTCACTGGGGCTGGGGGGAAACACAAACAGCTATGACTACAATGCTATATAACAATTTACATTTTAAAGTGTGGTACTCTGAGCATCTAGTGATCTGATAACCATTCATTTGCTTTGGTCTAGTACTCACTGTATTGCACCTTCTCCTGCATCTTCTCCCAGATCTTGAACCTCAGATTGCCCAGGTGTTGGGCCACATCGATCAATGCCCCTGATACAGGCTCTGGATCCTGCAATGTACAGTTGGCCCTGAGGCAAAAAATACAGATAGAGTGGCTGTTGTAGTAAAGGACTGTAACCTCAAAGCAGGCAGAATGTGTTTGAAAAACTAGTACCTTACCTTGCTGTGTTGTTCTTGTAAGCCTGGGGAAAGAACATAGTTGTGTGAGATAAAATGACCAAATTAGAAAATCAAATGTAAAGTATTTTAGAATGTGTATGTTTAAAGTAAGTGTCTCTGTACCTGGAGAAATGGAAGGTCGTTTGCCTCTATATCCTGTTCTATCTCTCTGATGTTGCTGGTCAGGGAGGTCATCTTTTTGGCCAGGTGTTCAATCTTCTCTGCCATTATAACTGTCTTCATCTCCACCTCCTCAGAGAGGGCAGACAGCCGGTCAACTTCCTCCAGACGCAGGAATTGATGCAGCTCCACAAACTCCTCTCTTATCTTCCTTTCTGTTTGCTTGGCCTGGCTCTGGGGGTCAATAGGTCAAAGGGTCAGAGGGTGACCTCTCATACTTTCTGATACAATATGAAAATGGTTTCATAGTGCACAACTGTTGAAAAAGGCTAGGGAACCAAAATGTTGACAATAAAGTCAACTTCATTTCTCCGTATAATTGTTTGTTCCATAGTACTTACCTTGATGTGTTCTGCTGTTTTCATGCAATCCTCCTTCAACTTTTGGAATGTCTCCAACTTCCTCCTCAGAGGGATGATAGATGCTTTCACTTCCTCCTGGCCACATACCAGAGGAAAATATCAATTGCATTTCCTTGACTCCTCGTGTCCTCTCTCCTCACTTCCTTCTCGAAACCCACTGGATGAGAAAGTCAGAGGTCCCTCCCCTCTGACCTTCTCCTCCAATGTGTTTTGAGAAGGAGGCGATGAGAGAGGACGAGAGAAGTCAAGGGGTTTAGGCCACATACAGTGTCAGGTATTGAGGCGCCTGTGTGCTATTAGACACAACAGATAGAATTAATGTCAATATATCATATTTGTTCTACCTACGGCGAAACCGTTTTGAATGATTGTGAGAAAATGCAAAACCAACATTCCGGTGAAATGCATGAGCTCATCTGATACACAGATAAGAACACGAAAAAGAATAACACATTGCCAAATAACAAGACTAAGCAAACAGAACTATAGTTTCAGTGTAGTGAATAATCCCAATAAGGTGGAATTTCACATAACATTTAAGTCATTTAGCAAACACTATGATCCAGAGTGACTTACAGTAGTGAGTGCATGCATTTTCGTGCTTGTCCTCCATGGAAATCAAACCCACAACCTGGCGTTGTAAGCACCTGCTCTACGGACTGAGCCACACGGGCTCATCTGTTTGTCATAAAAGACTAACAGTACGTACTCGCGGTAATTGGAAAACTACAGTAAAACAGTAAACAGACTAATTACTATAACACAACCAGACCAGCCTAGCGAAGTGACATGCAGTTGCTGGCCCTGATATGACACACAGTACTAGCCATACCTTGAGTTCCTGAGCAGCCTCATCCACAGGGCAGAGCTGATGGCTCCTGTGTCTCCTGGAGGTCTGACACACCGCACACAGAGCCTCCTTGTCCTCCACACAGAACAACAACAACCTCTTCCCATGGAGACCGCACCTTTCATCCCCATCCCGTACCAACCCACTCCTCCCTCCTGACTTCCTCCTTCCCTGGCTCTCCTTCTCCCCCTCTCTCGTCTCCTCCTGCTTGGTGGTATTGTGGCTCCTCTCCCTCGCAAAGGTCTCCACGATGTTCCTCAGAGCCAGGTTACTGGGTGGAGCGTCGGTTAGGGAATGGTGGCGGCAGACGGGGCACTTTTTGATGACCTGAGTGTTCCAGTAGCTGTCCAGGCAGCTCCTGCAGAAGCTGTGGCTGCAGCCCAGCACCACAGGGTCTGTGAAAACATCGCAGCACACAGGGCAGGACATGTCGTCCTCCAGGGTCCAGGTGGCAGCCATGATGGAGAGATGTGTGCTTGTTCTGAGCTGGTGTACCTACCGTAGAGTGGCTGGGCTAGGGACTGATGACGCTGTCTGGAATGCAGGCAAACTGGTCCAGTGTTTCGGTGTTGATTTGCTCCACTCAAAGACTGAGGCATGGAATCGAAGTAAACAGAATTTGTACTTTTATTGAACGTGAAACCAATAATTATGGAATTCAATCATGACACTTGCTCTCAGTAAATTAATTAACAGTAAAGAATAGATCTGCTCCAGACAAAGTTCCGAAATACACATTGGTGTCACAGACATCAATGTCACCAGTGGAGGTGAGGATATTCACCTCAATATACAAAACGATAGACAGAATAAAAATAAGTACACAGAAGTCACTGTGACAGACTTTACCAATACAGACTCTTCAGTACGTGATCATGAAATAGAATCCCCAGGTTATATCCTCAGTGAATAGGTGCCACAGTCACAGACACCTTCTCAGGGCAGATCCTCAGCACTCCAGGGTTAGTGCCATCAGAGTTGAGACAGGGAGAGAAGTAGGGGAACAGTCTCTCTGTGAACCTGTGTTCGAACGTATAGATGAGTGACATGTCACTGGAGTCATAGAAGGAGAGTTCTCCTTTCTCATAGTCCAGCTTGACCATGATCCTCTTGGGCTTCCTCTTCAGAACCAACGGGGTACCCAGGGGGGCAGTTCCAGCGCTATACTGCTCCCCGTTCCACATCCCCATCGCCCAGATCCCGCCCTCTGGGCTGACCATCACATTGCCTTTCCGGGCTACACCCTATTTGGCCACGCCCAGAGTCCAGGCCTTCTTAGGCCCCACCTCCACCTCCCAGCTGTGAATGCCTGAGCAGAAACCCACTGAGCCTAGCACGCTCCCTGAGCTGTCGAATCGCTCAGCGTTATCAGGCACAGGCTGGGACACCCCGTCTGTCACTCACCTCCAGGAGGCTGACAAAGCTCAATGTTGACAAGAAACACTTTATTAAGAACTTTCATGAATAAACAATAAACCATTGATAAATCAGGAATAAATCATGTCATTCATAAACATAAAATTATTTAATTGTTGTATTTATACACATTTATAAGCATTTATAAGCATGATCATTTATAAGCATTTAGAACAAGTCTTACAGAATATTAACACTAATGTTGAGTAATGATCACCTTTTTTGTTTAATTTATCTTGCCATTTGACACACACCAAAAAAATATGATTCATGATATTATATAGGATAAGAATTGTTCCATTCACATATAGCCAAACATATATATATAGAAAATATACCTCCATTGTGTTTATAATAGATGGTGAGACATATGGATGCATTAGCATTGTCTCCTCTAAAACATACATATTGTAATCTACAAAACTTTTTCACCAACATCATGAACCAATGACACTTTGGCAGGGCATATCTTTAGTGGCTCAGCATTGCGGCCGCTGTCACTCACACAGGGACAGAGGTAGGGCAACAATGGCTCTTTAAACTTGTCCCTGAATGTATAGATGAGTGACATGTCAGTGGGGTCATAGAAAGTCACCTCTCCCGCATCATAGTCCAGACACACTCTGACCCTCCTGGGCCTCCTCTTCAGAGTGAGACGGGTCCAGGGCATGGTGCAGGCGCTGTACTGGCCGCCGTCCCTCAGGGACAGGGCCCAGAACCCGTGGACAGGGTTCACACTCAGGACCCCTTTCCTACGCACACTCTCTCTCAGGACCCCCAGGTCCCATCTGGTCTTACCCGCCACCTCCACCTCCCAAAAGTGACTGCCGGAACTGAAGGGGTCGGCCCCCAGCACGCAAACACACGTGTCACAGCGCTCTGGGTTGTTGGGGACGTGATGCTTCTCCCCCCTGACGCACACACTGGTCAGGTCGTCTGAGAGAGAGAGCCAGGGGGCCGCAGTGTTGGGGTCCAGAGTCACTGGAGCTGGGGGGAAACACAAACAGCTATGACTACAATGCTATATAACAATTTACATTTTAAAGTGTGGTACTCTGAGCATCTAGTGATCTGATAACCATTCATTTGCTCTGGTCTAGTACTCACTGTATTGCACCTTCTCCTGCATCTTCTCCCAGATCTTGAACCTCAGATTGCCCAGGTGTTGGGCCACATCGATCAATGCCCCTGATACAGGCTCTGGATCCTGCAATGTACAGTTGGCCCTGAGGCAAAAAATACAGATAGAGTGGCTGTTGTAGTAAAGGACTGTAACCTCAAAGCAGGCAGAATGTGTTTGAAAAACTAGTACCTTACCTTGCTGTGTTGTTCTTGTAAGCCTGGGGAAAGAACATAGTTGTGTGAGATAAAATGACCAAATTAGAAAATCAAATGTAAAGTATTTTAGAATGTGTATGTTTAAAGTAAGTGTCTCTGTACCTGGAGAAATGGAAGGTCGTTTGCCTCTATATCCTGTTCTATCTCTCTGATGTTGCTGGTCAGGGAGGTCATCTTTTTGGCCAGGTGTTCAATCTTCTCTGCCATTATAACTGTCTTCATCTCCACCTCCTCAGAGAGGGCAGACAGCCGGTCAACTTCCTCCAGACGCAGGAATTGATGCAGCTCCACAAACTCCTCTCTTATCTTCCTTTCTGTTTGCTTGGCCTGGCTCTGGGGGTCAATAGGTCAAAGGGTCAGAGGGTGACCTCTCATACTTTCTGATACAATATGAAAATGGTTTCATAGTGCACAACTGTTGAAAAAGGCTAGGGAACCAAAATGTTGACAATAAAGTCAACTTCATTTCTCCGTATAATTGTTTGTTCCATAGTACTTACCTTGATGTGTTCTGCTGTTTTCATGCAATCCTCCTTCAACTTTTGGAATGTCTCCAACTTCCTCCTCAGAGGGATGATAGATGCTTTCACTTCCTCCTGGCCACATACCAGAGGAAAATATCAATTGCATTTCCTTGACTCCTCGTGTCCTCTCTCCTCACTTCCTTCTCGAAACCCACTGGATGAGAAAGTCAGAGGTCCCTCCCCTCTGACCTTCTCCTCCAATGTGTTTTGAGAAGGAGGCGATGAGAGAGGACGAGAGAAGTCAAGGGGTTTAGGCCACATACAGTGTCAGGTATTGAGGCGCCTGTGTGCTATTAGACACAACAGATAGAATTAATGTCAATATATCATATTTGTTCTACCTACGGCGAAACCGTTTTGAATGATTGTGAGAAAATGCAAAACCAACATTCCGGTGAAATGCATGAGCTCATCTGATACACAGATAAGAACACGAAAAAGAATAACACATTGCCAAATAACAAGACTAAGCAAACAGAACTATAGTTTCAGTGTAGTCAATAATCCCAATAAGGTGGAATTTCACATAACATTTAAGTCATTTAGCAAACACTATGATCCAGAGTGACTTACAGTAGTGAGTGCATGCATTTTCGTGCTTGTCCTCCATGGAAATCAAACCCACAACCTGGCGTTGTAAGCACCTGCTCTACGGACTGAGCCACACGGGCTCATCTGTTTGTCATAAAAGACTAACAGTACGTACTCGCGGTAATTGGAAAACTACAGTAAAACAGTAAACAGACTAATTACTATAACACAACCAGACCAGCCTAGCGAAGTGACATGCAGTTGCTGGCCCTGATATGACACACAGTACTAGCCATACCTTGAGTTCCTGAGCAGCCTCATCCACAGGGCAGAGCTGATGGCTCCTGTGTCTCCTGGAGGTCTGACACACCGCACACAGAGCCTCCTTGTCCTCCACACAGAACAACAACAACCTCTTCCCATGGAGACCGCACCTTTCATCCCCATCCCGTACCAACCCACTCCTCCCTCCTGACTTCCTCCTTCCCTGGCTCTCCTTCTCCCCCTCTCTCGTCTCCTCCTGCTTGGTGGTATTGTGGCTCCTCTCCCTCGCAAAGGTCTCCACGATGTTCCTCAGAGCCAGGTTACTGGGTGGAGCGTCGGTTAGGGAATGGTGGCGGCAGACGGGGCACTTTTTGATGACCTGAGTGTTCCAGTAGCTGTCCAGGCAGCTCCTGCAGAAGCTGTGGCTGCAGCCCAGCACCACAGGGTCAGTGAAAACATCGCAGCACACAGGGCAGGACATGTCGTCCTCCAGGGTCCAGGTGGCAGCCATGATGGAGAGATGTGTGCTTGTTCTGAGCTGGTGTACCTACCGTAGGGTGGCTGGGCTAGGGACTGATGACGCTGTCTGGAATGCTGGCAAACTGGTCCAGTGTTTCGGTGTTGATTTGCTCCACTTAAAGACTGAGGCATGGAATCGAAGTAAACAGAATTTGTACTTTTATTGAACGTGACACCAATAATTATGGAATTCAATCATGACACTTGCTCTCAGTAAATTAATTAACAGTAAAGAATAGATCTGCTCCAGACAAAGTTCCGAAATACACATTGGTGTCACAGACATCAATGTCACCAGTGGAGGTGAGGATATTCACCTCAATATACAAAACGATAGACAGAATAAAAATCAGTACACAGGAGTCACTGTGACAGACTTTACCAATACAGACTCTTCAGTACGTGATCATGAAAAAGAATCACCAGGTTATATCCTCAGTGAATAGGTGCCACAGTCACAGACACCTTCTCAGGGCAGATCCTCAGCACTCCAGGGTTAGTGCCATCAGAGTTGAGACAGGGAGAGAAGTAGGGGAACAGTCTCTCTGTGAACCTGTGTTCGAACGTATAGATGAGTGACATGTCACTGGAGTCGTAGAAGGAGAGTTCTCCTTTCTCATAGTCCAGCTTGACCATGATCCTCTTGGGCTTCCTCTTCAGAACTAACGGGGTACCCAGGGGGGCAGTTCCAGCGCTATACTGCTCCCCGTTCCACAGCCCCATCGCCCAGATCCCGCCCTCTGGGCTGACCATCACATTGCCTTTCCGGGCTACACCCTCTTTGGCCACACCCAGAGTCCAGGCCTTCTTAGGCCCCACCTCCACCTCCCAGCTGTGAATGCCTGAGCAGAAACCCACAGAGCCTAGCACGCTCACTGAGCTGTCGAATCGCTCAGCGTTATCAGGCACAGGCTGGGACACCCGTCTGTCACTCACCTCCAGGAGAACCCCAGAGATCAGTAGATCAGCGTGGGCTGAATTCACATCCAGGGTCACAGGGGCTGGGACAGAAGGAGTGGATAGGTTAGATGGCCACCGGGTTAGATACATGGATGTTGGTACACTGTGTTGCTGGCTGTATGAACAGAACATGAGTCAGCAGTTTGTCACTGGGTCAGAAATCAGAACATTGGTCAGCAGTTTATGTTTTGGCAATCAGAACATGAGTCAGCAGTTTGTATTTCAGCAACCTCAACATGACTGAGCATTTTGTCAATGAGTCCGTCACGGTCATGGAAAAAGTAACCAATTGTCATACTAAAAGTAAATAAACCTTAACAGAAAATTACTCTATTAGTAGTGAAAGTCACCCTGTAAAATACTACTTAAGTAAAAGTATAGAATTATTTGGGTTTAAATATAATTAAGTATCTAAAGTAAATGTAATTGCTAAAATATACTTAAGTACCAAAAGTAAAAGTAAAAGTGTAAATCATTTAAAATTCCTTATATTAAGCCAAGCAGATGGCACTATTTTCTTGTTTTTAAAATTTACAGATACCCAGGGGCACACTCCAACACTCAGACATCATTTACAAACGAAGCATTTGTGTTTAGTGAGTCCGCCAGGTCAGAGGCAGTAGGGATGACCAGGATGTTCTCTTAATAAGTGTGTGAATTGGACCATTTTCCTGTCCTGCTAAGCATTCAACATTTAACATTAATTTTGGGCCATCAGTACAGATACCAACACATCTTGACCACCAAAGTCCATTTGATGTCACAAAGCTGTCCAGTACTTTAAAAATATCCTCTCATGTTGTCCTGGTTTCCAGTGGTTTGCAGAAGAGGATGTCTTCCTTAATTAACCCCCCATAAACATAATGGACATGTACCAGGAGCTGTGCCAGGCCCGCCACGTCTGTTGACTCATTCAGCTGTAATGCATATAGTTCACTGGCTTGTAAGCAAGGCAGTAATTGTTTCAAAACATCTCCTGCCATGTCAATGATGCATCGTGAAACAGTGTTGTTGGATGAAGACATTGTCTGTATAGTTTTTTTGGGCCTTTTCCCCCAGCATTGTCCCAGCCATATCCGTAGCAGCAGGAATAATTAAATCCTCCACAATAGTATGGGGATTGCCTGTCCTAGCCACTCGGTACCTCACCATATAAGACGCTTCTTGACCCTTTTTATTAATGGTATCTGTTGCTTTTATACATGTCTTACTACTCGAAAGTCGTCTTAATTATCGCTCAAAAAAACTCCTGTGGCTTATTTTTCAAATTGGCATGTTTTGTTTCTAAATGTCTGCGCAAGACTGAAGGTTTCATCGAGTTGTGAGATAGTACTTTTGCACATACAACACACTGTGGCTGAGGAAAGGCACTACTCCCAATATAAAAGAAACCCCAAATGAATGTAGTTCTCATCATATTTGCACCTCTTCGATGGTCCAACATCCCTGTCTGTTGTTCGGTGCTTTCCCGGGTAAGGGGGCAGTAGCTCTTCGGCTGCATCAGATTCACAACTGTCAGTGTCCATGCTAGCTGGGCTAACAACAAATGTAGAATTACTGATGCTAGCATTGGATGTGCTCGCGGAAGCAGAACAACTTGTGTCGTCGACAGGTGCAGGTGTAGTACTGCTGGTAGTAGCAGTGCAACCAGTAGAGCTGGTATGTGTCTCTATGGACGCGGGCCTCACTTTTTTTTGGACCATTTATCAATTTTCGAGCAAAAGGAATGAGCAGCAGCTACGTTTGGCTACATACGGACCGTTAGTGGAAGAGAGTAACAGTCAATGTGATTGGATGTTAATTATTTGACGAGGCTACCTGTATTTGACATTGTGTTGTTATTTCGCTGAACACTAGATGGTTTAATTTAATTTTTGGCATTGAAACGAGGCTACTCAGGCGAGAGAGAAAAAACTAACCCAAATGTATAGCCATGTTGGAAAATATAAATGGACTGTTAGAAAATGTGAAGAATCTTTTCCCAGTTTGGGAATACCTGGTCTATGGAATAGCCTCCCCTTGGAGATCAAGCAAAGAAAAATTTAAAATAGCTTTAAAAAGCAGGCAAAGGTTTTCATTTGGACAAGGTTGTCTAAATAAGAGAAACCACTCCACTGCCCCTTGTGCCCCCCCCCCTACTGCTGGTCAGGTGTATGTATTTGAATGATAGTTATGATGTGCAATGATGTCACGCCCTGGCCTTAGTTATCTTTGTTTTCTTTTTTCTTTTGGTTAGGTCAGGGTGTGACATGGGGGATGTATGTGTTTAGACTTGTCTAGGGGTTTTGTATGTTTATGGGGTGTTTACTAGTCTAGGTGTTTGTATGTCTATGGTTGCCTAGATTGGTTCTCAATTAGAGGCAGCTGTTTATCGTTGTCTCTGATTGGGAACCATATTTAGGCAGCCATATTCCGTTGGGTATTTCGTGGGTTATTGTCTATGTATTGGTATTGGTTGCGTGTGCCTGCACTTTATATATATAGCTTCACGTTCGTTTTGTTGTTTTGATTAGTTTGTTTAAGTGTTCTTCGTTTCGTGTTTAATAAATAGACGAATGTATTCGTATCACGCTGCGCCTTGGTCCTTCTCTCTTCCTCCATACGACGAACGTGACAAATTAATCGTTTTTTAAGGTTGAAATGTGAATTAATATATGGTTGATATTTAAGGATAAGGAAAAGTGCAGTGAATAGTGCCACTTTTTAGGATGCCAATTTAAATGATCGTATTTATGGTTGTTTGTAATTTTGTCTTGCCTTTTAATCATTATGTACAGTTGAAGTCGGACGTTTAAATACACTTAGGTTGGGGTCATTAAAACTCGTTTTTCAATCACTCCACAGATTTCTTGTTAATTAACTATAATTTTGGCAAGTCAGTTAGGACATCTACTTTGTGCATGACACAAGTAAGTGCATGACACAAGTACAGACAGATTATTACACTTATAATTCACTGTATCACAATTCCAGTGGGTCAGAAGATTACATACACTAAGTTGACTGTGCCTTTAAACAGCTTGGGAAATTCAAAAAAATTATGTCATGACTTTAGAAGCTTCTGACAGGCTAATTGACATCATTTGAGTCATCATTTCAAGGCCTACCTTCAAACTCAGTGCCTCTTTGCTTAATATCATGGGAAAATCAAAAGAAATCAGCCAAGATCTCAGAAGAAAAAAAATCTTGTTCATCCTAGGGAGCAATTTCCAAATGCCTGAAGGTACCACGTTCATCTGTACAAACAATAGTACGTAAGTATAAACACCATGGGACCATGAAGCCGTCATACCGCTCAGGAAGGAGATGAGTTCTGTCTCCTAGAGATGAACGTACTTTGGTGCGAAAAGTGCAAATCAATCACAGAACTACAGCAAAGGACCTTGTGAAGGTATTGGAGGAAACAGGTACAAAAGTATTTATATCCACAGTAAAACGAGTCCTATATTGACATAACCTGAAAGGCCACTCAGCAAGGAAGCTGCTCCAAAACCGCCATAAAAAAATCCAGACTACGGTTTGCAACTGCACATGTGGACAAAGATCTTACTTTTTAGAGAAATATCCTCTGGTCTGATGAAACAAAAATAGAACTGTTTGGCCATAATGACCATCGTTATGTTTGAAGATAAAAAGGGGGAAGCTTGCAAGCCGAAGAACACCATCCCAACCGTGAAGCACCGGGGTGGCAGCATCATGTTATGGGGGTGCTTTGCTGCAGGAGGGACTGGTGCACGTCACAAAATAGATGGCATCATGTGGAAGGAAAATTACGTGGATATATTGAAGCAACATCTCAAGACATCAGTCAGGAAGTTAAAGCTTGGTCGCAAATGGGTCTTCCAAATGTACAATTGCCCCAAGCATACTTCCAAAGTTGTGGCAAAATGGCTTAAGGACAACAAAGTCAATGTATTGGAGTGGTCATTACAAAGTCCTGACCTTAATCCTATAGAAAATGTGTGGGCAGAACTGAAAAAGCGTGTGCGAGCAAGGAGGCCTACAAACCTGACTCAGTTACAACAGCTCTGTCAGGAGGAATGGGCCAAAATTCACTTAACTTATTGTGGGAAGCTTGTGGAAGGCTACCCGAAACGTTTGACCCAAGTTAAACAATTTAAAGGCAATGCTACCAAATACTAATTGAGTGTATGTAAACCTCTGACCCAGTGGGAATGTGATGAAAGAAATAAAAGCTGAAATAAATCCCTCTGTACTATTATTCTGACATTTCACATTCTTAAAATAAAGTGTTGATCCTGACTGACCTAAGACAGGGAATTTTTACTATGATTAAATGTCAGGAATTGTGAAAAACTGAGTTTAAATGTATTTGGCTAAGGTGTATGCAAACTTCCGACATAACTGTATGTTATTGTTTTTACCATTGAGGACCACGTTGTAAACAAGCGTTGTAATTAATACTGTTAAGTTTGTCCACATTTTGTTGTATGTGTTTCTCAACCAAAATAAATAAAATTCAATAAAAAAATGCAGCCACCCAAAAATACGACTTAAGTAGTACTTAAGTACTTAGGAATCCCAACATGAGTCAGCTTTTTGTGAGGAATCAGACTGGCTCAGAAAAGGTACATTTTGTTGTTGCTACCCTCGGGATTCAAGGCTATGAAAGAGTGCTATAGGCTGGAGCCTGGATATTGGACTGTAATGTTGAGAAACAGATCATTGCGCTGCGCCATGGAAGCAAGTCAATGATTAACCTCAAAATGTGGACTGTTGCTTATAAAATCTGTGTACTCACTGTATTGCACCATTTTCTGCATTTTCTCCCAGACCTTGAACCTCAGGTTGCCCAGGTGTTGGGCCACGTCTATCAGTGTCCCTGATAAAGGCTCTGGATCCTGCAGTGTACTGAAATGACATACGGTACAAACATTTTGTGTCAATAATGTTGGAGACTGATCAAATATTTGACTTATGATGATCATTGTAATGTTGCATACCTGTCTTTCAAGTCCTTGTATATCTGAAACAAAAACACGTGGATCTCAGTAAAAAATAACATAATTACTTGAGAAAGCCTCAGTACCTTTAACAGTTGTACCATGAATATAGAACATTCATGTCAACCCAAACAGGTTAACCAAACAGGTTAAAATATGTGAGATGAACCTGCAAGAATGAGACATCATCGGTTTTCATCCTGTACTGTATGTCTGAGATTCTCTCCGAGAGGGAAGTCATGTCGCTGGTGAGGCGGTTGATCCTCTCAGTCAGTAACCCTGTCTTCTTGCTCTCCTCCTGTTTCAGAGCTGCCAGTCTGGCCTCCTCCTCCGCTCTCAGGAACTGGTGGAGATTCGCAAACTCACTCTTGATCTGTCCTGCTGTGGTCTGGGCCTGGGTCTGGAACAGTACAACAAGATAGACATGTAGTATCTGTGTAAATATCTTTGTATTATCTTTGGTAATATTGTGTTCTTTAGCTAGCGACATACCTTGATGTATTGTGCTGCACACTCTCTTGATGCTCTCGCTTGCTTTACGTCCAGTTGCAGTTTCTCAGGAAGGTTGTAGAGCAATGCCGTGAGTTCCCTCTGGGTAGATCATGGAAGAGAGTGGGGATAGTGGTGGAGAGATAAGGAGCTGTTACAGTAGAAAAAGGATGGAAATAAAACGAGTTTCTCAACTATTCTCAACTATTCTGTTGAACTTTACAGTATATTGAATATATTGAGTTCCGAAGGGAACTCGGTTAGCAAGCGGAAAAGACTGCAAGTAGATGTGTATTCCTGCTTGCACAGTACCTTACGCCATTGCGCTTCCTCCTTCACTGACAGGTGCTTATGCTTGGCATGCAGCTCGGTCTCCACACACGCAGCACAAACAAGTTCCTCACACTCCTTACAGAAAAACCTGAGCTTCTTGTTATGTGTGGAACACAGCACAAGACACACTCCTCTCCCCTCATTCCCCTCCTTCTCCTCTCTCTGCAGGTAGGCCTCCACTATGTTCCTCAGTTTCATGTTGGACATGGAGGGATGGAAATCGACCATGGAATGCCTTCGCCTGCAGACGGGGCATTCGCGCTGCTTTTGTTGTATCCATGCTGGTGTTTCCAGGCAGCCGCGGCAGAAGCTGTGTTGGCATTTCAGACTCACGGGGTCCTGGAAAAATTCAAAGCAGATGGGACAGCTGAGCTCGTCCTCCAGAGCTGCTGTAGGTCCCTGCTGGAGCATCCTCTTCCTCGGGTAGAGTCAGGTAAAGGCCTTTCTCTCCAGAATACAGTATGAACTAGCGACTGTACATTTGTACATGCGTCATTACAACCGTACCCTTACCTTCGCTTGTTCACCAACCCACTGCACGGAATGTAGGTTTACAGTGCTTGATTACCTATTAACATTTAGTCCGTACCTGTGATCAAAGTTTATCCCAGTTATCCAATTCATGCCAAGGCAGAGGTCGCATAACATAGCAATGAAGTCATTCCTTTGGCACATGTTGCTGTATCTCAAGTAAGTGATAGTGTCTCAGTCGTTCAACAACAACAACACCCCGACAGAAACAGCCACACTTGGTGTCATGTACAACAGATCCAAGGCACTGAACAAAGCAGTGTAGATGCCTGGCATCTGTTGTTTTGTAAGAATGTTTGATGGGAGAAAAAAAAGCTTTTACTGTAGGACTAGTAACTGATTGACACTTATTAACCAATAATAACTGGTTGGCACTGATTAACCAATAATAACTGGTTGGCACTAATTTGACACTGAGGTGGTAACAGCCTCAGCCATAATTGCCAGTCTGACACACTGCCAAATCAACTTCAAAAACCTTCTACTCTGAGAGATGATTCTGGTCTGTTCTGATCAGCTATAACGCATGGATTCTGATAGCAGAACCAGTTAAAAGGCTTTGGCATCTTGTAACCCAGCACCATCTGAACTGCAACCCGGCATAACAAGCTCTGTCAGGCTCAGAGTAGCCTCACAAGTCAGCCGACCATCAGCTAGTGACTATTATATAATAGGATTCTGTTGTGACGTTCAGTTGTGAAAGCTGCCAAAAGGGGGTAGTAGAGCACTGCTATGGCAGCTGTATTGTAGTCAGTCACAATGGATGATGTCTGGGGCCCATTCTTAAGAGGCTATTAAGTGAATATTGATTATTTGGCAGATGAAATCCCATGTTACTTTTTAGGGCACAGCTCTAGGCAGACATGAGAGCATCTAATCAAATAAAGTGTTTTACACAATACTGCGTCTAGTCACATTATTATTTTAAATGGGATACTTAAAATGTTCTGATGCAATCTATCACAGGCTCCATCTTCTTCCATCTAACTTTCTTCCAAATACTCTTCTTATTTATCTCTCACCCAAATGCTTCCCCCCCCTCCCCCCATTCTCTGCCACAGACACCTAATTGTAACAGTCTGAAATACCCATTTATCCATTGCACCCCGGAGAAATTTCTCTTTCCCTAAGTGTTCCAGACATAAGGGATTTTGCCAAACTTGATGTACCGTATGTTCATTCCACTACCACTACCACTCAAATGGTAATTTCATTTCCATTTGACACCATTAGAGAGGTCCGTTTATTTCGGATATGTGTCCAGCTTCGTTGTGATGTATGACCTCTCTACATTCTACCTGTAGGCCTATTATTAGTTGACCTTTGATCCCTTTGGTAATAGTAGTGCTCTATAAGTGTGGGTCATCATTTCTTGTTGAACAGGAGTTGGTATTAGTAGTTCTAGTGAGATCATGATAGGATCCTGTTTTTGGGACACAGGAGACTAAAGTAGTCAGAAGTATAGAAGGCATTAAGCTGACAACCAACATCTGTGTCTGTCCCCATTCTGATCAGACAAACATATTGTTGAGTCGACGCCATTGTCTCATGTCTGCATCACATCCGGCCGTGATTGGGAGTCCCATAGGGCGCCGCACAATTGGCCCAGCGTCGTCCGGGTTTGTCCGGTGTAGGCCGTCATTGTAAATAAGAATTTGTTCTTAACTGACTTGCCTTGTTAAATAAAGGTAAAAAATAAAAAAGAATGTAAAAATATATTTCAGAGTGTGTGAAAGCCGTTTGCACTGATCTGTCTGATAGTTCATCCTCAAAATGTTACCAATGTGACATCATCCACTGAACCTCCTTTCATCCTCAAAATGTTACCAAGGGGACATCATCCACTGAACCCCCTTTGATCCTCAAAAGAGTCAGAGTTAATCTGTAGCTAATATTTATGTTTTTTTCATGAGCAAGTGTACCTAGTTCTATATAAAATAATATATTTTGTGGTGGTAGAATCAGTATTTATGAAGTTTGAAATTGGCACAAAAATGTCTGCTTGCTGTTTGAACCAGTATCAAATCAATCCATATGAAATGAAAGGCAGGGATGCTAACAACGCCAGTTCACTCAATGCTGAATACTCCCTCTAGCTAGCTAGCTAGTGTCGGGCAGTTCTAGCTAATGCACAAATGAGCTTTCATTATATCTGTTCTGCCGTGAGTAGTGCGCTGAGTTTTACAGCCCAGCCGACTGCTACAGTACAGCCGACTGCTTTCCCCAACGTTATCGCGTTGGTCAAATGTTACAAAGTAGCAAGGCACAGTGCCAGCTTTCAGAGTCAGATACATGTCATTTTTTAACAGTCCAAAAACTTTGGTGCCCTACAACTTCATCAACAAGCTGGCAAACTAGCTACCGTATGGCCATTCAAACAAGCTTGCACTAGGGTGCTAGCTGTAGCACGTTTGCCGTATTAGCCAATGCGTCATAGCTACCGAGAGCAGAGTGATTTTCAGAATCAGAAACTAGTGTTTTGCCGATGAGACATGATATGACTGACTGGGTGTTATCGGTCAGAGTTCTGAGATTTAAACAGAAATTCTATTCCTTTTCTACTGGCTCTTTGTGAGGCTTTGCTCTCTCTCTCTCTCTCTCTCTCTCTCTCTCTCTCTCTCTCTCTCTATTCAATTCAATTGACTTTATTGACATGGCAAGTTCATTATTACTTACATTGTCAAAGTATACATATCGAAAAATAAAAATAAAATAAAAATATATATTTATATATAAAAAAATGGTGGGACCAACAGCAATAATAATAGTAGTAGTGGACATGGGATTACCATTAACAACAACTACAACAACAATATTAATCAGAACAATACATTAAAGCAATGGTAGTAGACCAGTGCCAACATGACTGAGAAGACAATGACATGGTATGAAAGACTAAACAAAACAAGATGGGAAATTTTATCGACATTACTTTGCACTTTCACTGGCTGTCCCTCAGGTTGTGGCAGGAGGACACATATTTGGCTGCCAAAACTGCACATTTTGGCTTTTCACCATATTAATATTAGATTTTTCCTTCGTCGTTAATAGTTTCAAATTCTTTGTATTGAATTCTAATTTTGGGAAAGAAATATTCTCTTAGGTCTGAGTATTTGTCACAGTGTAATAGGAAACGCAGCTCTGTCTCTACCTCTCCCCTGGAGCAGAGTGAGCACAGCCTGTCCTCTCTGGGCAGCCAGGTTTGTCTGTGACGACCGGTCTCTTTAGCCAGACTGTGCTCACTGAGTCTGTACCTAGTCAATGTTTTCCTCAGTTTTCTATACGGCACAGTGGTCAAATAGTCTGCCACCATGTACTGTCTGTTTAGAGTCAAATAGCATTGAAGTTTACTTTGATTTTTTGTGGTGTCTTTCCAATAGGTGATATATTTTTATTTTTGTTTTGTGATGATTTGGTTGGGCCAGATTTTCTGAGTGCTGTCCTGAGGCTCTATGGGGTTGGTTTGGGTTGGTGAACTGAGCCTCAGAACCAGCTGGCTGAGGGGACTCTTCTCTTGTTTCATCTCTTGACATTGTAGAGCTGTGTGATGGAATGTGTTGGGGTCACTTGTTTTTAGATGGTTGTAAAATTTGATGGCTATTTTTTCTATTCGAATGAGGAGGGGGTATTGGCCCAATTCTGCTCTACATGCGTTATTTGGAGTTTTTCTTTGCACTTGCAATACAGTCTTGCAAAACTCTGCATGCAGTATTTCGATTGGATGTTTGTCCCATTTGGTAAATTCATTTTTAGAGATTGGACCCCATACTTCACTGCCATATAGAGCAATTGGTTCTATAACTGATTGAACATTTTTGAGCCAGATTCTAATTAGAATTTCGATTTTGATGTTCCTTTTAATGGCATAGAATGCTCTTCTTGCTTTGTCTCTCAGTGTCACGCCCTGACCTTAGTTATATATGTTTTCTGTATTATTTTGGTCAGCTCAGGGTGTGACGAGGGTGGGTATGCGTGCTTGTGTTGTCTAGGGTTTTTTGTAGATCTATAGGGTTTTTGTAAGTCTAGGTGTTTGTAGGTCTATTGTGGCCTGAATTGGTTCCCAATCAGAGGCAGCTGTTTATCATTGTCTCTGATTGGGGATCTTATTTAGGTTGCCATTTTCCATTTAGGTATTGTGGGTTATTGTCTATGTGTAGTTTCAGCACTCTTTGTTATATAGCTTCACGTTCATTTTGTTTAGTGTTCTTCGTTTTATTAAAGAAGAATGTACTCGTATCACGCTGCGCCTTGGTCTCCTCACTACGACGAATGTGACACTCAGCTCATTCACAGCCATGTGAAAGCTACCTGTTGCTGATATTTAGTCCTAGATATGTGTCGTTTTTGGTGTGTTCTAATAGAACTGTGTCCAAATAGAATTTATATTTGTCATCCTTATTTCTGGATCTTTTTTGGAATATCATTATTTGTTTTTTTTAGGTTAACGGTCAGAGCACAGGTCTGACAGAACCTGTGAAGACGATCTAGGTGCTGCTGTCACCCCTCTTTAGTGGGAGACAGCAGCACTAGGTCATCTGCGTACAGCAGACAATTGATTTCAGTGTTGTGTAGGGTGATACCAGGTGCTGCCGATTCTTCTAATGTTTTTGCCAATTCATTAATGTAGATGATAAATAGTGTTGGACTTATTGGGCAGCCCTGTTTCATTCCCCATCCCTGAGATAAGTCTGTTTGCTTGTTGCCAATTTTAACTGCACATTTGTTTTTAGTGTACATTGATTTAATAAAATCATATGTTTTCCCTCCAATACCACTTTCTATTAGTTTATAAAAAAGACCTTCGTGCCAAATTGAATCAAATGCTTTCTTGAAATCTACAAAACGAATAGATTTTGCCTTTGTTTTTGTTAACTTGTTTATCAATTAGAGTGTGGAGGGTGTAAATGGGGTCTGTTGTACAATAATTATTTGGAAATCCAATCTGGCTTCTGCTCAGGACATTGTGTTCGTCAAGGAAATTATGTAGTCTGCTATTTATAATACTGCAGAGAATTTCCCCCAAGTTGCTGTTAACACAAATTCCTCTAATTATTTGGGTCAAATTTGTCTCCATTTTTATAGATTGGTGTGATCAATCCCTGGTTCCAAATATCGGAAAATACCTGCAGTAAGGATAATGTTGAAGAGTTTGAGTATAGCCAATTTGTGGTCTGTAAATTTGATCATTTCATCTAAAATACCATCAGCACCACAGACGTTTTTGGGTTGGAGAGTGCATAGTTTTTCCAATAATTCTTCTTCTGTAATTGTGGTATCCACAGGATTCTGATAGTCTTTGACTGCTGATTCAAGGATTTGTAATTTTTCTTGTATATCTTTTTGTTCTGGGCTCTTTGTTATATTGCTGTAGAGGTTTGCAAAGTGATTTCTTAACATATCCCCATTTTGTATAGCCAATTCCTCATGATGAGGTTTGTTTAATTTATTCCAATTCTCCCAGAAGTGGTTTGATTCTATGGATTCCTCAATTCCATCCAGCTGATTTCTAATGTGCTGTTCCTTTTTTGTTTTTAGGGTGTGTTTGTATTGCTTCAGTGTTTCCCCATATTGAAGGCGTATATTTTTCTTGTCTGGTTCTCTGTGTTTTTGATTAGATATATTTCTCAATGACTTTCTTCGATTTTTGCAATCATTATCAAACCATCAAACCATCATTATCTGTTAATTTTGGTTTGCTCTTATGCTTCTTTAAATTAGCCAAGGAGGCTAATTTGTCAAATATAAAGTTTATGTTCCAAATGGCCAAATTTACACCTTCATTGCTGAATGAGAATGTTAAGGCTAAAAAGTTGTCCAGGAGAGATTGTATTTTTTGGCTACTAATTGCTTTTTGGTAGATGTCTGTACTGTTTGCACTCCATCTATAGGCCTGTTTAGTACCATGTAATTTATTGGGCCGTGATGCTTCATGGTTGGGTTCTGCTCTTCTCAGATTTACTGTGGTCTGAGAGAGGTGTTAGTGGGCTGACTGTGAAGGCTCTGAGAGACTCTGGGATTAGGTCGGTGAGGAAGTAGTCTACAGTGCTGGTGCTAAGGGATGAGCTGTAGGTGTACCTACCAAAAGAGTCCCCTCTCAGCCTACCATTGACTATGTACAGACCCAGTGTTCGACAGAGCTTCAGGAGCTGTACTCCGTTTTTGTTTTTCACCTTGTCGTAGTTGTTTCTGTGGGGGTAAGTGGGGAGGGAAAGGTTGTTGCTTCCTGGTAGGTGTTTATCCCCATGACTGTTAATAGTGTCTTGTTCTTCTGCTGTTCTAGCGTTCAGGTCTCCACAGACCAACACGTTGCCTTGGGCCTGAAAGTGACTAAGAACTCTCTTCGTTGAAGTAGGGTGACTCTGAGGGGGGAATGTATGTGGCACAGAGGAAGACGTTTTTATCTGTCAAGCCAGCCTCCTTGTTGATTTTTAACCAGATAAAGAATTCTCCTGTTTTGATCAATTCGATTGAATTAATTAGTTCAGATTTATACCATATTAGCATTCCCCCTGAGTCTCTGCCCTGTTTGATTCCTTTTAATTTAGTGGATGGTATGATTATCTCCCTATAACCTAGTGGACAGCCAGTGGAAACATCACCTCTGCACCATGTTTCCTGTAGTACTACAATATCAACATCATCAATTTCTTTCAGGAAGTCTGGGTTTCTGTTCTTTAGCCTAAAAGCAGAGGACTTCAATCCTTGTAAATTCCAACATGCAATGTAAAAAGATTTCATAACTTTTTTTCTTTACCTTCAAAATGAGAAACACTCACAATCCAACGAACTATTAAAATAGGATTTTTCAATAAAAGTAAACTCTTATTTTGCAAATGTGATTTGTTTATCATTTAAGATAGAATTTGTACTTGGGTGGCTGTAGTGTGAGGATGGTGGAGTTCTTGTGCTCATCTTACCATGACCCTCGGCCTATCACATGTGAGCATCCATGACCCTCGGCCTATCACATGTGAGCATAGTAGACTCAGCATTTGTTTAATGTCACTCATTTGGTTGGTGGGGGCTGGGCCAGTTGCTACTCTCACAGCCTGTGCGTAGCTCTGCCTGCTGGGCTGTGGGTCTGCGATGGGGAGCAGGGGGGTGGGAGGCCTCGTCTGGGTGGCTTTGAAGCTGGGCTGGGGTGGTCTGTGCTGGCTGTGGTGGGCATTGAGATTAGTGGTGCTGTGGTCGTGGCTGGGGGGTCCAGGGTGCTGGTCCGGGGTGTTGTCTCAGTGATCTCGGCGGGGTTGAGATTGCTCCGCTGTTCCTGGGTGGAGAGGTCGGGCTGCAGTTTAAAGCGACGTCCTTGAGTCTTGGCAAGGATGGGGACTGTCTCCCTGTACAGGTGAACATGGTTATAGAGACAGTCCAGATCGAGGGTGGGATGGTGGGCCAGGTGTACATTGGGTTGCAAGGCACAGTCCCGGGATAGGCTGGCGTTTATTCTTTGGATTGTGGCAGGGTGGAAGTCCTTCCTCTGTAGAAGGGTTGACACCGCGATTCTTGAGTTGGGGAAGATTGCGGAGGCCTTCTCAACACTCCTAGTAGTGAAGTCTCCACCATCTCCTGCTGAGCACACAGGTCGTTGCTTCCGGTATGTATGATTACGTGGCTTGGCGACCCGAGATTGACCTTATCAAGCAGCTCTATGGCACTCTGAGTTGTTGGGCACCACACCTTTCTCGTTTTGTGTCTAGGGAAAAGTTTAATCTCCTGAACAAACTTCCCATTTGAGTCCATCAACAGGACGATGTCAGCCAGTGTTTCTTCTGGACTGGAGGGGGCAGATGGGGGGCTGGTGGGTGTGGAGCTGGGGTGTGGCTGGTCTGTGTTGGTGCCGCTGTCAGTGGGAGGCTGCTCTGTGGGTTGGGGAGGAGGGGTGCAGCAGGCAGGGCTGGGGAAGTCTGGCTGGTTGAGCTGGGCTCCTCTGCTGTGTGAGGGCAGGTCATAGGGTGGTGATCTAGCTGCTCCTGCAGCCTGTCCTCTGTTCTCTTTCTCTCCTGCAGCTCCTCTCTTAGTGTGGTCAGATCGTTATTACTGTTCTGCCTGTCTTTTTGGAGCTCTCTCGCCTCCTTTGTTAGATCAGCCAGCTCTCTGAGTCCGTCTCTCTCTTGCTGAACCTCTTTCAGCTGTGTTGCAAGGCTGCTGTCCTGCTCTGTCCTCACCTTGGTTAGGAGGTCCTCTAAGGTGTGGTTGTCTGGTTGCTGTTCGCTCTCCCTGAGCAGGATCACCTCCCCCTCCAGTTTGGTGAACAGCCATGGTGGTGAGGAGATCCTGAGCCTGAGCCTGCTCTGCACTGAGGGGGTCGCTCTCCTCCTGGGGCGTGTCCTCCACTATGGTGGGAAGAGGTGCTGGATGTACCTTTTTGGGTGGGAAGAGTAAGGGTGAGGGTGGTGCTGGTGGAGTTTGTCTTGTGGGAGGGCATGTCACTGGTGGTGTCCTTCTCTCTCTCCGCTCTCTCCTTAATGGTCTGAAAGTCTGTTTCAAACAGCCTAATGTTACCTTGCACCATGACAGTCCCAGTCTTGTAGAGGTTGATTGTTATCATGGTGCTGTCAGGGTCGTCTGTCTCTTTGATTTTCAGCTTCCACCCATTTACAGATTCCCTCTTTTTTATGCATGGGTAGTGAGACCACACTGCTGAGCGCCATGTATTTGGCTGGTCAGTGAAGAAGATGAGATTACTCACGTCACCGTTTTTGTAGAGGTCTGCAAAAAGGGTTTCTGGCCTCCCCTTTAGTAGTTTCTGTTTTAAAGTTTTCCTCGTTGTGTCATTTTTGGCCTCTTTAGGGTAGAGAATGGATTCTGCGCTGAGGGGGAGTGGGGACATGGTGCCTGTGAGCTCTGCAACTACTGCTGCTGGTGCGCTGGTCTGCTGACCCGTTGCCATAGCAACCTATTTGTTCGTCTGCTGCTGTTGCTAGCTAGCGCTAATTTAGTTAAAAAAACAGCAAAAAGAGTGACAAATCCTCACACAAAAAAAACAGAAGATATATTTAAAATTAGTCCGTGCTGCTTTTTGGTTTACTCACTCAGTTTGGTCGTTTGATGTCGTTGTATTAACTCCCCTTGCTAGGTTTGTTTTAGCTCGTTTCTTCTGGCTAGTTTGTTAGTCTGCTGGCTAGGTCTTTGTTGTCTTTGTTGTGCTAGCTAGAGTCAAAACTTCTTAACTTGAGGCGCAAAGTTACTTTTTTTTCTATTCTGAATGAATAGAGTTGTTGTTCGTCACTTCTTGTCTGGAATTATTTTATCTCATTCTAAAAACTAAAAAAATATGAAATATATCAGGAGCTCATGTGTCTCTCTCTCTCTGTCTCTCTCTCATCGTGATATCAGCAGTACTGACTGAGTCAGCAGTACTGACTGAGGAGTGATGTAAAGCCCAACCGGGTACAGCCTAGTGTTGGCACCGTACTGTGTGATGTGAGTGATGGCCTCCACTGCAGGTGTCCCAGCACCTGTTAACGTCACTCCATACAGTAGGTTCCAACCCCTTAATCAACACATGTCAACGCAGAAATAGTCCATCTGAAATACACAGTTAGTGGCCCAGCTTGATAGTGAAGCTATACTCAGCAACATCTGTGTGTCTGTGCGCGCGCGTGCATGTGTGTGGTTGTGTATGTCTGTGTGTGCGTGTCCGCTTGCATGTCTTGTTTAGTTTTGTGTGTGCCTCTGTTTTAGCTGATGTGTTGGTCTGGGGATTTTTTTAAACAAAATGAGTGGAGAATGATGGAGTGGAGCTTTCTTCTGTACAGTGGCCAGGAGACAGACAAATTGCTCATGTGAGAGAGATGGGGAACATTGAATAGTGCCCCAGAGCACAATGGACAGTCTCAGTACATACTCACAAAAGAGGGAGGACTAATGGAGAGTTTTAGAGAGAGAATGACTGTGGTCTTTCTCATTTGTGCTCTGTTTCTCCTCTGAATCAGTGAAGCATGTTTGCCCCAGACAGAGCCCTGTGAATGCAGCCCAGCATTAAGCACTGCTGGCCTCCTATAACAAGCTAAGACATGCTGTTTTGGGGGTTTCTACTGAGCTGCTCATGTCCACCACTCACTTTCCAATCCATAACTCCTTACTCGAGTTCATTTGTCATGTATTGGCACAACCAAAGCAGTTTATTTCAAGGAGATGTATTACTTTGTATTGATGATTTGAATCCCCTCGGTTTCAAGGTTGAATGTAACTGGTGATTGTTCAGATGTTTACATTGCTGAAGCAATAACAAAAGTTGGTCAACTCAAATATGGTCTTCTGGAAGGCTTTGTATTGTCTGGTAGGCGGTGGGAGAGGCTACATAACTGACTCTATAAATAAATTGGAAATACAGTACCATTCAAAAATGTATTGGCGTATTGCTGCGGAATGCCTAGGTAGCCATGCTGGTTAAGTGTGCCATGAAGTCTAAATAAATCACCAACAGTGTCACCAGCAAAGCACCCCCACACCATCGCACCTCCTCCTCCATGCTTCACAGTGGGAACCAAACGTGCGGAGATCCTCCGTTCACCTACTCTGCATCTCACAAAGACACGGCAGTTGGAACAAAAAATCTCAAATTTGGACTCATCAGACCAAAGGACAGATTTCCACTGGTCTAATGTCCATTGCTCATGTTTCTTGGCCCAAGCAAGTCTCATCTTCTTATTGGTGTCCTTTAGTAGTGGTTTCTTTGCAGCAAATAGACCATGAAGGCCTGATTGACAAAGTCTCTTCTGAACAGTTGATGTTGAGATCAACAATACAGTGCCTTCAGAAAGTATTCATACCCCTTGATTTATGCCACATTTTGTTGTTACAGCCTCAATTTTAAATGGATTAAATTGAGATGTTTTTGGCCTACACACAGTGCCACATAATGTAAAAGTGGAATTATGTTGTTTGAAATTTTTACAAATTAATAACACATTAAAAGCTGATATGTCTTGAGTCAATAAGTATTCAACCCCTTTGTCATTGCAAGCCTAAATAAGTACAGGAGTACACATTTTCTTAACAAGTCGCTTAATAAGTTGCATGCAATAATAGTGTCTAACATACATTTTGAATGACTACCTCATCTCTGTACCCCACACATACATGTATCTGTACGGTCCCTCAGTCCAGCAGTGAATTTCATATTTTTTTTTTACTTTGAAACAAAAGTATACAACATATGGTTATAGGCTTAAAAAAAGAAGACTCCTGTACCATGCCAGATAAATATAGAGTTGAAATGTATTCAATTTTGAGGTTGCATCCCAATATTACACTTTATATACATCACAGAAGACTGAAATATAACAAGACCGTTTGACACAAAAACACCGGAATGTCTTAGTTTTTGTAAAAAATAATGTTTATTAATCATGAAAAATATTAATGAAATTCTACGCATGAGGCCACTAGAGGGTGATTTGGTCATATGACTGCAGGAACATTTACCGAGAGTAATGTCTGTGATAGGAGAAAACTGAGGGCAGATCAACAACATCGTAGTTACTCCACAATAATTTTTATTTTTATTTATTTTAACCTTTATTTAACTAGGCAAGTAAGTTAAGAACAAATTCATACTTACAATGACAGCCTACTGGGGAACAGTGGGTTAACTGTCTTGTTCAGGGGCAGAAGGACAGATTTTTATCTTGTCAACTAGGGGATTCGATCCAGCAACCTTTTGGTTACTGGCCCAACGCTCTAACAAATAGCCTACCTGCCGGCTAACCTACTTGATGGAGTGAAAAGAAGGAAGCCTGTACAGAATAAAAATATTCCAAAACATGCATCCTGTTTGCAACAAAGCACTAAAGTAAAACTGCAAAAAATTTACTTTTTGTCCTGAATACAAAGTGTTATGTTTGGGGCAAATCCAATAAAACACATTACTGAGTACCACTCTCCATATTTTCAGGCATAGTGGTGGCTGCATCAGGTTCTGGGTATGTTTGTAATCGTTAAGGACGGTGCAGTTCTTCAGGATACAAAAGAAACGGAATGGAGCTAAGCACAGGCAAAATCCTAGAGAAAAACCTGGTTCTGCTTTCCACCAGACAGTGGGAGATTAATTCACCTTTCAGGACAATACCCAAAGCACAAGGCCTACACTGAAGTTGTCAGGTTTTGGCCAGGACTGTTCTGGTTTTGGTCACTAGATGTCCCCATTGCACCTTTTTTGAACCTTTTGTTTTTTCCTTGCTCTATTATTGTTTGCACCTGTGTGTCGTTCCCTTGTTGGTATTTAAACCCTGTGTGTTCCTCAGTTCTTTGCTCAGTGTTTGTATGTTAGCACCCAGCCCCAGCCCAAGCCTTGTTGTGAACATATATTTTCTCTTGTTGGATTTTCCAGAGGTTCTCTGGTTTTGTTCTTGTGTATTTTGGATTAGTCTTTTGAGGTTTGTTTTTTCCCTTGCTGTTCTTACCACTTTGTGGATTTTCTTTGTATTTTGGAAGAAATACATTTTTTGCCTCTTGGCTTTATTTTGGACGTTGTGGATTTTTATTCTTTGCCTGAAGATCTTTTCTTTTATTAAACCACCATCTCTAGTACTGCTGTGTCTGCCTCATCTTCTGGGTTCTGCCGATTATTAGTGACTGTTTCTCGCACCGGGTCCTGACAGAAGTTGCTTACCAAGAAGACTGTGAATGTTCCTGAGTAGCTGTTACAGTTTTGACTTAAAACTACTTAAAAATGTATGGCAAGACCTCAAAATGTTTGTCTAGCAATGATCAACAACCAATTTGGCAGAGCTTGAAGAATTTGGAAAATAATAAATGGCCAAATGTTTCACAATCCAGGTGTGGAAAGCTCTTAGAGACTTACCCAGAAAGACAGCTGTAATCGCTGCCAAAGGTGCTTCTGCAACGTACTGACTCAGGTGTGCGAAAACTTATGTAAATGGGATATTTCTGTATTTTATTTTTTTGTTCTATGCTTAACATTTCTTAACATGTTTCCACTTAGTCTTTATTGGATATTATGTGTAGATGGGTGAGAAAAATATATATATTTTGATTTCAGGCTGTAACACAACTAAATGTGTAATAAGTCAAGGGGTATGAATAAGGGACAGTATAGACAACTTTGACTTTGCAGCTGATCCATCTAGTGGAAATCGCTCAGTTCTGCCTCCATGGCAAGATTCATGACAATAAACGTCAACCTGCCACATATCCCCACTAGCCATTAATCACTAAGAAACCGCACCGACCAACTGCTGTGTGCACTGTGCTTTTCCCATCATACTGAACCCACTCCAACACACACATCAAAAAAGACACATTCACAAAGCAATAAATAATAAAATGGCAATAATAATAAAGTCCCTGGAGTCCTTGGCCCTTTGCCACTGTGCTGTGGACGTGGCACAGCAGAGTCCATGATTAATATCACAATTCAATAGAATATCAGCCCCTCAATATTTAATACTCTCAGCAGACCAGTAAGAGAACCGACATTAAGTGAAAGGCTTGTTTTCTTTCTCAGCCTGTGAATCTGGCTAGAGGTTTATTAACATGTTGAAATGAATTGTGACCATGGGTGAAAGGCTGGGCAGGACACTCACTAATAGATGGAGATTACCAACGTCTGGGGGAGAGCAGAGAATTTCAATAGCAGCTCACGTCTGAACCGCAAACCCCCGGATCTTATGAACAGAGACCATGAATAATTCACAGTGAAATATGAGGTTATATTTTATTGAAAAGCTTTAAGTTTAGCCAAGACTGGGCTATGCATCATTCACAGTTGCCAGGGTTGAGAGCGGTGAAGTGGAGCAGAATTGGCCACTGGAAATAATATGTAATAAAACTTTGATGCGTGGCTGTTGCTCTACCTGTTGTTGGTTTTGGTACAGCAGCTACAGTACAGTTCATAGAAGGAGCAGTCTCCACATTACACAGATGCAAAGATTCAGATTTGATCATATTCAACAATGGCGGTAGGAAAACAGGTGTTTGATAAGATAAGCACATCTCCATGGCCTAAGGTGGTCTAGTGGTTACTGCCGCTGCTTTCAGAGCACCCATGTATGCCAATGCTGGCGTGGGTTTGAGTCCGGCCCGCGCCCTACTAGCTAACCGTCTCTTCTTCTGACTTTCCTGTCTCTCTTCACTATTTGTATATCTTTGAAGGTCCAATGCAGCTGTTTTTATCTCAACATTGAATCATTTCTGGGTAATATTAAGTACTTTAATGTGATCGTTTTCAATTAAAATGGTAAAAAAATAAACATTAATAGCTTCTTAATAACAAAGAGAAATTTCACAAGAAAGAATTTAGCTAGGACTAATGTTAAAATTTGCTGTTATTGGCAGAGAGGTTTGGAACTCTCTTTTTTATTGATCTATTAACTCATTTCCCGCCTGGGAGATGGTACCAGAAAGGCCAACACTCCATCCCACCAAAACAGGCTGAAATTTCAGCAGGACTTTTCAAACAGCTTTTACACTAAAAGGGCATTATCATCAATTTAACAATTTTACAGTATTAGTGTGGAAAGTTATGTAAAAGCACAGGTATATCTAGTGTTTGACTGCACCGGGCCTTTAATATATGGCATACATTTCACTGTGACACTCAGAGCTGGGATATCCTTGCCTCAGCCAAGTGGCAGCAAGAGTTCCTCTGAAATATGTTTCCCTCTTGTGAATGTACAGTCTCAGGGCTTTACTTTAACAAACCAAAAGTAAATCTTAGCGCACTTACTCAGCACAGTTGAGTTGTGGGTGTGTCAGAAATATTTATGTTTATCTTAATCCACTCATTCCTCATCTGGTCTCTTCTCTGCTCCTGGGTCCAACTTCATCACATTGCAATAGAGGCATGTTTGTTCTACATAACATATTTTTATCTGAATGATCCAAGACGTTGTGTCTTGCTGGACACGCTCCTGGCGTTAGCGTAAAGAGGCAGGCTTTCTATGAATAAATAAGTTGTAGGTGTAACGAGGGCTTGATCACTGACTGACCAATGAAAACCTGCCTCGAAGCTTTTTATGTGGTTGCTTCAAGTTGTGTATTTACTGTGTTTGATGTAGCGTTGTCCTAAACTCAGGCAGGAGAGCATGAATGTTTGTCCTATCTGTTTAAGATAAGCCTACTAGTTTATTGAATACATACAGTAACCCTATAATAGGCCTAGTTATATCCAGTTTTTCATATAAAAAAAATGAATTGGCTTCAACATGGGAATCTTAGCCAACAGATTGTATTCGCATTTCGGTATCAGAATTCCCGCGATTTGACCTTTTAAAGTTCAACAGAGGACAGTGAAGATGAATTATTTTTAACAAAATGATCAACGTAAAACAATAAGCAGACTTTTTACACAACTTTATGTTTTTAAATAGGCTTCCTACATAATGACATCTGTCATTCAATGGGCACATAATGAGTCTACTAAGCTAACATATGGAATGATTTTGTTACAATACTGCCTTACTCTAAAATGGATTAAATAAAAAATGTTACTCATCAATCTATACACAACACTCCATAATGACAAAGCGAAAAACACATTTTTTGACATTTTTGCTAATGTGTTAAAAAGAGAATATTTACATAAGTATTCAGAACCTTTGATATGAGACTCGAAACTGAGCTCAGCTGCGTCCCGTTTCCACTGATAATCCTTGAGATGTTTGTACAACTTGATTGGAGTCCACCTGTGGTAAATTGTAAATTGTCATTACGGCTGTAACGTAACAAAATGTGGAAAAAGTCAAGGGGTCTGAATACTTTCCGAATGCACTGTATAGGCGTGAGGACAACGACTTTTATACAGAGAGCACCCAACATTTCCCCTGCCATTTCAGTTTGAAAATGATAGTAGAATACCAACTCCTAAGACCGTCAGCACATCGATTTCATCATTGTGATTACTATAACCATTTCTACTAACATCACCAATCTGAGGGAAAAAAGCAGGTGCAAATATCTTCCATTCACCGTGGGCAAAACATGAGGTTGTGCAACACATACAGTCCAAGTACAAGAAATGAGTGCAATATAAAATAATTGAATATGTAAAAATCAATCAACATTTCAATTGATGCTGAAGTGTACACGTATACAGTCAATTTAGAAAGTATTCTGACTTTTTTCCCCAAAAATGTATGTTACAGCCCTGTTCTAAAAATGATTAAATCGTTTTTTTTTTCACTCATCAATCTAAACACAATACCCCATAATGACAAAGCAAAAACCGATATTTAGAAATGTTGGCAAATGTATTAAAAATAAAAAATAAATGACATTTCCGTAGGTATTCAGCCCCTATACTCAGTTCTTTGTTGAAGCACCTTTGGCAGTGATTACAGCCTTGAGTCTTCTTGGGTATGACGATAAAAGCTTGGCACACCTGTATTTGGGGAGTTTCTCTCAAGCTCTGTAAGGTTGGATGGGGAGTTTCACTGCACAGCTATTTTCAGGTGTCTTCAGAGTTGATAGATCGGGTTCAAGTACGGACTCTGTCTGGGCCACTCAAGAACATTCAGAGACTTGTCCAGAAGCTACTTATGCATTGTCTTGGCTGTGTGCTTAGGGTTGTTGTGCTGTTGGAAGGTGAACCTTCGTCACAGTCTGAGAGCCTTGGAGCACGTTTTGATCAAGGTATTGCTGTACTTTGCTCCATTCATCTTTCCCTCGATCCTGACTAGTCTCCCAGTCCCCGCCGCTGAAAAACATCGCCACAGCATAGTGCTGCCACCACTTTGCTTCACTGTAGGGATGGTGCCAGGTTTCCTCCAGATGTGATACTTGGCATTCAAGCAAAAGAGTTCAATCTTGGTTTCATCAGACTAGATACTCTTCTCATGGTCATGGTCTCATGGTTTCTCATGGTCTGAGAGTCCTTTAGGGAAACTCCAAGCGGGCTGTCACGTGCCTTTTCCTGAGGAGTGGCTGCCGTCTGGCCACGCTAGCATAAAGGCCTGATTGGTGGAGTGCTGCAGAGATGGTTGTCCTTCTGGAAGGTTCTCCCATCTCCACAGAGGACTCTGGAGTTCTGTCAGAGTGACCATCGGGTTCTTGGTCACCTCCCTGACCAAAGCCTTTCTCCCCGAATTGCTCAGTTTGGCCGGGCGGCCAGCTCTAGGAAGAGTCTTGGTGGTTCCAAACGTCTTCCATTGAAGAATTATGGAGGCCGCTGTGTTCTTGGGGACCTTCAATGCTGCAGAATATTTTTGGTACCCTTCCCCAGATCTGTGCCTCGACACAATCCTGTCTCGGAGCTCTACGGACAATTCATTCGACCTCATTGCTTGGTTTTTTCTCTGACATGCACTGTCACCTGCGGGACCTTATATAGACAGGTGTTTGCCTTTCCAAATCATGTACATTCAAATTGAATGTACCACAGGTGGACTCCAATCAAGTTGTAGAAACATCTCAAGAATGATCAATGGAAACAGGATGCACCTGAGTTGAATTTCAAAGGGTCTGAATACTTACACTACCGTTCAAAAGTTTGGGGTCACTTAGAGAGAAAAAAGTCAGTTAAAATAAAATCAAATTGATAAGAAATACAGTGTAGACATTGTTATTGTTGTAAATGACTTTTGTTGAGGGAAACGGCAGATTTATTCATGGAATATCTACATAGGTGTACAGAGGCCCCATCACTCCTGTGTTCCTATGGCGCGTTGTGTTAGCTAATCCAAGTTGATCATTTTAAAAGTCTAACTGATCATTAGAAAACCCTTTTGCAATAATGTTAGCACAGCTGAAAACTATTGTGCAGCTTAAAGAAGCAATAAAACTGGCCTTCTTTAGACTAGTTGAGTATCTGGAGCATCAGCATTTGTGGGTTCGATTACAGGTTCAAAATGGCCAGAAACACATAACTTTCTTCTGAAACTCGTCAGTCTATTCTTGTTCTGAGAAATGAAGGCTATTCCATGCGAGAAATTGCCAAGAAACTGAAGATCTCGTACAATGCTCTTCACAGAACAGCGCAAACGGCCTCTAACCAGAATAGAAAGAATGGAAGTGAGGACATTAGAGTGTCTAGTTTGAGAAACAGATGCCTCATAAGTCCTCAACTGGCAGCTTCATTAAATAGTACCTGCAAAACACCAGTCTCAACGTCAACAGTGAAGAGGCGACTCTGGGATGCTGACCCTCTAGGCAGAGTTGCAAAGAAAAAGCCATATCACAGACTGGCCAATAAAAAGAGAAGATTAAGATGGACAAAACAGCACAGACACTGGACAGAGGGAGATTGGAAAAAGTGTTATGGACAGACAAATCTAAGTTTGAGGTGTTCGGATCACAAAGAAGAACATTCGTGAGACGCAGAAAAAACGAAATATGCTGGAGGAGTGCTTGACGCCATCTGTCAAGCATGGTGGAGGCAATGTGATGGTCTGGGGGTGCTTTGGTGGTAAAGTGGGAGATTTGTACAGGGTAAAAGGGATCATGATGAAGGAAGGCTGTCACTCCATTTTGCAACGCCATGCCATACCCTGTGGACGGCGCTTAATTGGAGCCAATTTCCTCCTACAACAGGACAATGACTCAAAGCACAGCTCCAAACTATGCAAGAACTATTTAGGGAAGAAGCAGTCAGCTGGTATTCTGTCTATAATGGAGTGGCCAACACAGTCAACGGATCTCAACTCTATTGTGCTGTTGTAGGAGCAGCTTGACCGTATGGTACGTAAGAAGTGCCCATCAAGCCAATCCAATTTGTGGGAGGTGCTTCAAGAAGCATGGGGTTAAATCTCTTCAGATTACCTCAACAAATGGACAACTAGAATGCCAAAGGTCTGCAAGGCTGTAGTTGCTGCAAACGGAGGATTCTTTGACGAAAGCAAAGTTTGAAGGACACAATTATTATTTGTAACCTTTTCAACGTCTTGGCTATATTTCCTATTCATTTTTCAACTCATTTCATGAATGGTTTCATGAAAACAAGGACATTTCTAAGTTACCCCAAACATTTGAACGGTAGTGTATGTAAATACATTTACAAAAAAAATATGTTTTCGCTTTGTCATGGGTTATTGTGTGTAGATTGATGAGGGAAAAAATCGATTTAATACATTTTAGAATAAGGCTGTAACGTAACAAAATTTGGAAATTGTCAAGGGGTCTGAGTAATTTCCGAATGCACTGTATGTCTCACTAGTTCACCCATTTACAGTGTAAAAAATGCTTTAATGCACATTTCAATCTGGCACTCTAGAAAGAGCTCCCGTAGTGACTGTACAGCAGCCCATTCATTCACCCTACCTACTTATTATAACCTGTCAAGCCATAGTATTGATATTATTCTATTCATTGTTATTTCAGACAACAGTGTACGGACACTACAATTGGATAAATACAGTTCTCACAGCTAAATATCACACAGAAACCTGAACATTTATGTTCAACTGCAATCAAGATGAAAGACCAGTAAACTGTGGAACAGCCTCTCTCCCGTGTCTCGAAAGCCCAATCTCCATATCTTTACCTACTCACACCAGTGATAATTCCCTGAGGTTCTCAACCTCTTCAACCCATATTCACAATATGGGAATAATTCTAGGCTTCAAGTTAATTTGTAGTATGACAATAGAAAAATCCAATCAGATTTTGGAACTAGTCCAATTGGACTCCTATGGGATTCTATCCTATAATATTAAATCTCATGGGATCGTATAGGATTACTGTAATGAACACGATAGGAGACAGAGAGCCTATTTCAAGCGCAGTGCGCAGCAGGTGTTTATTGGTAAAGGACCACAGGAGGAGGCAGGTAGCTGGGTCCAGGGGCAGGCAGAAGGACCTACACAGGGGGGTTCAAAAAGGCAACAGTACAGGCAGGGAAAAGGCTAGTAACATAGTCCAGGAGATCAGGCAAAGGGTTGATAACAGGAAATCCGATAGGCTAAAGTACAGGCAGGGAATAGGCAAAAGGCGTCGGGAATACAGTGCAAAACTATCATACACGGGAGGATTAAATTACGGGAAACCCAGCACTCTGAATAGAAGCATGTCACTAAACAAACAATACCTCACAATGATGGGGTGCAAAGAACTGAACTAAATAGTGTGTGATAATGACATACAGGTGTGTGAACAGGTGATCAGAATTCAGGTGATTGGGATCTGGAGAGTGAGCTACGTTCAGGGGATCTATGTGTTTGAGAGTGTGAGCTGGAAAGTGAGCTGCGTTCAGGGGATCTATGTGTTTGAGAGTGTGAGTTGGAAGCAGACTGTCATGCCCTGACCTTAGTTCCTTTTTTATGTCTCTAATTTGGTTTGGTCAGGGCGTGAGTTGGGGTGGGCATTCTATGTTTTGTTCTATGTTGTCCTTTTCTATGTGTTTGGCCGGGTGTGGTTCTCAATCAGAGGCAGCTGTCTATCGTTGTCTCTGATTGAGAACCATACTTAGGTATCCTGTTCCCACCTGTGTTTGTGGGTAGTTGTTTCCTGTTGTGTGTCTGCACCAGCCAGAACTGTTTCGGTCGTTATTCTTTATAATTTTTGTTATTTCAGTGTTCATTTAATAAATATGGACACGTACCATGCTGCACCTTGGTCATCTCCTTCCAACAGCCGTTACACAGAAGTTACAAATACAATATAAGAATCCAATAAAAAAATCCTATCAGATTTTGGAACCAGTCCTATTGGACTCCTATGGAATTCTATCCTATAGGATTGTATGCTATACAATTTTATAGGATTGTATGCTATACAATTTTATAGGATTCCAATACAAGAATTCAATAGAAAAATTATATTAGATAGGTTCCAAAATTCTATAGGATTTTTTTAAACGGAATCCTACAGGACGTTTTTACTAGGGCGAACTGCAAATTGGCTCTAGGGACACAGGATACAGAGTCACTTGTTAAGGAAAATGGTCTGAAACTATTATCGCTGAGAGACGAGGTTGGAGGAGTGTGAAGATTCTCTCTGATCCCTCAAGTGTGTCTCCCCCACCTCCAAGTACCCATGGTGCTCCACAGGGGAATGACAAGCCACCGACCATGGAGGCTTAATGAGGCCCTCACATGTGGGTGGTCATAGAAGAGGTTTGGGGGTGTGAGAGAAGGATTGGAGGGGTTAGACACAGAGGATAATTAATTAACATTTGAAAATGCAATGTTGGATCCACCTCATCTCTCAAACAAGTGGAGAGAGAAATAGAGAGATGGGAAGAGAAAGGAGGGAGGGAGAGGTAGAGCTGGAGTTATCTTTTGGGAGATGTGGTGCGTGACAGACAATGGACAGCGAGCACTTAAAGAATAAAGTTATTACCGTAAGTGGCATCCACATATCCACTCAGTTCTACATCAATCTCACTGAATTCTCACGTTGTTGATCTTTTAAACAACAAGCAAGATAAGCCTCACTAGAGAGGTAGTCAAGGCTAGAGGTTTACTTTGTGCGTTTGTCTATGTTGCTATGCTAGCCACTCAGTTTGAATAATGTGACAGGGAACAGGAGGGCATCTAATTGCTTTCCTTTGTTTTCTGACAAAGTGATCCGTGATGTGTTTGATGAATTGCCTTGTCACAAACATCAGGTACCCCGTCAACAGCCGAGGCTTTATGTTCACCACTGATAAGCGATGATAAATGATCTCTGTGTAAACGGGAGGCGGGGAGAACTGCATCATTGCATTCTATGGTTTTCAGACTGTTCTGGCTCACTGTGAGAAATGTTTGTTAGTTTGTGTGTTGGTTCAGACTAAGTAAATGCTCAATGTATGGGATTTAAACTACTTTGTCTAGAGGACACCACCTTCCATTCAATAAGAGTAGATTTTCTGACTCACTTGAAAAAGTTAACAAACTTTATTAAAGGGATGTTGCTGTCTATATTCTTGATTCACCTAGCTAGCTACAGTAGTTTATATTCTGAGCACCCCATATCAACTGCTCGGTGAAATTTCAGCAGCTCGTCTTTGCTGAAATCCATGAATCAACCAGACTAGCGCGCATGCTCTGAGTGTACAAAACATTAAGAACAACTTCCTAATATTGAGTGCACCCCCTTTTGCCTACGGAACAGCCTCATTTCGTCAGGGCATAGACTCTACAAGGTGTCTAAAGCATTCCACAGGGATGCTGGCCCATGTCGGCTCTGATGCTTCCCACAGTTGTGTCAAGTTGGCTGGATGTCCTTTGGGTGGTGGACCATTCTTGATACAAACGGGAAACTGTTGAGTGTGAAAGATCCAGCAGCACTGCAGTTCTTGACACAAACCGGTGCGCCTGGCACCTACTACCATACCCCGTTCAAAGGCACTCAATTGTTAAAGGCTTAAAAATACTTATTTAACCTGTCTCCTCCCCTTCATCCACACTGATTGAAGTGGATTTAACAGGTGACATCAATAAGGGATCATAGCTTTGACCTGGATTCACCTGGTCAGTCTATGTCATGGAAAGAGCAGGTGTTCCTAATGTTTTGTGTATACACATATTTACTACCCCTCTTCGTATACTTCCCTATCCCCATGCAATATTTCTGCTTAATTGCAGGCATTCCCAGCCTCCAACATTAAAACAGAACACCATAAGGGGAATATTACCTGAATTCCTCTCAAAATAGTCTATGGGGACTGTGACTATATTTCACCACAGCGTAGGTCAGTGCCTAAGGGAGTCTGTATAAACACAGCATCATCATCATTCCCATCCTCACCCACAACCTTTGACCCTTTGGTCCCAGACTGACAACAGATGGAGAGTCTCTGACGATGATGTCATTTCAGCTCGGGGAAATAACTGTCACTGTTTTATCCTAATTAGCTGGAATGGCCAATTCTTCACAGGCCAGTGATGAGATGAGCAATTAGCTTCTGTGGTTCCAACTGGAACAGAGCGTGGTGGGGGTGTTGAGGCTGCATTATGGCATCCTCAGGGGGATTCCCCTCTGGCTCAGAGTCGCTGATGGGTGACATACTGTAATCATGAGGGTGGTAACCATGGCAATGGAGTGTCCAGGAGGAAACAGGCCATCTTGGTGTCACTGTATTAATGGACTTCCTGCTCTCTGTGAGGTTTGCCCTACATAGAGGGAATTGTGTCCATTTCATTATGTCTTTAGAAAGGAGAGGAGGATTGCCACAGAGATGCTCATCGTTATTGCTATATAATTTCAAGATTGTTCGATACATCAGTTGCGGTCTCTATAGCTTCAAGATGAGGTCCTAAACCTAGCATGAAAGTGCATCGTTGTAGCTGTGTGAGTTAATATAGTTAAAATGTTTGCCTTGGGGTAAGTTGAGCAAATTGAAATGTTTTCCTCACAGGCGTAATGCAATGAATTATCGCTGGCATATGAGGTAACAACAGGGCCTGGCTTATGTTAAAAGTGTAAAAAGAAAAGTAAAAAGGGTTTTACATGTGTTAAGCCTGTGTTAAAAAATGCTTAAAATTAATAAAAGAGACAAAAGCGATTATGTTGAATTGTGTTTGGGAAATAAAGATTGACATTGTTTTAAAAAGGTAGTGGTAATATTTCATTCAGTACAGAAATGTGTAGGCAACTTACTTTGTCCTGCGGCTCAACTTACCCCATAACCTGGGTACGTTTTCCAAGAGACCACTTTTGTTACGTTTTCAAAACTGTAATGTTTACAAGAGTTAAGATTATTTCCAGGGATACACAACATTCTGAAATATATGTAGATCTATTTGTTAGAAAGAATACTGTTTCACTTGACAGAGTGATGCTGAATGTAAAAATGGGCTCAACTTACCCCACTCTCACCTACTGTGCTTTTCTATGACTATGTTTCAAAAACTATAATAACACTATCCGATCAGATCAGAAAACTGTCATGTACTTAATGACGCAATTCATGTTGAAGCAATCACAATACATACAGTTGAAGTCGGATGTTTACATACACTTATGTTGCAGTCATTAAAACAAGTTTTTCAACCACTCCACAAATTTCTTGTTAACAAACTGTCGTTTTGGCAAGTCAGTTAGGACATCTACTTTGTGCATGACACAAGTAATTTTCCAACAATTGTTTACAGACAGATTATTTCACTTATAATTCACTGTATCACAATTTTAGTGGGTCAGAAAGTTAACATAAACTAAGTTGACTGTGTCTTTAAACAGCTTGGAAAATTCCAGAAAATGATGTCATGGCTTTAGAAGCTTCTGATAGGCTAATTGACATCATTTGAGTCAATTGGAGGTGTACCTGTTAATGTATTTTAAGGCCAAGCTTCAATCTAAGTGCATATTTGCTTGACACCATGGTAAAATCTAAATAAATCAGCCAAGACCTCAGAAAAAAAATTGTAGACCTCCACAAGTTGAAGTCTGGTTCATCCTTGGGAGCAATTTATAAACGCCTGAAGGTACCACGTTCATCTGTACAAACAATAGTACGCAAGTATAAACACCATGGGACCATTCAGCCGTCATACCGCTCAGGAAGGAGACGTGTTCTGTCTCCAAAAGATAAACGTACTTAAGTGCGAAAAGTGCAAATCAATCCCAGAACTACAGCAAAGGACCTTGTGAAGATGCTGGAGGAAACTGGTACAAAAGTATCTATACCCACAGTAAAACGAGTCCTATATCGACATAACCTGAAAGGCCACTCAGCAAGGAAGAAGCCACTGCTCCAAAACCGCCATAAAAAAGCCAGACTATGGTTTGCAACTGCACATGGGGACAAATATTGTACTTTTTGGAGAAATGTCCTCTGGTCTGATGAAACAAAAATAGAACTGTTTGGCCATAATGATCATCGTTATGTTTGGAGGAAAAAGGGGGAGGCTTGGAAGCCGAAGAACACCATCCCAGCCATGAAGCACAGCATCATGTTGTGGGGGTGCTTTGCTGCAGGAGGGACTGGTGCACTTCACAAAATAGATGGCATCATGTGGAAGCAAAATTATGTGGATATATTGAAGCAACATCTCAACACATCAGTCAGGAAGTTAAAGCTTGGTCGCAAATGGGTCTTCCGAATGGACAATGACCCTAAGCATACTTCCAAAGTTGTGGCAAAATGGCTTAAGGACAACAAAGTCAAGGTATTGGAGTGCCCATCACAAAGCCCTGACCTCAATCCTATAGAAAACGTGTTGTCAGAACTGAAAAAGCGTGTGCGAGCAAGGAGACCTACAAACCTGACTCAGTTACAACAGATCTGTCAGGAGGAATGGGCCAAAATGCAACCAACTTATTGTGGGAAGCTTGTGGAAGACTACCTGAAATGTTTGACCCAAGTTAAACAATTTGAAGGCAATGCTACCAAATACTAATTGAGTGTATGTAAACTTCTGACCCACTGGGAATGTGATGAAAGAAAGCTGAAATAAATCATTCTCTCTACTATTATTCTGACATTTCACATTCTTAAAATAAAGTGTTGATCCTGACTGACCTAAGACAGGGACTTTTTACTAGGATTAAATGTCAGGAATTGTGAAAACTGAGTTTAAATGTATTTGGTTAAGATGTATGTAAACTTCCCACTTCAACTGTACAGATGAACACATACGTGTCCCGTTTCAGGAAACTAGGCGAATGTCGTGGGTCACTACTTCGCAGGTGAGCCGTTGGAACATAAACTTTTTTGTTGTTGATCAAAATGTGCTTTTTGGCAGAAATGCCTTCTCGAACATGTGAAATTTCATGTGCCTTAATAACAAACTTGTATGCCACTTGAAAATACAAATACAATTGTTAAATTATGAGCCTAGTTGGTATAGCCAAAGAAAAGGTCAGCAACCTTGCCGCTATCCATGATTGGCTGAGATAATGAGTGGGTTGGACATGCTGAGGGATGAGTTTGGATTGGTCTGTCATTAAACACGCTTCTGTCTATTAGAGCTGGTCGGTATGTGTAGGTAATTCTGTCTAACGTGGCTTTAAAAAAAAGTATTGTGTATTAAAACTGTGTTGCTGTCCACTTTCTGGAGGACTGAGTTTTTGAAATCACTGGAATTTGAGTATGATAGCTTCCAGATTACATCTTCAAATTATGGGCAACCATGGCATCCGACAGGAGACACGTCCAACCATCAATGATGTATACAGGTAAGTCAGTCTGGCAAGCTACATTATCAGATATTACATGTTTCAAATTTTGACAGAAAGAGTCATTTACTTGGCTAGCTATAGCCTAATGTTAGCTATCTAACACTGAACCTGGCTGGTTAGCTACCTGCAGATTCATGCAGGGTAGAAATGTCATGAGTTGTGATTATGGTTCATTGTTTACCTAGCTAGCTAATGTTAGCTGGCTGACACGCTAGTTAACGTTACGTGTATGACCATATTATTCGTATCGCAGAGCTATTTGCTTAACTAGCTATAGCCTAATGTTAGGTAGCTAACATTGAACCTGGTTGGTTAGCTACCTGCAGATTCATGCAGGGTAGTAATGCCATAAGTTGTGATTATGGGTCATTGTTTACCTAGCTAGCTAGCTAACTACATATCTTAACAGAAGACTCCACTATGCAAGTAACCATTTCGCGAGCATTCTAATATTCAGTCTGGCCATCTACTCCGATTTCAGAGCACTCTCGTCTGAGTGACAATCTGACAGCACAGTTGCAGTCACCAACACTCTGGATAACATAACAGCCTAACCAGCTTTACTAGGGCGAGTAATGTTCAGTGAGCAGTTCTCTCTCTCACTTAGATGTCTGGAAGTAGCTAGCAAGTTAGCTTGGTTGCTTGACTACTGTTGTTAGTACGTTCAGATCAACCCTTAAAGAGATGGGTGGGGCTAAAGCTTAAGAGGGTGTGAACGATGCTGAATGGGTGTAGACAAAGAAGGGTTCTCCAATAGTAGTACCAAAACATTCAAAGGCCATTTTCACCAAAGTGAGTTTCCAAGATTTACAACTTTCAAAGTAACTACTTTCCCATTGTTCCTCAACAGTAGTGTATGATATACTGTATAATTTTGTAGCCCTGAGTCTCTACTTTTATCCAATGTAAAAAACACCTCATATTTCAACATTTCATATTTTGCTACATAAGACTGATTTGAGCCGGCCGGTCACATATTTAAAAACAACATTATGATATCAAAGGATATTTACAAGCATAGTGATGCCAACTTTTGCTCTGTCTCTCCAAAACCCCTTTCTCAGATGAGTGATGGACAAACAACCACAGTACCTCCACAACCCAAATCTAGACTGATGTGAATTAAGTCCTATCCAGGACCATTGAGCCGCCACTCTTTCCCGAGCAGCAGCGCTATGACAGAGGCAGACCTCCTGTTATGTGTGGATGACTACATCCGGCCATCAGTGACTGACTGTGTGAGTCTCTGTTTGCCTCTGATAGTAACTCATCAGACTTACGAGAGAGGCGGAGTGAGCCCTCTCCACTCCGACTCCTACAGTGCCAATCTATTCCTGTTTCTCTGGATACCTCCATTTATCTAAACCAGATCAGGCCTGATGATGAACCCACTCCCAGCTGTCCAGACACATGGACTGTGATGTAGAGACCGTGTACTTTTCCCCCTGCACCGGTTACTTTGTAGGTTGGACAGTGGGTTGTTCAGTGTTCAGGGCTCAAAGGTAAACTCCAAACGTCTCACCGCCGTATCTCCAAAAGGGACTGTGTCCCAAACATCTAACCTGCTGATACATTCCATTAACTCAGAGCCATGCTCCCAGGGCAGGGGTCCATCCCTGGGGACTGGAGGTGACAGCAGGTGAGTCGACCACACAACACGTCTCTCTCTCCAGGGGCCTTGCTCAGACAGAGTCAATAGGTGTAGTTAACAGTAAACCTCTCTCTCTCCTCTCTCTCCTCTCTCTCTCTCTCTCTTGTTTGTAGCTACCGATTTGTGTCTGTGCTATGTGTGTCTCAGCTGTTGTGCCTTCAGTATGTGGCAAGCAAGCTGTGTGTCTTAACTGTTCCCAACACAACAACAAGCCACTGTAATACGCTAACCCAACACTAATTGACTAATTAGACAGGTCAATTGCTAATTATTTACTAATTAGCAGTGTCTCTTTATGTTTAACTTAATTTAATGACCTGTATTGGC
This sequence comes from Salvelinus fontinalis, assembly GCF_029448725.1. NCBI lineage: Eukaryota > Metazoa > Chordata > Actinopteri > Salmoniformes > Salmonidae > Salvelinus > Salvelinus fontinalis. The sequence continues at coordinate 14,631,588 of NC_074701.1, read as the reverse complement.
CCTGGTTTCCTGGCAACAACCATAATTGCATCCCCAATCAGGCATCTCATTCTTGCAGTAACTATGGTGACATATTTACATCTGACTAACATAACAATTCCAAGGTCTTCCCTATTAATTATTACAATTGTCACAATAGTTGTTGACAATGTTGCTGATCATAAAAGATTTGGCCGCTGTTACTTTGTACAGTGTGCATTGCTATGTCCTTTGATTCAACCCATTGAATAGAAATGTGTTTTCTTATTTTCTCACAGCTACCCCATTCTGTCTTCATTTGTTTCACATGATTTCACAACAGCTGGTGCACAATCTCTATTAAAGAAGTTTCGAGGTTCTGCTCGCCAGAGTTAGAATACCTCATGATAAGCTGTAGACCATACTGAACTCAGCAAAAAAAGAAACGTCCTCTAACTGTCAACTGCGTTTATTGTCAGCAAACTTAACATCTGTGAATATTTGTATGAACATAACAAGATTCAACAACTGAGACATAAACTGAACAATTTCCACAGACATGTGACAAACAGAAATGGAATAATGTGTCCCTGAACAAAGGGGGGGGGGGGGGGGGGGCAAACGTAGCGGTCTCCTGGTCAGGCTTCGGAGACGGGCACATCGCGCTCCACTCCCTAGCATACTACTCGCCAATGTCCAGTCTCTTGACAATAAGGTTGATGAAATCCGAGCAAGGGTAACATTCCAGAGAGACATCAGAGATTGAAATGTTCTCTGCTTCACGGAAACATGGCTAACTCAAGAGACGCTAACGGAGTCGGTGCAGCCAGCTGGTTTCTTCACGCATCGCGCCGACAGAAACATACATCTTTCTGGTAAGAAGAGGGGCGGGGGTGTATGCCTTCTGATTAACGAGACGTGGTGTGATCATAACAACGTACAGGAACTCAAGTCATTCTGTTCACCTGATCTAGAATTCCTCACAATCAAATGTCGACCGCATTATCTACCAAGGGAATTCTCTTCGATTATAATCACAGCCGTATATATTCCCCCCCAAGCAGACACATCGATGGCCCTGAACGAACTTTATCAGACTCTTTGTAAACTGGAAACCACACACCCAGAGGCTGCATTCATCGTAGCTGGGGATTTTAACAAGGCTAATCTGAAAACAAAACTCCCTAAATTCTATCAGCATATCGATTGTGCTACCAGGGCTGGTAAAACCTTGGATCATTGTTATATTAACTTCCGAGACGCATATAAGGCCCTCCCCCGCCCTCCTTTCGGAAAAGCTGACCACGACTCCATTTTGTTGCTTCCAGCCTACAAACAGAAACTAAAACAACAAGCTCCCTCGCTCAGGTCTGTTCAATGCTGGTCCGACCAATCTGATTCCACGCTTCAAGACTGCTTCGATCACGCGGATTGGAATATGTTCCGCATTGCGTCCAACAACAATATTGACGAATACGCTGATTCGGTGAGCGAGTTCATTAGAAAGTGCATTGACGATGTCGTACCCACAGCAACAATTAAAACATTCCCAAACCAGAAACCGTGGATTGACGGCAGCATTCGCGTGAAACTGAAAGCAATCAAACAAGCTGTAATAAATATATCACTAGCCACTTTAAACAATGCCACTTTATATAATGTTTACATACCCTACATTACTCATCTCATATGTATATACTGTACTCTATACCATCTACTGCATCTTGCCTATGCTGTTCTGTACCATCACTCATTCATATATCTTTATGTACATATTCTTTATCCCTTTACACTTGTGTGTATAAGGTAGTAGTTGTGGAATTGTTAGGTTAGATTACTTGTTGGTTATTACTGCATTGTCGGAAGTAGAAGCACAAGCATTTCGCTACACTCGCATTAACATCTGCTAACCATGTGTATGTGACAAATAAAATTTGATTTAATTTGAAGGCACGTTCACGCAGATGAGCAGGGACCCTGGGCATCTTTCTTTCTGTGTTTTTCAGAGTCAGTAAAAAAAGTTTTCATAACTGTGACCTTAATTGCCTACCGTCTGTAAGCTGTTAGTGTCTTAACGACCGTTCCACAGGTGCATGTTCTTTAATTGTTTATGATTCATTGAACAAGCATGGAAAACAGTGTTTAAACCCTTTACAATGAAGATCTGTGAAGTTATTTGGATTTTTACGGATTATCTTTGAAAGACAAGGTCCTGAATATGGAACGTTACTTTTTTTGCTGAGTTTATTTACCAATATCATTTTCATCTGTATTTCTCATAGCTGTCTACTTACCAGCCTAAACTGAAGCTGGCACTAAGATCGCACTCAACAAGCTAGGAGTGGGACACTAACCTGGACGCTTGTAGGAAATCCTGCTAAGCCCTCTGATGAACAATCAAACAGGCAAAGATTCAATACAGGACTAAGATCGAATCCTACTACACCGGTTCTGACGCTCGTTGGATATGGCAGGGCTTGCAAACTATCACAGTTTGCAAAGGGAAACGTAGCCGCGAGCTGCCCAGTGACACAGGCCTACCAGGTGAGCTAAATGCCTTTTATGCTCTCTACGAGGCAAGCAACACTGAACCATACATGAGAGCAACAACTGTTCCGGACAACTGTGTGATCACGCTCTCTGTAGCCGATGTGAGTAAGACCTTTAAACAGGTTAACATTCACAAGGCCACAGGGCCAGATGGATTATGAGGACACGTACTCAGAGCATGCGCTGACCAGCTGTCTTCACTGACATTTTTAACCTCTCCCTGACCCAGGCTGTAATACCTACATGTTCAAGCAGACCACCATAGTCCCTGTGCCCAAGAACGCCTAGGTAACTTGTCTAAATAACTATCGACCTGTAGCACTCATCTCTGTAGCCATGAAATGCTTTGAAAGGCTGGTCATGGCTCATATCAACACCATCATCACAGACACCCTGGACCAACTTCAATTTGCATACCGCCCCAACAGATCCACAGATGATGCAATCTCGCTTGCATTCCACACTGCCCTTTCCCACTTGGACAAAAGGAACACCTACATGAGAATGCTATTCATTGACTACAACTCAGCGTTCAACACGATAGTGCCCTTGAAGCTCATCACTAGGCTAAGGTTCCTGGGACTGAATACCTTAATCTGCAACTGGATCCTGGACTTCCTGACGGGTTGTCCCCAGGTGGTGAGGGTAGGAAACAACACATCCGCCACTCGGTCTCAACATGGTCTCCTCAGTGGCGCATACTCAGTCCCCTACTGTTGTCCCTGTTCACCCACGACTGTGTAGCCGTGCACGACTCCAAAATCATCATTAAGTTTGCCGACAACACGACGACGATGAGACAGCCAATAGGGAGGAGGTCAGAGACCTGGCAGTGTGGTGCCAGGACAACAACCTCTCCCTCAACGTCAGTAAGACAAAGGAGCTCATTGTAGACTAGAGGAAATAGAGGGCCGAGCACGCCACCATTCACATCGACGGGGCTGTAGTGGAGCGGGTCGAGAACTTCAAGTTCCTCGGTGTCCACATCACTAAGGATCTATCATGGTCCAAATACACCAACACAGTCGTGAAAAGGGAACGACAACGCCTCTTCCCCCTCAGGAGGCTGAAAAGATTTGGCATGGGCCCATCAGATCCTCAAAACGTTCTACAGCTGCACCATCGAGAGCATCGTGACTGGCTGCATCCCCGCTTGGTATGGCAAATGCTTGGCATTCGACCACAAGGCGCTAAAGAGGGTAATGCGTTAGACCCAGTACATCACTGGGGCCGAGCTCCCTGCCATCCAGGAACTCTATACCAGGCATTGTCAGAGGAAAGCCCTATAAATTGTCAAAGACTCCAGCCACCCAAGCCACAGACTGTTCTTTCTGCTACTGCACAGCAAGTGGTACCAATGCTTCAAGTCTGGAACCAACAGGACCCTGAACAGCTTCTACCACCAAGCCATAAAACTGCTAAACAAGACTGTTAAATAGCTAATCAAATAGTTATCCGGACAACCTGCATTGATGCTTTTTTGCACTCCCAACACACACACTCACACACTACATGCACCCACACACACATATAACACACACACACACTTTCACACTTACCACGTACACTGCTGCTACTGTCTTATCTATTCTGTTGCTTAGTCACTTTACCCCTACCTATATGTACAGTACATAGCTACCTCAATTGCCTTGTACCCTTGCATATCGACTCGGTATTGATACTTCCTGTAATTATCCATGTTATTTTTTTACTCCCAAAATATAGCCATATTATCTTTACTCTTTATTTTTTATTTGTTATTCACTGTTTATTTATTCCTCTTGTCACCTATCTAATCTTTAAATCTGCAGGACACCTGTTGTCTATGAAGTGTGACAAATTAATTTAGATTTGGCACAAAATCCACATACATTTTCTTTGTGGACAGTAAGATATTTTCTACCTGTCAATGGATGTCAAATGACTCCATTGTTGACCTGTCAAAGTCACTCAAAGAAAAGAAACTAACATAAAGCCACAATGGAGTTAGTGAGTCATGTCACTTTTTCTCATCCTCTCTCTTTTGTCATCAAACTACAGTATTTTGTCTGAGGCATTTACACAGAGCCCTCTTCCCTTCCATTTCATTTCCTCTCTCTCCCATCTGAATGGACTCTTGTTCGACTGGGGAGTTTCGATGATGACAGCCATTCAATCAGTCACAGCAGACGTGTGGGTCTCAGATCCGTTTGGACGAAAGTTGATGTTGTGAGGTCAGTTTCCCCTCTCTCTGTCAGTCACCGGCCCCTGGGGACCGGGCCACAGAATGTCACTCTGAGCATGATTGGCCTTTCACCTTCCATTCAGCAGGAGTTCCATCAGCAGGCCAGAAATAACCAGGCCTGTAACCTCCATTTATTACCTGATTCACTCTCTAGGAGACATCCGGCTGCTGATTGGTGAGAGAGAGAGAGGGATGGAGAGTTTGTGCGTATGTGTGTGTGCGTGTTTGTCTGTTTGTTTTACTATACAGATGTAGGATCTTCATTTGACACAACTCAATATCACAAACAATTGTGAGATAGACAATTGTTTTGTGTCTACCAAACAATTCTGTATACAGTGCATTTCAATCACAGATAAAGGCAGCAGGTTACTTAAGACAGAAATGATAGGAGGGAGGTTGGTTGGGCATAAAATGTAAAGGTCAGGTAACCCAAACGTTGCGTGTTCGAATCACATGATGTACAACTTTAGCATTGTAGATAATTAGCTAGCATGTTAGCTAACCCTAACCCCTAACCTTAACCCCTAACCCTAACATTAAAGTGGCAGTGCAGTTAAAAACGTAACTTACCTGTTTTTCTAATGATATTTCCACACTAAGTTTGAAATAACACTCTGAAATGGTGAAAATTATGATAATGTATTTTTGTGTAAGAGCTGTTTTTCAGCCTGTATAGATAGGATAACACTTTTGGCCTACATCATGATGTCACAATGTGATCTGATTATAATAGACCAATGACTGTTCATCTGGGTAAGGGGGTGGGCTCTAGACTATCACATTTGTTTCCTAAAGCCCACACGATCAAAATGAGCATTTCAAGCGCAAAAGGAGGCTCATGGAAATAAATGATTAAAACATATATTTTTGAGCTTTTTTCTTTAAATAAACACACACAGCCTGTTCTCCCCACTATCATCCAGAAGGGAGGTCAGTACAGGTGCATCAAAGCTGGGACCGAGACTGAAAAACAGCTTCTATCTCAAGGCCATCAGACTGTTAAATAGCCGGGCTATCCCCCGGTTACTTAACCCTGCACCTTAGAGGCTGCTGCCCTATATACATAGACATGGAATCATTGGCCACTTTAATAATGGAACACTAGTCACTTTAATCATGTTTACATACTGCTTTACTCAACTCATATCTATATACTGTATTCTATTCTACTGTATTTTAGTCAATGCCACTCCGACATTGCTCGTCCTAATATTTATATACAGTACCAGTCAAAAGTTCGGACACACCTACTCATTCAACGTTTTTTCTTTACTTGACTATTATTCTACATTGTAGAATAATAGTGAAGACATCAAAACTATGAAATAACACATATGGAATCGTGTAGTAACCAAAAACGTTTTAGACAAATCAAAATATATTTTATATTTGAGATACTTCAACATAGCCACCCTTTGGCCTTCTCTCAACTAGCTTCATGAGGTAGTCTGTAATGCATTTCAATTAACAGGTGTGCATTGTTAAAAGTTAATTTGTGAAATGTCTTTCCTTCTTGAGCCAATCAGCTGTATTGTGACAAGGTAGGGGTGATATACAGAAGATAGCCCTTTTTGGTAAAAAAACAAGTCCATATTATGCCAAGAACAGCTCAAATAAACAAAGAGAAATGACAGTCCATCATTACTTTAAAATATGAAGGTCAGTCATAAAATGTAAAGAACTTTGAAAGTTTCTTCAAGTGCAGTGGCAAAAACCATCAAGGGCTATGATGAAGCTAGCTCTCACGAGGACTGCCACAGGAAAGGAAGACCCAGAGTTACCTCTGCTGCAGAGGATAAGTAAATTAGAGTTACCAGCCTCAGAAATTGCAGCCCAAATAAATGCTTCACAGAGTTAAAATAACAGACACATCTCAACATCAACTGTTCAGAGGAGACTGTGTGAATCAGGCCTTCATGTTCAATTTGCTGAAAAGAAACCACCACTGAAGGAAACCAATAAGAAGAAGAGACTTGCTTGGGCTAAGAAACATGAGCAGTTGACATTAGACTGGTGGAAATCTGTCCTTTGGTCTGATGAGTCCAAATTGGAGAATTTTGGTGCCAATCCCCGTGTCTTTGTGAGACGCAGAGTAGGTGAACGGATGATCTCTGCATGTGTGGTTCCCACCATGAAGCATGGAGGAGGAGATGTGAAGGTGTAGGTGTGCTTTGCTGGTGATACTGTCTGTGATTTATTTTGAATTAAAGGCACACTCAACCAGCATGGCTACCTCGGCATTTTGCAGCGATACACCACCCCCTCTGGTTTGCCCTTAGTGGGACAATCATTTGTTTTTCAACAAGACAATGACCCAACACACCTCCAGGCTGTCTAAGGGCTATTTGACCAAGAAGGAGAGTGATGGAGTGCTGCATCGGATGACCTGGCCTACACAATCACCCGACCTCAACTTAATTGAGATGGTTTGGGATGAGTTGGACCGCAGAGAGTGCTCAGCATATGTGGGAACTCCTTCAAGACTGTTGGAAAAGCATTCCAGGTGAAGCTGGTTGAGAGAATGCCAAGAGTGTGCAAAGCTGTCAAAGGCAAAAGGTGGCTACTTTGAAGAATTAAAAATATAAAATATATTTTGATTTGTTTAACACTTTTTTTGGTTACTACATGATTCTGTATGTGTTATTTCATAGTTTTTATGTCTTCACTATTATTCTACAATGTAGAAAATAATAAAAATAAAGAAAAACACTTGAATCAGTAGGTGTGTCCAAACTTTTGACTGGTACTGCATTTCCTAATTCCATTCTTTTACTTTTAGATTTGTGTGTATTGTTGTGAACTGTTAGATACTACTGCACTGTTGTAGCTAGGAACACAAGCATTTCGCTACACACGCAATAACATCTGCTAAATATGTGTATGTGACCAATACAATTTGAATTGATTAGACATACAGTGATGATTTAAAAATACAATTTCAAAGACTACGTGGGGGCTTTAACCCCTAGCCTAGCTAACATTAGTCACCTAGCTAAAGCTAGCCTAGGTAATGTTAGTCACCTAGCTAAAGCTAACCTAGGTAATGTTAGTCACCTAGCTAAAGCTAACCTAGGTAATGTTAGTCACCTAGCTAAAGCTAACCTGGGTAATGTTAGTCACCTAGCTAAAGCTAACCTAGGTAATGTTAGTCACCTAGCTAAAGCTAACCTAGGTAATGTTAGTCACCTAGCTAAAGCTAACCTAGGTTATGTTAGCCACAACAAAACATGTGGGGAAACCCACCAGACAGACACCCCACCACACTCCACAACCATATGCACAGCAATAATAAATACAATCCGTCTGAAGTGTATGTGTGCGAGTGCGTTATTATATGTGTGTGTGTGTGTGTGTTTTCTGTGCTTGCATGCATGCGAGGGCAGATGGTCCTGTCCGTCCATACCCAAAAGGAAGAAATGGTGAGGCAGAGGCATACTGATTTATTTATTTGTATGGAGCAGAGGCGGTGGCACATACAGTTACGTCCAGAGACTACTACTGATATACTGTTGATTAGAGCGGGTGTTTTAACACACCCAGAGTCAGCCCGTGACAGCATGCCTCCTGCTCTTTCAAACGGCCTCCATGCCTCTCGCTCTCTTTCTTTCTTTCTTTCTTTCTTTCTTTCTTTCTTTCTTTCTCTCTCTCTCTCTGAACGTTCTACTTCCCTAGAACTCTCTCCTTTCTTACTTTCTTTCTTTCTTTCTTTCTTTCTTTCTCTCTCTCTCTCTCTGAACGTTCTACTTCCCTAGAACTCTCTCCTTTCTTACTTTCTTTCTTTTTTTCTTTCTTTCTTTCTTTCTTTCTTTCTTTCTCTCTCTCTCTCTCGCTGAACGTTCTACTTCCCTAGAACTCTCTCATTTCTCTCTCTCTCTATCCATATGAAAGGTGAGGGACAAAGAGAATAAAGGGAGACAGTATGTTTATGCAGGGAGCAGTAGGATGACAAAATCATCCTTTCCCCTCTCCAGACAGTCTCTCATTACTCTCCTATTCACAGTCCAGAGAGCTCTAACTTTCTTCTTCCTCTTGTTTCTCTCGTTTTTCTTATTTCCCTATTGATACCGAGATGCAGCCGGGCTTTTTATCTATAGCCTTGGTCTGGATGCCAAATACAAGAAATAATTGAGCAATTAAAAAAAAAATCATCATCTCCATCGTAGCTTTGAGTATTGATTTTGTTCCCATCACTCCCTTAGCCATATGTTTACTGATCATGTTGCAGCACTTACAAGCAATGACATATATGTTATGTATTTCTATGTATGCTATGTATGCCTAACATCAGCCTGCTCTTTGGTGAGTTTATGGCTGTCAGTCTCTTCCAGTCTCTTCCTGTCCCTCCATGGATACATGGGACCGTCACCATGGCGATGACACAGATGCAGGTCCTGTATATGCAGTAGTGACACAGAGCAGCATAGAGGGGCTGTCTACAGCAGTAGCATAGAGGGGCTGTCTCCACCTTAACAGCTGCATTTTCTTAATCAAATCACAAGAAGCTTTGTTAAAAGAGCACATGAGGCAGGGATACACTGCTCTCAGTGTCTCTCTATCTCCTGGATTTAAGTTATTCTTTCATGTTGTTGGGGTGGCTAGAGAATTGTGTATTTTGTTAATCTTCCAATGCACTTGTATTGGGGTTAAACAAGGTGAAATGAATATGCGTTATCACTTAATTATGATTCAAATGAGAAAACAATCATTTTGCATAATTCTAGCCTTTCATTTCACGAGCAGCTGTAAAGTGTCTGGCGTTATACAAGTCACTACTCCCTTGGTGCGTGCTGCTTTTGATTGGAAGATACAAAGCGACACGTCGACAAACACAAGAAAAGAAAGCTGTTTTCATTGCAATAAGCCCAACTTACAGCCAGAACAAATCTCAGCAGTGCTATGTGTTGTTCCTCCCTCTGGTAACATGATTTAATCAAACAAGCTTTAAGTGGGATTAAAACACAAACAGTGGATGTTGTGATCGCGTATAAGTGGATTTGAGAGCTCTGTGAAATGGGGTGCATGAGGTGGACGGGAGGTTAGAGTATTCAATCACAATCCATAAAGGAAACATGAGCTCTCTCCAAAAAGAGAGAGAAGTCATGGCGTGTTGAGAGAATTTTGTTATTTTAGCGACTGCTGAGTGAGTTTTGGGTCAATATTGCCCTTAGGCACTGATCTAGGATCAACTCACCTCCCCTAATCTTCCCCTTAAAACAAAACAAAGAGACCTAGAGTCTGAGGGCAACTTCCACTCAGTCAGTGTGAATGCTATGGCGGTCTAAACTCACTTCCCAGGTTGTCTGAACCTCGCTGAGAAGGTAAAGACCAGGGGCCTCATTTATCAACCACGTGTACATTTCTCACTGTCATATGTGGAGATTCTAGGATTTGCGTGTGCAACAAATGATTGTTATTTTTCAAACTGTTGCATCCAACATATGCACGTGTTGATGTTTAAATCAGAGCTTTACAATATTTGTGCACTCGTGAACGAGCATTACAACCCTGCCTGGAAAGCACCCTCCAGTACTCTTTCACACACCCTCATTGGCTGTATGATTTTTAGATATCTGAAGTGGACCATGACAGTTTCTTTAAAGAAAGTGCAATTGCAAATTTGATAACATTTCTACAGAGGTGTGTCTGAATGTTTTAATCATTTTTTTGGTTTTCAAACAAAAAATGCATGCAGCCTATAGAGAGCGGCCAACACCGTCTGCACATTCTGCAATATTGATAATCTAATAGAACAATTGAAAAGTAAATGCTAAAGCCGACATTCTATTCAAAATGCTTTATGTATCTATGAACACATGATTGTGTTCCTATCTCCTGCCTTGGTATTGGCTCTGAGATTAAACAGGCTTGTTGTTGTGCTCCTAGGGGGGGGTAAGTGCATGTAAAGGGAACTTGATTCCCTTTTTATGCGCTTTTCTCTCTATATTATGCATATTCTGACCTTGAATTTAAGCATGAGAATAGAATGCTATTCCCCCACTATTCGTTTGAGGTGGAGCTCGAATAAATTAAGGTGTGTCTACAGATAAATCGAGGTTAGAATATGGCCTAATGAAAAAGGTCTAGCCCTACACGTTCCAATTGAAAAAAGCATCTACTTAATTTTTTCCTATATTAAAGCTCCATTCTTCATGCACTGTCATTTACAACTTGATAAGATCTGTTGATGAGAGCAAGGTAAATGAGTCATCCGTTTGGAGAAGGGGATTGTAAATATAAATGACACTTGTTTTAGATCAACTTTACCTTATGATCACTGGAGACAAATGTGAAACCATGTCATATGGCAGCAAACTGGACCATATCAACATATAAACTTTCCCACAGTAAAGTTTATGAAATGCTGTGCCATTGTGCAGAATTTTTATTGTACGGCCTTTAAACTTGCAAGGATGGGCACTCTCGAATGTCTTAATTATAGGCTCCCCCTGACTTTCTCTGCACCTATTAAATATCAGTATCGACATCAGTAGGACTAATATCCACACATATTTAACTACCAATTTACTGTTAGTTCCCTTTGTTAACTCTTACTTGCTTCCTATGTACAGTTGAAGTCGGAAGTTTACATACACTTAGGTTGGAGTCATTAAAACTCGGTTTTCAACCACTCCACAAATTTCTTGTTAACAAACTATAGTTTTGGCAATTCGGTTAGGACATCTACTTTGTGCATGACACAAGTAATTTTTCCAACAATTGTTTACAGACAGATTATTTAACTTTAATTTCACAATTCCAGTGGGTCAGAAGTTAACATACACTAAGTTGACTGTGCCTTTAAAACCTGTTAGGCGGGCTGTCCCGATATCGGTACACTTATGACAACATCCAGCTCTATTGCAGGGCGCGAAATTCAAAATCCATTTTTTTTAAATATTTAACTTTCACACATTAACAAGTCCAATACAGCATTTGAAAGATAAACATCTTGTCAATCCAGCCAACATGTCCGATTTTTTAAATGTTTTACAGAGAAAACACCACATATATTTATGTTAGCTCACCACCAAATAAAAAAGTGGACAGACATGTAGCAGCAGCACAAGTATGATTCAAGTAGCATGCACAAGCCAACCTAACTAACCTAGAACCAACCTAAACAACCTAGAAAAAACTACCTCAGATGACAGTCCTATAACATGTTACACAATAAATCTATGTTTTGTTCATAAAATGTGCATATTTTAGCTATAAATCAGTTTTACATTACTGCTCCCATCATAGCTACATCATAGCTACAGTCTGAAATCGCACGGGAGTAGCCAGAGAAAATACAGACACCAACGTCAACTACTAATTACACCTCATAAAACATTTCAGAAAAACATATGGTGGATAGCTAATGAAAGACAAAGATCGTGTGAATAGAGCCAATATTTCCGATTTTTGAAGTGTTTTACAGCGAAAACACAATATATCGTTATATTAGCTTACAACATTAGCTAGCATACGGCAGCATTGATTCTAGTCAAACGCTAGCATAGCACAGTTCGACAGATATATGAAAAAGCATCCCAAATTGGGTCCTTATCTTTGTTGATATTCCATCAGAATGTTGTAAAGGGGTCCATTGTCCAGTACAGTCTTTAGTTGGGTTCCAGAACGAACTATTTCCCTCTTGGGTTAGCAAGCACAATGGCCGTGCGGCGCTAATCTCTCTTTCTTCAAAAAATTCTTCCAAATCATCACGTCTAAAGTCCAGAATAAATTGCAATAATATAATTAAAGTATATTGAAAAAACATACTTTAGGATGATTTTGTGACATGTATCAAATAATATCGTAGCCAGAGGTCATATTCACCTTTAACGAGCGTATTCCAGGAGCCGAGTCCAGGTTCTACCTCGCGCCCAGAAGAAAAATTAAACTGCGCAGGTCTCACTAGAAGATGTTGTGTTCAGCCCCTGGAAGAGATATTCGACTGCTTTTTTCTCTCACTTCCGCATTACACCCAGATGAAGGCGTGTGACGTGTTTCTACGGTCCTAAGTGACATGACCTTTTATAGACAAGGTCTTAAAGAGAGACATCGCATTTTGGAAATCTCAATTCTGGATAGGAAATGGGCTGTAAAAATAGCTCTGTTCAACTTAGAGAAATAATTCAAACGTTTTTAGAAACTATAGACTGTTTTCTATCCAATAGTAGTAAATATATGCATATTGTAAGATCAAAAATTTCTTAAGAGGCCGTTTGAAAATGTGCGCATATTTTCCAGTTTTTTCAATATTCACCCTGCAGCCAGAAGAGGTTTAAACAGCTTGGGAAATTCCAGAAAATGATGTCATGGTTTTAGAAGCTTCTGATAGGCTGTGGATGTATTTGTGGATGTATTTACCTGTGGATGTATTTCAAGGCCTACCTTCAAACTCAGTGTCTCTTTGCTTGACATCATGGGAAAATCTAAATAAATCAGCCTCCACAAGTCTGATTCATCCTTGGGAGCAATTTCCAAATGCCTGAAGGTACTACGTTCCTCTGTACGAACAATAGTATGCAAGTATAAACACCATGGGACCACGCAGCTGTTATAGCGCTCAGGAAGGAGACGCGTTCTGTCTCCTAGAAATGAACGTACTTTGGTGAGAAAAGTGCAAATCAATCCCAGAACAACAGCAAAGGACCTTGTGAAGATGCTGGAGGAAACAGGTACAAAAGTATCTATATCCACAGTAAAACGAGTCCTATATCGACATAACCTGAAAGGCCACTCAGCAAGGAAGAAGACACTGCTCCAAAACCGCCATAAAAAAGCCAGACTATGGTTTGCAACTGCACATGGGGACAAAGATTGTACTTTTTGGAGAAATGTCCTCTGGTCTGATGAAACAAAAATTGAACTGTTTGGCCATAATGACCATTGTTATGTTTGGAGGGAAAAAGGGGGATGCTGCAAGCCGAAGAACACCATCCGAACCGTGAAGCACGGGGTTGGCAGCATCATGTTGTGGGGGTGCTTTGCTGCAGGAGGGACTGGTGCACTTCACAAAATAGATGGCATCATGTGGAAGGAAAATTATGTGGATATATTGAAGCAACATCTCAAGACATCAGTCAGGAAGTTAAAGCTTTGTCGCAAATGGGTCTGATGGGAGAGCCTTCCAGAAGGACAACCATCTCTGCAGCACTCCAGCAATCAGGCCTTTATGGTAGAGTGGCCAAACATGATCCACTTGTCAGTAAAATGCACATGACAGCCCGCCTGGAGTTTGCCAAAAGGCACCTAAAGGACTCAGACCATGAGAAACAAGATTCTCTGGTCTGATGAAACAAAGATTGAACTTTTTGGCCTGAATGCCAAGTGTCACGTCTGGAGGAAACCTAGCACCATCCCTACGGTGAAGCGTGGTGGTGGCAGAATCTTGCTGTGGGATGTTTTTCAGCAGCCGGGACTGGGAGTCAGGATCGAGGGAAAGATGAACGGAGCCAAGAACAGAGAGAACCTTGATGAAAACCTGCTCCAGAGCACTCAGGACCTCAGACTGGGGTGAAAGTTCACCTTCCAACAGGACAAAGACCCTAAGCACAGCCAAGACAACGCAGGAATGGATTCGGCAGAAGTCTCTGAATGTTCTTGAGTGATCCAGCCAGAGCCCGGACTTGAACTTGATCCAACATTTCTGGAGAGACCTGAAATTAGCTCTGCAGCAACGCTCCCCATCCAACCTGACAGAGCTTGAGAGGATCTGCAGAGAAGAATGGGAGAAACTCGCCAAATACAGGTGTGCCAAACTTGTAGTGTCATAACCAAGAAGACTCGAGGCTGTAATCGCTGTCAAAGGCTGTAATTGCTGTCAAAGTACTGAGTAAAAGGTCTGAATACTTATGTAAATGTGATATTTGTATATAGCCTCGCTACTGTATATAGTCTCGCTACTGTTATTTTTCACTCTTTTTTACTTTAGTTTTTTTCTTTACTTATCTAATGTTCACCTAATACCTTTTTTTAAACTTGAAAATTGCACTGCTGGTTAGAGCCTGTAAGTAAGCATTTCACTGTAAGGTCTACTACACCTGTTGTATTCGGCGCACATGACAAATAAACTTTGATTTGATATTTCTGTTTTTTAATTTTAATCCATTTGCAAAAATTTCGAAAATCCTGGTTTTGCTTTGTCATTATGGGGTATTGTGTGTAGATTGATGAGTGATACATTGTTTTTCATCCATTTTAGAATAAGGCTGTAACGTAACAAAATGTGGGAAAAGTCAAGAGGTCTGAATACTTTCCGAATGCACTGTCCTAAGTCGGGATCGGGACCCTATTGCACAGCGATAGGCTTACTGTAGCCTACCCATTCTGTCAAATATTTTAAATAGGCTCGCTGTCTATTTACTTTTGAGCAAGCTTCACTATTGAATGAGCAATGGAGAAATGGTAGTCTGATATTTGCTGTGTAGCGGGAATAAATCAGTCATGTCAGAAAAGGAGAGACATGTCCTGTAATATGATTATGATTTAGGCCTATAATATAAGTAAAATAAGCCTATTAGACCACATGCTGCTATGTGATCTCCTTACCAATGGCAAATGCGTCTGTTTTATCAATAAGCCTACATTTTTATGTTTTTATTAGTCTACCATTATTAGAATTTCTGTGCATCAAACACCTCCATTTCCCTCAAAAGAACAGTATTTGCTTGCAAAACAATTGATCAACCGCTAGACATTGGGCGTACGCATGGTCTGAGATGTACTTAAGATACGCACACTTTCACATCAAGTTCAGAATTTATAAATATACACCTTCTGCGGGAAGACTGGCGCAAGAAAGGTTTACAGTCTTTGTTTTGAGCATGTGCCTCTGATAAATTAGGCCCCTGGGCCCAATCCACAGAGACATGGCCTTATAGCATAGTTACTAATTATAATTATGGAGGGGTTGTGGCGCAATCACAGTTTCCTGGAACCCAGCAGCCATGGTCATCATGGTTTCACCTCTCATCTGAAAGTCTTGTTTAGGTTCATCTGGGGTCAGCCATGGATGCCAAGTCACTGAATACTTTGGTTTTTACTGAGCTAATGGTAGTTAATGGTTTCAAAAGCAGAATGTTTTGCATTTGAATGTTGCATCTTTTGCAAACCTTTTCAGCCTGTCACTCCCTGCTTTACAATCTCCTCGGAGCCAATAAGCACCTGTCCAACCCACCACAGTGCCTCTGGGGCCAATCTAGTGTGTCCTGATCTGTTGCACCTGTCCTTGTGCTTGTCTCCACCCCCCTCCAAGTGTCGCCCATCTTCCCAATTATCCCCTGTGTATTTATACCGGTGTTCTCTGTCTGTTTGCTGCCAGTTTGTCTTGTTCGTTCAAGCTTGCCAGCGGTTTTCCTGTCAGCGCCTATCGTGTCCCAGCCTTTCGTTTCCTGCTTGTTTTTGACCTTTGCCTGTCCTGGCCATGTACCCGTCTGCCTGACCTCTCTGCCTGTCATCCTGTACCTTCGCTCAACCTCTGGATTATTGAACTCTGCCTGACCCTGAGTCTGCCTGCCGTCCTGTACTTTTGCCTTACCCTGGATCTTCAACCCCTGCCTGCCTTGACCTGTCTTTGCCTGCCCCTGTTGCTTCAATAAACATGGTTATGACAGTCTGCATCTGGGTCCTACCTAGATTCCTGATATAGTGTACTTTCTTAAGAATAATACAAGACATGCAGCCCACCACAGGAAGTCAACATGGAACTCTTCTGATGAAGGTGACACGAATTCCCAAGGGGGGGGGGGGGTATTTATCATTACTCAAACTCTGAATTGCCCTCCTACCAGTAATACTCTGAGACACTTTACAATCTGCTACTGAGGAACAGGGCAGAGGGTTTTAGTGTTTTTCAGCATTTTCTAGCCTCAGAGTGGTGTGCTCTGCTTATTTGACTGCTACGTACTGTATATTGGCTTGTGCTTTTTATGTCTTTGACGCTATACTCTGTTTTTATATGACGTTTGAGAGGAATATTTGTAGGGGAGGTGCGCACACACACACACACACATCTGAGACCTGTTTGGATTATACATGTGAAAATTAAATCAAGCCTTTCTGATAGCTGCGTCTGATCAATTGACCTGGCTTCAGAGGAGATGTACTGGGACTTGATCACATTGATGGGTGGCTTCTGGCAGGAAATCCCTGCATCAGCTCCTTCTGTAAGTGACACTTATGTAATGTTAAAGAGGGGGGAAAAAGGGAAACCACAATGTATTTTCTGAAATGGCATTGATTGGATCTGGTGCAATATAGCAAAATGATATGAAATCAGACAAACTCTTTTCGACAGATTATGAAATTAAATGGAATAATGCTATTTGGTTTTGTATTGAAAGTGGATGTTTAATGCGTTAACCTTTTTAGGCCAAGACTTAGCAAAAGGAAAGGAATCACTGTTGCAGATTTATGATGTTCTCAGAAGCAGGTCTGGGGAGTCGAACTACATGTAGTTCAACTAGTAATGTAACTACATTTTGCAGTAGCTTGGTGGTAGTTGAACTAAATTCAAATCTGGGTGTGTTTTCAGTAGTTAACAACTTTTTTTCTTTTTTTTTTTGCCATGAAGTGGTGTAGCTAACTAATGAAACTACACTACTTCCTTTGCAAAATACCAAAATAATAAGGGTGAAGTAGGCAGGAATTTATTTACTACTTTATTTTTAATAGGCTAAATTACACTCTAACGTATGACTCTGACAGAGTGATCTGTTCTTGCAAATTGTAGTCTGACATTTCAGATTTAGATATGATTTATCATGAAGTAGTTTGGGTGTAGTGAATTACTTTTTCAAGTAACTTTAGTGTAGTTCAACATCTTCCAGCATGAGGCAATTGGTAGCTTGGTGAACTATTTTCAAAGTAGCTTCTCCAACACGGCTCAGAAGCAAGTAATTACGTGTTTTCCATGCCAATAAAGCACTCTAAATTAAATTATCCTGGCGAGAGACAGAGGAAATCAGTAAATACTCTGTGGGTAAGTTAGTGGTCTGGTTTCTTTCTACAGTAGGTTTCTTCCTAATTTCCTGCCTTTCCTTGGCACCGTGCTTCTGCATTGCTTGCTCTTTGGGGTTTTAGGCTGGGTTTCTGTATGTGGCAGCTGCTGATGTAAAAAGGGCATTATAAATTTGATAAAGGACTACTTATAAGAAGTCAAGGCTGGGGACCTCTGTAGGAGTGTGCTTCTGCCTGTCACACCTGCCTCCTCTCTCTGGCGCTCGACATCACTGGGTCTACTAACCACCGGCCCAGGCAACTATCATTACGCACACCTGCTCCCCATCATTACGCACACCTGGTCATCATTATCCTTGATTACTCCCCATTTATTTAACCCTCAGTAGAAATCAGTCATTAGATGATATTGTTCTCTCTCACGTTCTGTACGCTTCTCGTTTTGTTCATCTGCATCGATTCATTATTAAAATCACTTTCTGCACCTGCTTCCTGACTCTCGGCGTATTACGTTAAAGAATACCACCTGGCAATATGGAAGCAGCAGAGGATAAAACCATCTTCCAGACGGTCAAGAAACAGGGTCATCTACTAACCTCTCCGTGGCAGAGCGGCGTCGCCGGAGACAGCTGGGGCTGTGTCCCTATTGCGGCCAGGAGGAGCAAAGTTTCAGCGGTGTCCGGTGCATCCCAACGCTGGGTCCACTACAGTCCACTACTCGTACCCGCTCTCTCCAAGCCCTGGATACGTGGCCAGTGGGATCCGACACAATTACGCACATCACAGCATCACTCACCCTCACCGTGGGACCCATGCACCAGGAAAGCCTTCTCTTCCTCATCACTGCACCTGTACACAAAGTAATCCTCAGCCTCCCGTGGCTCCAACGTCATAACCCCACCATCTCATGGTTGAGGATTAGAATCACTGCCTGAGGAACAGGATGCCAGAGGACCTGCCTTACCGTACCCTGTGGTTCCACGGTGGAGGGTCCTGTGAGTACCCTCCAGCACATCAATTCTGTCCTCCCGTATCGTTAGCCTCATGTTTTGGGGCATAGATGTGGACATCCGCCAAGCTCTGGAGAGGGAACCCGTTCCTGCTACATGTCCTCCAGAACGCATCTACATCCCTAAGGGGGTAAGACTGCTATATAAATACATTTGATTTGATCAAATGGGCACACATCCCCTGCCGCTGTACACCCAGGTATCACCCGCACCATCCAATCCAAGTACTGGTGGCCCACCTTGGCGCAGGATGTCGCCCACTATGTCAACTCTTGCTCTGTGTGTGTCCAATCCAAATCTCCCCGGCATGTTCCAGCTGGGAAATTACTTCCCCTTCCCGTGCCTCAGCCACATCTGTCCATAGACCTCGTAACTGATTTACTTCGTAACTGGTTTTACCACTATGGTTGTTGACAGATTCTGCAGTTTTATCCCTCTCTCTTGTCTACCTACCGTCACTGAGACACTACTCCAGCAGGTCTTCTGGCATCATGGCCTTCCGCAGGGCATAGTTTTTGACCGTGGTCCCCAATTCACGTCGCAGGCCTCTGAAAGCCTTCACAGAGTAGCTGGGGGCCACGGTCAGCCTCACATCCGGGTACCGGCCTCAGTCTAATTTTCTTTTTGGTTCTGTTCCCTGAACTGATTCCAACCCCTGCATGAAACTGCTTCATACGATCTTATCCAACACTTAGCAGCCGTTCCATCTACTCTAAAGACTTGTAACGTTAAAATAAAGACCTTTTCATTCTCCTCATGCTTTTCTTCATGCATCCATTTTCTGTATCCAATTCACAATGTCTCCAATCTTATACTTGGACATATTGGGTCTGGGTGAAAGTGCTGTCCTAGAACATTGGTGTATGAGTACAAAGCAGCAGGAGGGAGCAAAAAAAGATCAATAAATGCTGGAAAAGAGAATCCGGATTGCTATAATCAAATGGGACCCCTATATCTGTAGAGCTGCCCATCAGTTCCAGAAATTGATTCCACACCTCACTGTTAGCATGTCCTCGCTCTCTCTCGCCATACAGAAACAAGGTCATTGAGTATCGTACAAATGGACAATTGCGGTGTATGATTGGTTAGTGTTTAAATCCCAACAATGTATATATATATTTTTTTTTTTACATGAACAGAGGTGGAATTTGATTATATACTATTTGTGCCTGTTTTTCCTAGTCTACCTTACGTCCTTGATGTAATGAAAAGACATGCCTGTAGAGCCAGGTGTTTGAAACAACAACAACAAAGAACACTCAACGCTCCGTTCTCACACGTGCCGTTTTTGTATGGAAAGACTGAAGGCCATCAACGTAGGTGGAGAATTTGACACACATTGAAAGCCATTTCAATCATAGCCTTGGGCGAGCTGAAAGGGTCCTACAATCATGGGGCTATTATCTATTTTCCATTGTGTCTTACGCACGGAGATCCATTGGAGAATGTTGTGGGAGTCTTGCGAGGTCAGCCAGCTGCATCACTACGAGATTGCGTACCAGAACACAAAACTAAAGAATGAAGCCTTCCAGCATAAGGCAAGTTAACAAAATGAATAGAATTTAGATGTGAGGCAGCCCAGTTCCCTGTCTTCATGACAGAAAACTACAGAATAAGGGATGGATATAAAGCCATGTCACCATGAAATGCAAACACTCAGGGCTGCACTTTCTACTCAGCTACAGACTCCATGGCCAACTAAACCTACGCTACACCAAAGCTAGGAAACAGAGTTCAGAGACACACCAGTACCTGGCCTCACACAAGGATCTGACCTTCAGTCAGAGCAACCCACTGTCACAGATTATTGTTAAATATACACAAATTACTTTTTTACACAAAAAAAATTGTGACGGGTACATGGAAAAAGTCAAATGATTTTGTGTACAGTACACTATTGTATACAGTGCATTTCAATCACAGATAAAGACAGAAACGATATGAGGGAGGTTGGTCGGGGAGGATGGGTGGATGTATAAAGCGAAGGTCTAGCAACCCAAATGTTGCATGTTTGAATCACATTATGGACAACTTTAGCATTTTAGATAATGAGAAACTTTGAAACTACTTAGCTAGCATGTTAGCTAACCCTTCTACTACTTAGCTAGCATGTTAGCTAACCCTTCTACTACTTAGGTAGCATGTCACCTAACCTTAACCCCTAACCTTAACCACTAATACTGTTAGCCACAAGTTGCAATCTGTAAGAAAATTGTATGTAATAGACAGGTAATACACACGTGTGCCTGTCACGAATTTCAAATAAGTAATTTGTGTATATTTTGCAATAAGCTGTGATAGTGTGTTGGTCAGAGATGAGGACGTGTGTTCACCAGTCCCCAACGATGTGGCTGTGCTCAGAGAGAGCATCAGACGCGCAGAGATGTCATGGCCCCTCTTTAGATCTCAAACAGCTATGTCATCAGACCATATTGAGCCAGCAGATACAATGTGTACTCTGCAGCGCAATCCAAATGGTGCCATCACCCTGAAGACACATAATGTATATGTTCTCAGTAGGAACCTTGCACACTCCACTAGCCAACGTCATGACCGGCGTGCTGCTTCCTGTCATCACTGTCCACCGTTTTCACCCAGACCAGAGTAGAGAGGACCCACTACTACCATTCCAAATCATTCCAGACTTTGTCCATGGGGGTGTGCTCGGTCCTCCTTTTCCTGTAGTCCACAATCATCTCCTTTGTCTTGATCACATTGAGGGAGAGGTTGTTGTCCTGGCACCACATGGCCAGGTCCCTGACCTCCTCCCTATAAGCTGCTCTCGTCGTGATCAGGCCTACCACTGTTGTGTCATCAGCAAACTTAATGATGGTGTTGGAGTCGTGCCTGGCCATGCAGTCATGAGTGAACAGGGAGTACAGGAAGGGAATGAGGGGCCCCCGCGTTGAGGATCAGCGTGGTGGGTGTGTTGTTACCTATCCTACCACCTGGGACCGGCCCGTCAGGATCAGCATGGTGGGTGTGTTGTTACCTACCCTACCACCTGGGACCGGCGCGTCAGGAAGTCCAGGATCCAGTTGCAGAGGGAGGTGTTTAGTCCCAGGGTCCTTAGGTTAGTGATGAGCTTTGAGGGCACTATGGTGTTGAACGCTGATCTGTATTCAATGAATAGCATTCCACATAAATGTTCCTTTTGTCCAGGTGGGAAAGGGCAGTATGGAGTGCAATAGAGATTGCATCACCTGTGGATCTGTTAGGGTGGTATGCAAATTGGAGTGGGTCTAAGGTTTCTGGGATATTGGTGTTGATGTGAGCCATGACCAGCCTTTCAAAGCACTTCATGGCTACAGACGTGAGTTCTACGGGTCGGTAGTCATTTAGGGAGGTTACCTTAGTGTTCTTGGGCACAGGGACTATGGTGGTCTGCTTGAAACATGTTGGTATTACAGACTCAGACAGGGAGATGTTGAAAATGTCAGTGAAGACACTTGCCAGTTGGTCAGAGCAATGCTCGGAGTACACTTCCTGGTAATCTGTGAATGTTGACCTGTTTTTAAAGATCTTACTCACATCGGCTGCGAAGAGCGTGATCACACAGTCATCCTGAACAGCTGATGCTCTCATCATGCATGTTTCATTGTTACTTGCCTCGAAGTGAGCGTAGAAGTAATTTAGCTCATGTGGTAGGCTCCTGTCACTGGGCAGCTCTCGGCTGTGCTTCCCTTTGTAGTCTGTAATAGTTTAAGCCCTGCCACATCCGACGAGCATCGGAGCCGGTGTAATACGATTCCATCTTAGTCCTGTATTGAAGCTTTGCCTGTTTGATGGTTCGTCAGAGGGCATAGCAGGATTTCTTATAGGCTTCCGGGTTAGAGTCCCGCTCCTTGAAAGTGGCAGCTCTACCCCTTAGCTCAGTGCGGATTTTGCCTGTAATTCATGGCTTCTGGTTGGGGTATGTACGTACAGTCACTGTGAGGACAATGTCATCGATGCACTAATTGATGAAGCCAGTGACTGATGTGGTGTACTCCTCAATGCTATCGGAAGAATCCCGGAACATTTTCCAGTCTGTGCTAGCAAAATAGTCCTGTAGCTTAGCATCTGCTTCATCTGACCACTTTTCTATTGACCGAGTCACTGGTGCTTCCTGCTTAAATTTTTGCTTGTAAGCAGGAATCAGGAGGATAGAATTATGGTCATATTTGCCAAATGGAGGGTGAGGGAGAGCTTTGTACGCGTCTCTGTGTGTGGAGTAAAGGTGGTCTAGAGTTTTTTTTCTCGGGTTGCACATGCTGGTAGAAATTTGGTAAAACAGATTCAAGTTTCCCTGAATTAAAGTCCCCGGCCACTAGGAATGCCGCCGCTGGATGAGCGTTTTCCTGTTTGCTTATGGCGGTATACAGCTCATTGAGTGAGGTCTTAGATAACATGCACTAACTCAAAATGTTTATACAGTGCGTTCAGAAAGTATTCAGACCCTTTAACTTTTCCACATTTTGTAACGTTACAGCCTTACTCTGAAATGTATTAAATTGTTTTTCCCCCCTCATCATTCTACACACAATACCCAATAATGAGAAAGCATTTTTGCAAAATTATAAAAAATGTAAAACTGAAATATCACATTTACATACAGTTGAAGTCGGAGGTTTACATACACTTAGGTTGGAGTCATTAAAACTCGTTTTTCAACCACTCCACAAATTTCTTGTTAACAAACTATAGTTTTGGCAAGTCGGTTAGAACATCTATTTTGTGCATAACACAAGTCATTTTTCCAACAATTGTTTACAGATAGATTATTTCACTTATAATTCACTGTATCACAATTCCAGTGGGTCAGAAGTTTACATACACTAAGTTGAAAATTATGTCATGGTATTAGAAGCTTCTGATAGGCTAATTGACATAATTTCAGTCAATTGGAGGTGTACCTGTGGATGTATTTCAAGGCCTAGCTTCAAACTTGGTGCCTCTTTGCTTGACATCATGGGAAAATCAAAAGAAATCAGCCAAGACCTCAGAAAAAGAATTTTAGACCTCCACAGGTCTGTTCATCCTTGGGAGCAATTTTCAAATGCCTGAAGGTACCACGTTCATCTTTACAAACAATAGTACGCAAGTATAAACACCATGGGACCACACAGCAGTCATACCGCTCAGGAAGGAGATGCGTTCTGTCTCCTAGAGATGAACGTACTTTCGTGCGAAAAGTGCAAATCAATCTCAGAACAACAGCAAAGGGCCTTGTGAAGATCCTGGCGGAAATAGGTACAAAGTATCTATATCCACAGTAAAACGAGCCCTATATCGACATAACCTGAAAGGCCGCTCAGCAAGGAAGAAGACACTGCTCCAAAACCGGCATAAAAAAGCCAGACTATGGTTTGCAACTGCACATGGGGACAAAGATTGTACTTTTTGGAGAAATGTCCTCTGGTCTGATGAAACAAAAATAGAACTGTTTGACCATAATGACCATCATTATGTTTGGAGGAAAAAGGGGGATGCTTGCAAGCCGAAGGACACTATCCCAACCGTGAAGCACGGGGGTGGCAGCATCATGTTGTGGGGGTGCTTTGCTGCAGGAGGGACTGGTGCACTTCATAAAATAGATGGCATCATGAGGCAGGAAAATGATGTGGATATATTGAAGCAACATCTCAAGACATCAGTCAGGAAGTTAAAGCTTGGTCGCAAATGGGTCTCCAAATGGACAATGACTCCAAGCATACTTCCAAAGTTGTAGCAAAATGGCTTAAGGACAACAATGTAATGGTATTGGAGTGGCCATCACAAAGCCCTGACCTCAATCCTATAGAAAATTTGTGGGCAGAACTGAAAAAGCATGTGCGAGCAAGGAGGCCTACAAACCTGACTCGGTTACATCAGCTCTGTCAGGAGGAATGGGTCAAAATTCACCCAACTTATTGTGGGAAGCTTGTGGAAGGCTACCCAAAACGTTTGACCCAAGTTAAACAACGTAAAGGCAATGCTACCAAATACTAATTGAGTGTATGTAAACTTCTGACCCACTGGGAATGTGATGAAAGAAATAAAAGCTTAAATAAATAATTATCTTTATTATTATTCTGACATTTCACGTTCTTAAAATAAAGTGGTGATCCTAACTGACCTAAGACAGGGAATTTTTACTCTGATTAAATGTCAGAAGTTGTGAAACTGAGTTTAAATGTATTTTGCTAAGGTGTAGGTAATCTTTCGACTTCAACTGTAAATATTCAGACTATTTACTCAGTACTTTTTTGAAGCACCTTTGGCAGTGATTACAGCATCAAGTCTTCTTGGGTATGACGCTACAAACTTGGCACTCCTGTATTTGGGGAGTTTATCCCATTCTTCTCTGCAGATCCTCTCAAGCTCTGTCAGGTTGGATGGGGAGCGTCGCTGCACAGCTATTTTCAGGTCTCTCCAGAGATGTTCGATAAGGATTCAAGTCCGGGCTCTGGCTGGGCCACTTAGAGACTTATGCTGAATCCATTCCTGCGTTGTCTTGGCTGCGTGCTTAGGGTCGTTGTCCCGACGCCACTCATGCAAGTCAAGTACTGCCTACGAGATTCAGGGAGCGTTTACTCCTGAGTCCCTCTGTCTCTCAGAGCACTCACACCCGGTTGATCCTCTGAAACAGAAGTACAGACCCTTTAGAGGTTAACTGCTACAGAAGCTGAATCAGGTGTGTCCAGTCCTCATCAGTTCAGATAATCCTCATCTGATCACACCCACAGAGATTGTCCACCCCCCCCCCCACAGGTGGTCCATCTGCCATCAAGACCGGGTTGGACTCGACACTATAGGGACCAGCACAGGTAATACAGCAGTGTCCCCACTCAGCAGTGCCTTTTTACATCCACTCCTTCCCCATTGCCACAGCTGCAAGGTGAAGCCCGACGGTAAAGCCAGCTTGATTCCTTCCTGGTGGAGGAGGGAAGTAGACACCAACCCTGCGGCCACTCTGCTCCTCCTAGTACTCCTTTACCAGGTACCAGCACTACAAAATCTCTGGTAAGATTTCGGGAGCAACCACCCAGTTTCTCCACGGGCAGCGAGACAGCCGACATCACAGCTCCATTTGATGTGACCCCTAGCAACATCTTCATGGGGAGGCCCAACTCGCCTCTGTCCCTGGTAGTGCACCCACCTTTTTTTTTATCATACTGTATGCTGTTGGAGATAAAGTAATGCATCTGTTATTATTGAGTTAATTGCTTATGCATCGTCATTGATAGCTACTATAGCCAGTCTCGTCATTGATAGCTACTAGCCAGTTAGCAAGGCTAACTACTTCCAGCTATGTTTTATGCTTAGAAGTATAAGAACGTTCATGCCCTTGTCACCGAAGTGACATTCTATCAGTTGTGTTCTATTGTACAGCCTACTCGCTACTGCAGAAACTTAATAGAGACTCATCTTGATAGTTTTGAGTTTTATTAGTGAGCGCTCATCCTTTGTCTGCCATTTCATGGTTAGTTATGCAGTTTATAACACCTTGCCGTAGTCATGTGTACTCGCGGGCCACTTTGTAGTTAACAGTCAATGTGAGCAGTGTAGAACTATGCTGTGCAGCAGTGTATTGACTGCAGCTGTATTTACATGTAATTCATGTTATCCTATTACGGCATAATCATTCAGGCGTTATGTAATAGTCCGGATTATATTCATATCTATGCAAAGCCTTATTTATTATCATTTACATTGGATATTGTGAAGTAACAACACTGAAGTCCATCTCTACTGCAGCCTTGTGATTGATTCTGCTATCCAACACAGAAACCTAGCTTAGCTATCAGAACACAGGTTTTACCCTGTTTTATTTTACATTCTCAGGACCCATTGGGGGAAAAAGAACACCGGCACAGTGTCACAGATGTGAGAGGTGCAAAAGGAGGGCGCGATAGACAAGGTTAATCACAAACTGCTCTATTCCCTTTGGTGCATCCAGGATAAACCTCCACAAGCACGTTGCTGTTACAAAAAAATGACAGGTGTGTTCTGTTCTTCCATCTGTCTTTTTCCCCCTCACCTTCTAGAATCATCCATCTCCGTTTCTCACTCTGTTTGTTCCAGGGTTAGAGTTGTTTCATCATCGTCTTGAGCGTCTGTCTGATGAATAATTGACACAGGGTCTATGTGTGTGTGCGTGCGTGGGTGAATGAGAACATCCTCCTTTTGATTGGCCGATCAATGTCATTCTATGATCCTCCATGAGAAAACAGAAATGTCCCTGCTACAAACATCTAAAGAAAATTGCCCATGCCAGAGGTCATCTCCACACATCCTGCTATAATTGGCCTCTTTGTTTATGAAGCAGTCTTAATAAACAAAGAGGCCAATAATTACAGGATAGGAAACCTCAGATTTGACTTTTTAGTCATTTTATTGTTCTAAACAAATTGGACATTTTCTTGGACAGCTGAGTTTGTGGGAGGGTTACCACCTACCCACTGTGACATTGTAAAAAGGACCCCAGAACCCTTGTTTGTATGCAGCCAGACAGAGGACTGGAGAGGAGCCATTGATATGACATTTGATGGAACAATGGTGAGAAGGTCCCTCTCCTCAGATTGGTGCTCTGGGATCTGGCCTCAGCTGTATTAGCCATGCTGTAATTCACCCTGGGCTCATGTTTATGAAGCCTCTATTGTGTGGTTAAATGTCAGGCAGTTATGCCTCTCTTTACAACTGGCACCTACTGATACAGTGCCTTCCGAATGTATTCACACCCCTTGACTTTGTTCACATTTTGTTGTGTTACAAAGTGTGATACAAATGTTTAAAAAAAATACACTGTGGAAGAAAATGTTGAGTCATGTTAGAATCCCTTTTGGCAGTGATTACAAATGTGAGACTTTCTGGCTAAGTTTCTAAGAGCTTTCCACACCTGGATTGTGCAACATTTGACTATTTTATTTTTTTATTTTTTATTTTTCTTCAAGCTCTGTCAAATTGGTCGTT
The DNA here is from genome assembly GCF_029448725.1 of Salvelinus fontinalis. NCBI lineage: Eukaryota > Metazoa > Chordata > Actinopteri > Salmoniformes > Salmonidae > Salvelinus > Salvelinus fontinalis. The sequence continues at coordinate 14,603,958 of NC_074701.1, read as the reverse complement.
GATCATTGCTAGACAGCGATTTTCAGGTCATGCCATAGATTTTCAAGCAGAATTAAGTCAAAACTGTAACTCGGCCACTCAGGAACCTTCACTGTCTTCTTGGTAAGCAACTACAGTGTAGATTTGACCTTGTGTTTAGGTTATTGTGCTGCTGAAAGGTGAATTCATCTCAGTGTCTGATGGAAAGCAGACAAACAGGTTTTCCTCTTGTCACGCCCTGGCCTTAGTTATCTTTGTTTTCTTTATTATTTTAGTTAGGTCAGGGTGTGACATGGGGGATGTTTGTGTGTTTTTGTCTCATCTAGGGTGTTTGTATTGTCTAGTTTTTTTTTGTAGAGTTCACGGGGTTGTGTTCATTGTAGGTGTTTATGTAAGTCTATGGTTGCCTAGATTGGTTCTCAATTAGAGACAGCTGTCTATCGTTGTCTCTGATTGGGAGCCATATTTAGGCAGCCATAGTCATGAGGTAGGTTGTGGGTGATTGTCTATGTGTAAGTTGCCAGTGTCTGCACTTATTTGTTTTTGTTTTATTTTTTTTTCTTCACGGTCGTCTTTTTGTAGTTTTGTTTAAGTGTTCTTCAGTACGTCGCTTAAATAAATACAGTGGGGCAAAAAAGTATTTAGTCAGCCACCAATTGTGCAAGTTCTCCCACTTAAAAAGATGAGAGAGGCCTGTAATTTTCATCATAGGTACACTTCAACTATGACATACAAAATGAGGGGAAAAAAATCCAGAAAATCATTATTGTGGAGTAACTACAATGTTGATGATCCATCTTCACTTTTCTCCTATCACAGCCATTCAACTCTAACTGTTTGAAAGTCACCATTGGCCTTCCTCTCCGGCAACTGAGTTAGGAAGGAAGTCTGTATCTTTGTAGTGACTGGGTGTATTGATACACCATCCAAAGTGTAATGAATAAATTCACCATGTTCAAAGGGATATTCAATGTCCGCTTTTTTTATTTTAACCCATCTACCAATAGTTGCCATTCCTTGCGAGGCATTTGAAAACCTCCCTGGTCTTTGTTGTTGAATCTGTTTGAAATGCACTGCTCGACTGTAGGACCTTTCAATGATCTGTATGTGTGGGGTACAGAGATGAGGTAGTCATTCCAAAAATCGTGTTAAACACTATTGCGCTCAGTCCATCCAACTTATTGTGACTTGTTAAGCACATATTTACTCCTGAACTTATTGACTCAAGACATTTTACCTTTTCATTTTTAATTAATTTGTAGAAATGTTGAAAAACAGAATTCCACGGACATTAATGGGGTATCGTTTGTATGCCAGTGACAAAAACAAAAGCACAAATTAATCCATTTTAAATTAAGGCAGTAACAAAACAAAATGTGGAAAAAAGTCCTGGGTTCAGAAAGACATCTCTAGCTGTCAGACAACCCACCCACCCGCCCACCACACTCAGCATCTCTTTCTCTTGTGCTCTCCCTCAATTGAGTCATTTAGCAGACACTCTTATCCAGAGCAACTCACAAGAGCAATTAGGGTTATGTGCCTTGCTCAAGAGCACATTGACAGATTTTTCACCTAGTCAACTCAGGGATTCAAACTAGAAACCTTTTGCTTACTGGTACAACGCAGTTAGCCGCCAGTGACACCTTTGATTAAAATTAGCAAAAATTACTGTTTAAAATAAATTATTATAATACTGAGCTACACTACTTCCTGGAATTATTTATTATTAATATTTTGGGGTCAGATATAACCATGATTTGGTCAAACAGTAAATTGCATTATCCTGCATTATGTCTGCCCAGGCGCTATGCCTGTTTCATACTGTTTTACAATCGAGATACTGTATACAGCTCTGGAAAAAATTGAGACCACGTCAAAATGATCAGTTTCTCTGGTTTTACTATTTATGGGTTTGGGTCAAATGAAAATGTTAGTTTTTTATTCTATAAACTACTGACAACATTTCTCCCAAATACAAATATTTGTAATTTAGAGCATTTATTTGCAGAAAATGACCAAAGAGCTCAAAGTAGCGGTTCCAATCCAAGTGCCAACGCCGTTAAGCATCTCCAGGTGTTTACATTTGTTGTGCTCTTTTGGATTTGGTGTCGAAATGAGAATGCATGAGCAGAAAATAACCCCATACCTACTGTAAATGTGGTGGTGGATCTTTGATGTTATGGGGATATTTGGCTTCCACTGGTCCTGGGACTCGGCATCATGAACTTTACCCAGTACCAGGACATTTTAGCCAAACACCTGGTTCCTCTGCCAGGAGGCTGAAACTTGGCCTTAAGTGGATCTTCCAGCAAGACAATAACCCCAAGCACACATCAAAATCCACAAAGAAATTGTTAATTGGCAACAAAATCAACATTTTGCAATGGCCATCTCTGTCTACGGACTTGAAACCTATTGAAAATGAGTGGTGTGAAATGAAAAGGGCAGTTCATAAGGATATCAAGGATCTGGGAAGATTCTGTATGGAGGAATGGTTTAAGATCCCTCCAAATGTGTTCAACTCATAAAGCATTTGAGAAAAAGGCTCAGTGATGTTATCCTCGCAAGGTGAAGCATTGAAAGGTATTGAAAACAAGGGTATCAATCATTTTGACCCTTGCTTTTTGAAAAAAGTATTACTTGTTAAACAAAATCTCTTTCTCTGAGCAATTGTATTAGTTAAAAATCATTTCCCAATTGTTTGAGCATACAATTTAGCTCAATATTTTGATTATTTACTTTATACAATCATTTTTGCTCATCTTTATCAAGGGTGTCAATAAGAGCTGTTCCCTTCCGCACAACACAGCATCTCTCTGCCTCTCTCGCTGCCACTGTACTTTAAAAGCTGTGACACACGCTGTTCTGTTTGTACTTCACACAACTGAGTCTCTCTCTTCCCTTCTCTCTCCCTCTGTCTCTAATTACCATACCCTTGATTACCATATCACGTAACAGGACCTCAGACACAGGTAGTAAGCAGCGAGGTTCTTCTTATTACAGACGCAGCTTTGAAGTTCCAATGAGATATTATCAGAGCACGACTCAGGCAATTATGAGCGTGCATCAACCGAGATGAATCTGCAAATTACAGAGCCTGTGCTTTTAAGAGCTAATAAAAGTGGTTAATTATGTGTTACTCATTAATATTGTTGAAGAAGCAAACAGTGTATCTATTGCAGTATTATATACAGGGTCCTCAGAGGCATTGCGGAGAGACATGGGTTTGGAAGCCTTTGTTCCAGCACAATAGGTTGCACACATGAGGAGCACCACCATCCCATGCCGGTTAATTCTGTACAGTGGAGCTATACAGTTCATGGAGACGTGATAGTGGGCTCAACATGGTCCTCTCACAGCAGAACAGGCGCGAAGAAAGCACTACAATGCCTCTTCTCCCTTTAGGAGGATGAATAGATTTGGCATCATTATATCACCGTCTCGTATGGCAACTGCACCACCCGCGACTGGAAGGCCCTACAGAGGGTGGTGCGCGCGGCCCAGCGCATCACTGGGGGTGAGCTCCTAGCCATCCAGGACATACATACTATCCGGTGTCTGAGAAAGGCCCAAAAAATTGCCAAAGACTCCAGCCACCCGAGACATGGACTGTTCTCCATGCTCCTGTCCGGGAGGCGGTACCGGTGCATCAAGGCTCAGGCGAACACACTCTATCAGCTTCTTTCCCCTGGCCGTAAGACTGTTAAATGGCTAACAACTACTCCCTCTTCCACAGACTATTCACACTGACTCTACACCCATCCACTCAGACACGACCTATGCTGATGAAATTATTATTGATTATATTTATCACTCCATTATGCTGCTGTCCATCGATTATTGATTACCATGAGTATTTCAATATTTATCCTGCTACTGGTCACTATTACTCCTGTTTACATGTATATATTACCATTAGTATATTACCATGAGTATGTATATATTCCTGCTACCAGTCACTTTTAGCCCTGTTTACATGTACAGTGCCTTCAGAAAGTATTCATTCCCATTGACTCATTCCAAATGTTGTTGTGTTACAGCCTGAATTCAAAATGAATAACATTTTGATTTTGTGTCACTGGCCGACACACAATACCCCATAATATCAAAGTGGAATCATGTTTTTAGTGTACACAAGAATAGATAACTGAGTAGTAACAAGTAGGCTATTATTAACAAAGCATAATTTCAGGTGATCTACTGGGTGAGCAGACTTCTATTCCAGCCCAGCAATAGCACACTTGATCATCAATTCATTAGATTTGATCAATTGAATCATGTGTGTTATTGCTGGGCTGAAACAGAACACTGCATATCCAGCAGACCTCTAGCAGGGTTGGCTGTATTTTTGTATAAAACATTTGCTAACATAGGTAGGCCTACACTTATAACCCATAGCATATACGATATACACTTAGTCTCTTGGGGCATTCATTGGGACCTCTCTCTTCATCTACAAACATGCTTTCACAGCTTTCCATATCTGAGGACAGAAAACATCACAAAGAAAAAGGCTTCATTATACTCAAATTAGACAGCACTAAATAGTATATTGTTATCATCTCTCTGTCCTCAAGGTTTTCCCCTCTAGGGACTGGAACTGGAGAATCTTTTCATAATGTCCTCCCACAAAATGACCTGCCCTATCCAGTAGCTGCCTAGGCAGCTGATTGTGCAGATCGGCTGCATAGGCTATCCAGTAGACTACACTCTCCCTTTACTGACAGCTGGAGCTGCAATTTCACCCTCTTCCATTGCTGTTATCTACGCATTACATCAAGATAGCTAGCTAATAGGAAGTTAGCTAACAACATTTAATTTACTTCGCTAAACAGTGTGCAAAGTTAGCTAGCAGCTCAGTTGAGGCCTACTGTAGCCAGCTAGCTAGCTAATAATACATCGTTTTTAAAAAAAACATTTAAAATATGTATTAACTTATTTGAATAGGTACTCCATTTCCTCCGTTTTTTGGGTCCTTACAAAAACCAAATAATGGGCCGTCTTCACAATCTTTTCGGTGGTAGCAATGCGCAGCCAGCAGCCAAATGTCACCAGAGCGGTTTGCTGCCATTCAAACCATTTTTGCAAAACAAAATTCTCCAGACCTCAAACCGACAGTTGTGAGAGGAACACTGCCAGTGTCTTGTATGTACGTGACAGGGCAAAAAACACAAAAACACTTGAATTTGCAATACATGTGATGAGTGGGCTGTGGACCATGTGGGCAGTCTCCATGGTGTGGATCTTCATGTTGAAGCTCTGCTTCTATGGCTGTCTGTTCGTTCTACAGAGTATATCTCCGTGCTGCTGCTGGTGGTGGATGAGTGGGCAGATGACTGTGCCCCTCTGACCATGCTGGAGGGTTAATCTCCAAGGGTCCCATATCCAGCCCACAATACCCAGAGAGTGGCTGTTCCTTTAGGCACTCTGTGGGAACAGAACAGAACACTGATGATGTGGTTTATACAGTCCCACACTGAAGCCAACTGTATGACAGCCAATGGAACAGAACTCGTCCTAATTAACCTTCTCACATAGAAGAAAATGGCTTGAAAGAATGAGGGATTTCACCTTTATAGGTGCGGAGGGTTGCTGATGGGTTTAATAAATCCTGGGCTGTATATTGGTGGATGATTTATTTTTTATTTTTTTACAGAGGGATATGCGAGTGTACTCTGTGCTCCAGCTTCCCGTGCAGATGAAATTAGATTTCAAATCCTTATTAATGTCCTGATTAGAGCTATTTAATGCCGATTCTCTCTGTAATCCTGTTTTCACGTGGCATGGATTGAGCGAGATCAGGGATTCATAAATTACAACATCAGCAAATAGCAGAGGGTTATAAAGAAAGGGAAAACAAGGAGATAAGAGGAGAGGAGATGAGAGGAGAGGAAATGAGAGGAGAAGAGATAAGAGGAGAGGAGATAAGCAGCAAGGAAATGAGAGGAGAAGAAAGAAGAGGAGAGGAGGGAAGAGAAGAACCAATCCTACCTACGGAGGAAGGGTGGAGATCTTGAAAAAATGAGCGGTAGGAGATTTCGAAAACAAAATCTGGGCACGCTGGTATAATAAGGCTGGAGACCTGTACCAAATTTAAAGAAGACAGATTGTACTAAGGATTGTATTATTTCTGAATAAATGAACAGGATGGTCTTCTCTAATCTGGATGTGTTTTATTTTCAATTCCTAGTACCTTTTCCCTCATTCCATGGCAGTCATGGGCTTGAATACATGAATATATCAGCACTGGGGACAAATGGTGCCAAATTGCACACCCACTCTTCAACCACCTCTCAGAAGGGATTAAGTTGTGCCAGCCTTGGTTATGCTACCCCTGGGCTAAGCATTAGCATGATCACAGTGTTCTCTTGGATTTTTTCGAAATAAACAGCATTATGAAACAGGTTATTTAGATCCTTGATGCTGATTGGTTGATAGCAGGGAGTTATAGCACCACAATCCTCACCTTCTCTGGGTAATGATCGTTAGCAGTTCCATTAGATTTATCAAAGCACATCCACTGTCCCATAGCCCAGCCAGTCCATTTATAAACTTAATCTAGGCAATATTTCCCCATGCTACTAGTCTTAGGCTTTCATTTGGGAACCACAAAAAATCTGAACTCATCATGAGGGGCTGCAGTGACTCTTGGGTCAGCGTACACACATCTATACCCACCCCACACATTCTGCCACCTTGACAGCGGAGAGAAAAAATATGTTTTCAAGTTTTTTCCCTGCAATTCTACATATTTGCGGTGTAGAGAAAATGTTGCGGTTTTAAAGAAAGCTGCAGTTCTACACATTTTGCCATGGGACCTAGAGACAAGTTAGCAGTTCTACAGTACATTTTCTGCAGTTCTACAGATCTTGCCATAGGTTGGAGAGAAATGTTTGTAGTTTTGCGTATAATATCTGAGTGAGAGTGACTAACAAAAGTAATGGGGGTCCCCCTTTCTGTAATGAGACCATGACTACTACAAGTTGAGATAGCTAGATAGACTAATTTACCAATATTTGTTTATTTTTTGTTGTTGAAATTGGCTAATTGATTGAGAGAGAAAAACTGATAATTCTCAACCAAATTTCAAAATTGCACCTTGTGTATTCTACTACTCGAAGTTTCAACATCAAGTTGAGTGTCACGCTCGTCTGACAAAGAAGGAGTGGACCAAAGCACAGCGTGGTACGTGTTCATAATATTTTAATAAATTAGAACACTTGAACAAAAATAACAAAAAGACAAACGAACAGTTCTGTAAGGTAACTAAACTAAACAGAAAACATCTACCCACAAACCTAGGTGGGAAAAAGGCGACCTAAGTATGATTCTCAATCAGAGACAACAATAGATAGCTGCCTCTGATTGAGAACCACACCCGGCCAAACACAAAGAAATAGAAAACATAGAAATAAAGAAACTAGAATGCCCACCCTCGTGACACCCTTGCCTAACCAAAATAGAGAATAAAAACCTCTCTATGGCCAGGGTGTGACATTGAGACTCCGACTGAGTTTATATAATGAACCATTTAAAAGATTTTGCTGAGTTACAGTTCATATGAGGAAATCAGTCAATTGAAATAAATTCATTAGGCCCTAATCTATGGATATCACATGACTGGGCAGGGGCGGTCCTGGGAGGGGCATAGCCCCACCCCCTTGGGAACCAGACCCAGCCAATCAGAATGAGTTTTCCCCAAAAAAAGGTCTTTATTACAGACAGAAATACTGCTTAGAACTTGTTTTATTGTGATCTCTACCGTGCCATGCATATGAACGTGATGAGACTGACAACTTCTCTGAGCCAGGCGAATTCATTGATCAGGATCATTAGAGCGCCAGATACTTCAAATGAGTCTTGATTGACAGCATTGTGAAACATTGTATTATCCTCAATCTGACAATGCTGAAAAGAGTGGACAGGAATGAAAAACATAAATGCCAATCAAACTCTAGACATGAATTCATGTTAACAATACACAAGCCCTGGACACAAGGGCACGGCTACACCAATAGAAACACAAGCTTCACTGCCAAAATAAGTGATTCAAGCTGTGAACACTGGGATGAGATTGACAGCCTGACTGAGTGAATTGGGTCTGGGAGAGCTCTACTCCAGAGGTTAACATCACTACTCAGGGTACATGGTACATACATCCCGCCTGCACAGCTGGCTGCAGACCCCAGTGAGGATTACAGTAAGCTCCACTTTTACTAGCTCTCTGACTGAATCTACCCTGCTTCAGCCACCAGACAGACAGTTTGACAGCCAACCCTCATATGGACCTGCTGGAGAAGGGAGGGAGGTGTGGAGATGGGGAAAGAGCAGCAGGGTGAGGGCTTCAGCTTTGAGAGGGATTGGAGTAGATGCAGTATTGAAAAGAGATATGTATGTGTTGGTAATTAAGTTGAGAAAACAGAGCAGTCTGTTGGGGATAATGAGGGGATGCCCAGCCTCTGAGAAAGCTGTTGGAGGTTTGAGATCATTGATTCGTATGCAATTGAATTGAATTGCTGACAGTTTTACTGCACACAAAAGCGTATTACACAAATGTACACCCACTCTAAGGAACACACTCCTCATTTAAATCCCAGTCTTACGTCAATCTTCTGGACAGTGAATGTCATGTGTTTGTGTACCAGCCTCCGGGTGATTGTAACCAAATCCGTCAGTACTATAAACTCTAAGACACTGATGGCTTTATTTGCAATGCTGAGAAAGAACATTACTTCAGGTGCAGACTGTCTCATGAGGGGGAAGAGACACACTACTCAATATGATGTATTATGTATAATCAGGCTATTACTTTTTGAGCAGTCATTTTAGGAGCTGCTTCCATTTTCTAAATTGAATTCCACTGGATTGGACTAGAAACAAACAGATGAGTTCAAACGAGGTAATAGCAAGGCCAGTTTTGACAAGAGGTAGAGGAACAGGTGCAGGAGAGTGGCTGGGTAAGCCTACAGAGACTAGTGCTGCTGAACACGGGCCTGATAAATGCAAAACGAATGTCGGCAGAGCTGCTGAGTAAATAAGCAGGATTAAAGAGACGCTCAGCTGGATAAACAATTTGAATTGATCAATGGGAAAATTAAAGGAATTACAGAGAAGTTCTTCAGTCATTTGACGTTTGTAATAATTGCTAATGATGTTTGGAGGAGCTGAGTTTGGGGGCCAAAGGGACAAATCATGAGAGGCTGGAGGACACAGTCAGCGTGAGGAGAAAGAAAGAACAAAACCAAAAGACAGGCAGACAGAGAATAAAATAATTGACCAGAGCGAGAGAGAGCGAGAGAGAGCGAGAGAGCGAGAGAGCGAGAGAGAGCGAGAGAGCGAGAGAGAGAGAGATAATGGTTAGTGGATAGTGGTAATGGTAATGATAGCAGTTTAATGATGGTGGTGGTGGTGGTAGTGGTGGTAATGATGATAGTAGTTGTAGTACCGATGTAATGGTGAAGATAACCATTATTTAGTTATAAGTTAGTTATAGTTTCATTTTTTTATTACATTACATTCGATTATTGACTGTTACCATTTTATTGTTACTATTTTTATATTTAATTTTGTATTATTATTTACTGCCATTCTATATTATTATTTGTCATTGTTTATAATTTCTTTACAATGTATATTGTATACATTGTTGCTTTGGCAATATTGACACAATGTTTTTCATGCCAATAAAGCAGCTTGAATTTGAATTTGAGAGAGAGAGAGAGAGAGAGAGAGAGAGAAAGAGAGATAGCCTCTTAAAGGGCCTCTGGCCTCTGGGGCACTCCAGCCGGTGAGTGGGGTGCTTTTAAAGCATCATTACAAAGTGAAAAAAGCTCTGAACACAATGCCCAGAGAAGCGGAGAACAACAGGGAACGACAGAGAACAACAGGGCGATTCCACACCATCGTAGCCCTATTTTTTGTTGTGGTATCGCAGATTGTTCTGGCAATTCTCACATAGAAACGTCATTGTAGACTAGTGGCCAATCCTCAAAAAAGGCTTTCATTTTTTAGCAGTGGAGGCTGCTGAGGGGAGGACGGTTCATAATACTGTCTGGAAAAGAGCTCATGGAACGGCATCAAACACATGTAACCCATGTGTTTGATGTGTTTGATACCATTCCACTGATTCCGCTCCAACCATTACCACGAGCCTGTTCTCCCCAATTAAGGTGCCACCAACCTCCTTGAGATACCCCTACCCGAGGTATAACAAAGCACAACCATGCTTGTCCATATCTCTAAGGTCTCCCATATATGAAATGGATGGTTGAATACAAATATTTTACCACAAAAAATGGTTAAATTGATATTGTGACACCCCCTAACTCAAAAGTGCAGAATAATGCCTGGCTGTAGGGGGGGGGGGGGTCCACCTAAGCTCATGTTACCCAAAGTTGCAAGCTCGGATAATGCACAAATGTTGAATACAAGTAGCAAATGGTCTGCCTTACATACACAAATAAGCAACATCAGGATATCTTCAGGCATCTTCATGCATCTTGGAAATATAGAACTATAAACAGATAGATACAATAGTCGGAAATATCAACTACGAACATTTATGAACTTCACTTTTTGGTAGCTGTTCAATAGACACCTTTCCAAATCTGCTGTCATTCAGTGCTGTATGGTCCTGCTTGACAAACATGCATACAGTTACACATTTTTTTATTTTATGTCGTGGCTATTGTAATCATCTCAAAGGCAGGTGGGCTCAGACAAGGAAAAGTTATTTTTTCAGTCAACGGTTCCCCTGTGGATTATATATGTTAGCTCCTACTTTTGTAATTACGTTAGCCCCCCTCCCCCCTACTCTTATAATCAAAACTATGAAATAACACAAATGGAATCATGTAGTACCAAAAATCATGAGTGTGCAAAGCTGTCATCAAGGCAAAGGGAGGCTACTTTGAAGATTCTCAAATATAAAATACATTTTGATTTGTTTAACACTTTTTTGCTTACGGCATGATTCCATATGTGTTATTTCATAGTTTTAATGTCTTCACTATTATTCTACAATGTAGAAAATCGCAAAAATTAAGAAAAACCCTGGAATGAGTAGGTGTGTCCAAACTTGACTGGTATTGTATATGTGTGTGGAGCCCTGCCATGTCCGTCACCACCAACGCTTCTTAGTCATGGTCTATGACCTAGCTACACTCTAACTAAACTCTGCATAACCTGACTGTCACCCTTACAGGTTCTGTCACTCTCCACAACTGCTGCTGGGCGTGCCCCAGTCCGTAACCAATGCCAACCACCCACAGTTAATATCGGTCAAATTATCACCCTACCGGACTTCCAAAGGAATGTAAAGAAATATGTAGGACATGACCTGCAGGACGTTTTGCCACATTCAACGACAAGAAAACTCCACCCACAGGTCAATTAGGCGTTGGAAAGATCTAAAGGCAAGTCTGTTTGTGACCGCCCTTGTACAGAATCTCCTTCACAACCAGACAACCAATCCACTACTGGAGTATCCCCAGCATCTTTCAGGCTGGGATAACATTCCAGTTGGTATTACGGTTCATTTCCTGTAACTTGGTTACGCTACTGCGTCCTTGTGTCGTGAAAGGCTTGTTATTACATTTGGTGGAATTGGCCATTGTTGATATGCTGTAAGTGTGTGAATGAGATTAAAACACGAACACATATTGAACAACTATTCAAACACAACAGAGGCATGGCAGTGCCACTCATAGTCTCAGATATTAAGAGCCTTATGAAACCATTTAAAGACAGAATTATCACAAAACAAAATGAACAAGGGCTACTTGTATGCAGACGAAGGTGTCTGAGTGTAATTATGTTGGCCATATTGGATTCAGAATCAAATTGATTCACAGCAAAACAGTCTTTATAGGCTTGAGTGTTGTACACAACTCAGAAAAAATACCTCATTTACAAAATTCATATTTCGAGGTGATTTTACCTCCATTAAATGCAGTGTTGGGGAAGCTACTATGCAAATATAGTTTGCCAAGCTACCAATTACTTCCCGGTGGAAGAAGTTGAGCTACACTAAAGCTACCCTACGCTAAAAATATAGTTATTTAACTAAAGTTACTTTGAAAAAGTAGTTCACTACATACAAACTACTTTGTGATAAATTATTACATCTAAATCTGAAATGTCATAGACTTCCAACTGCAAGAACAGATCCCTGCAAGAACAGATCCCTCTGTAAGAGTTATAAGTTAAGATAATGTGTAATTAAGCCTATTGTAATGGCTTTCTTCTTCCTCCCCTGATGAGGAGTAGTAGGAAGGATCGGAAGACCAATGCGCAGCGTGGTACGTATCCATAATGACTTTTAATAAGAATGAATACGACAAAATACAAACTAACAAAGTGAAACAAAAAGGAAAACCGAAAACAGTTCTGTCTGGTGCAGACACACAAAGACTGAAAACAACCACCCACAAAACCCAACAGAAAACAGGCTACATAAATATGGTTCCCAATCAGGGACAACGATTGACAGCTGCCTCTGATTGAGAACCATATCAGGCCAAACACAGAAATAGAAAATCATAGAAAAACTAACATAGACAACCCACCCAACTCACACCCTGACCACACTAAAACAAAAGACAAAACAAAGGAACAAAGGTCAGAACGTGACACCTAATTAAACACACAAACTATGTTTCAACTGAGAATTAGTCTGATGCCCAAAAAGAAAGTAAATTCTTGCCTACTTCACCCATATCTTCTCTACTTTTTGCAATAAAAGGTGTGTGTAGTTCCAGTAGTTAGCTACACCACTACATGGGAAAAATGTTATTAACTACTGAAAACTAAAGTTGAATTTAGTTCAACTACCACGAATCTACTCCCCAATACTAATCAAATGTTATTATAGCAGTCATATTGGATTTTGAACGCCTTATTGGACTTGAGGCTAAATATATAATTGCAAGACTAGGGACTAAAGATACAAAATCCTTCAAGGAACCTTGGACCCCAAAACATGTAATTCCGTTTACAATAGACCCAACATAAAAAAAGATGTGTTAATTCATTTTTGTCGGGCAGGACCATGCAGCACTGAATGAGAGCAAATTTGACTTGGAAAGTCTGTTGAACAGCTACCAAAAAGTTAAGTTCATCATAAATATTCATAGTTGATATTTCTGCCAATTGTATCTGTGTTTTTACAAGTCTATAGTTCCAATATTCTTTAAGATAGTCTAATGTTTGTGTATGTTGGACAGACAAGTGAATACTTGCATTCCAAATTTTAGCAATATTAGACCTTGAAATATTGGGTTATATCATGAGCTTATGTGGCCCACCCTCCCTGCAGTTAGGCATTATTCTGCACTGTTTGAGTGTCTCACAATCTGTAAATGTAAAATATTTTACACAACAATCCATTTCATATATAGGAAACCTTAGAGACATGGAAAAACATGGTTGAGTTCGTTCTACCTCCGGTAGGGGGGGGGGATCTCAAGATTTTGGGGGCTTTGGCACTAGCCTATTGGAAGGAAGAATGTTTGACATGCTTTTTACATGTGTATCATGATGAAAGTGGCCATTTTAGCCCCTTTGTAGACCTTTACATGCCTCCTGTAAAAATGTATGATCCATGAACCATACATGATACAGAAAACAAGCAAAACATTATAGCAGCCCCCCCTCATTTCCTGCAATTCAAATGTTTTTCTTCATAGAGACACATGTTTGCAGTTTTTAATATGATATCTGATGATTGATGAGGCCCCCCCGGTCGTTCATTCAACCATGATTACAACACGTTTAGATTGCTGGCCGCTAGACTAACTTACCAATCTAAAAATGTTTTGCAGACATTGGCTTACTGAGTTACTGCTGATGCACAACCAAATTTTGAAATGGCACCTTATGTATTGTAAGTTAAGTTGAGACCTCGACCTTGTTCCAAATTTGTTTTATTAAAATATTTGTTTTATTTTGTTTTGGAAATTGATTCGCGGGCCTACAAACGGGGAGCTGCCAGTTGCCCAACCCTGGTTTGGAACAATATACTCTGCAAGTACATCAACATTTCCAGAGTGGGCTCTCTGCTAATTCTGAAGTTAAGATTAATTTTATGAGCACCACCAACATAATGAACGGGGAATTGTTTTCAAAAGGAACTCCCTCTGCTGGTGATTTGCTGAATGTGCAATCCTAAAGGAGGGCTGTGATTGGTTAATGACCTATCACATCAATTTCTATGTACACTACATGTCCAAAAGTATGTGGACAGCTGCTCATCGAACATCTCATTCCAAAATCATGGGCATTAATACAGAGTTGGTCCCCCCTTTGCTGCTGTAACAGCCTCCACTCTCCTGGGAAGGCTGTCCACTAGATGAGGCGGCAGGTAGCCTAGTGGTTAGAGCGTTGGACTAGTAACCGAAAGGTTGAAAGATTAAATCCCTGAGCTGACAAGGTAAAAATCTGTCGTTCTGCCCCTGAACAAGGCAGTTAACCCACTGTTCCTAGTCCGTCATTGAAAATAAAAAATTGTTCTTAACTGACTTGCCTAGTTAAATAAAGGTAAAAAGGTTGAAACATTGCTGCGGGGACTTGCTTCCATTCAGCCACAAGAGCATTAGTGAGGTCGGGCACTGACGTCAGGGGATTGGGCCTGGCTCATAGTCAGCATTCCAATTCATCCCAAAGGTGTTCAATGGGTTTGAGATCAGGGCTCAGTGCAGGCCAGTCAAGTTCTTCCACACCGATCTCGACAAACCATTTCAGTATGTACCTCGCTTTGTGCACGGGGGCATTGTCATGCTGGAACAGGAAGGGGCCTTCCCTGAAACTGTTGCCACAAAGTTTGAAGCACAGAATCATCATTGTATGCTGTAGCATTAAGATTTCCCTTTACTGGAACTAATGGGTATGGCCCGAGCCATGAAAAACAGCCCCAGACCATTATTCCTCCTCCACCGAACTTTACAGTTGGCACTATGCATTCGGGCAGGTAGCATTCTCCTGGCATCTGCCAAGCTCAGAATTATCCGTTGGACTGCCAGATAGCGAAGCATGATTCATCACTCCAGAGAACGTATTTCCACTGCTCCGGAGTCCAATGGCGGCAATCTTTACACCACCCCAGCCGTCGCTTTTCATTGCGCATGGTGATCTTAGGCTTGTGTGCGTGCGGCTGCTCGGCCTTGGAAACCCATTTCATGAAACTCCAGACGAACAGTTATTGTGCTGACATTGCTTCCAGAGGCTGGAACTGGGTAGTGAGTGTTGCAACCGAGGATAGACAATTTATACGATTTTCAGCACTCGGCGTTCCCGTTCTGTGAGCTTGTGTGGCCTACCACTTTGTGGCTGAGTCGTTGTTGCTCCTAGACGTTTCTACTTCACAATAACAGCACTTACAGTTGACCGGGGGCAGCTCTAGCAGGACAGAAATTTGATGAACTGACTTGTTGGAAAGGTGGCATCCTATGACGGTGCCACGTTGAAAGTCACTGAGCTCTTCAGTAAGGCCATTCTACTGCCCAATGTTTGTCTATGGAGATTGCATGGCTGTGTGCTCTATTTTATACACCTGTCATCAACGGGTCTGGCTGAAATAGCCGAATCCAGTCATTTGAAGGGGTGTCCACATAGTGTATAAAATGGGCCATTCATTAAATGTATCAGAAAGCCCACTCTGACATATTTGAAGAGTATATTGTTCCAAACCAGGGTTCTCCAACCCTGTTCCTGGAGAGCTACCGTCCTGTAGGTTTTCGCTGCAATTCTAATCTACCGCACCTGATTTGAACAATTAGCTCTCTTTTTCTTAGTTGAATCAGGTTAATTAAAACTGATGTCGGATCAAAAACCTACAAGAAGGTAGCTTTCCAGGACCAAGGTTGGAGACTCCTTTTCCAAACAATATAAAAAGAAAAATAAGAATCTAGACATACTCCATATGTTAGAGAACACTATAAGTAGTATAATGACACCAGGATGGTGTCTGTATCACGTACGATTAACAGATCATTATGTCTTACAGGAGGCATGTATAGGTCTAAAATGAGCCTAAAATGGCCACTTTCATCATGATTTTCTCAAAAATGGTTTGTGATACAAATGTAAAACGAATGTCAAACATCCTTCCTCCCAATGAAGTTTCTATATGAGAATTGCCAGAACAATCTGAGCTACCCACATTTTTCCCCGACTACGCTGGCGTGGAATCGCCCAACAGTGTTCATGTTCACCACTATTAGCATGCATCACACTTTCTCCGCTCTTCCTCTGACTACTAAGGGCCTCAACGCAAACCTTCCTAATTTCTACTTTTCAGATAAATAACACTTTGAGATTTGAGATAAATGACACACAAGCATGCTAACTCTTCTTACTAACTGTTCTTAACCGCTATTACGACCTTCCCAGTCTATCCCTCAGGATTGGTTGGTCTTTTCTATTCCCTGATCAGACTTGCTACTCCCTCCTCCTCCCTCCCTCCCTCCCTTTCTCTGCCACATCAAATGTCTGTCCCCCAGGTGGTTCGGATTATTTAGCGTTTGATAGGTAGGCCGGTCACAACGTCTGCTGTTTATTTCATGCAAATCTTCTCGCTTGTCTCTAAATCCACTAAAATGCAGAATGAATGAGGTCTGGAAAAGTCAATTCAGCTCATTAGGTGCGTCATGTCCCCTTGCCCACTTTCACCTCCTGATTCCACCACACACACCTTTTCCTCCTGCCAAAACAAGATGTAGAGATACAGAGAGAGAAGCAGATAGACAGAGAAAAAGAAAGACACACACAGGCTTTAGAACACCCACCGTCTGCTGCATCTCTTATAGGAGTTCCAGACAGAAAAAAGGACAGAAGCATCAAATAGCAAGTGCCACCTCTTCTCTCTCCTCCTTCAGTCCTCTCCACACACGCCATGTGAAATGATGAAAATGACAGCAGCCAGCTGGATTGACTGGCCTATAGTCTATCACTTATTTATCATGTTTCTGTGATAGAACTACCCCATCTTCTCCTTTCTCATCCATGTGTCATCAACTCACACTCAGTTTGGTGAAGCAATAGAACCTCGCCCTTTGCATCGATAAACCTGTCCTGAGCACTTGATGGCTTCAGACAGGAGTTAGTACTGCAGAGCGATGGAAAACACACTCACACAGACAAGGCGTTTTTCGTCCGAGGGGCTATTTGTCTGCAATAAACGCCTGTTGATAACTCACCGGCCCTCCTTTTTAATTGGCAACAAGTCCACAGACTTTGTTCATCCCTGGATACGCTCTTTTGCTTTGTTCGACTCGTAAAACACCATTCTTATGAATTAATCAATTATATACCAGTTGCCTACAAGTGGTTACAGGCACAAATAAAATTCAATTGCACAGAAAGGAGATATAACAAAACAGATAGCTAGGACGTTGTGTTGTTTATCAGAGCAGTGAAATGATTCTCCAATGCCACGGAGAGAGAAAAGACCTCTCTAGCTCAAGGTGTAGGCCAACTGGCCAACTGTTGCCATGTGAATCACAAAACTAATGGTGTATTGTGTGTGCGCATAGCATCCGTTGTATGACTGCGTATAAATAATTACTGCTAATAAGCATTTATCATTATGTATTTAAATGTTTACCGGTCGATGGCACAACACTGATAAGATGTGCTTGGGCATAAAGAATTGGAATAAGGCTGTTGTTGTTTGCGAGGCGTACGAGGACTGTAGCCTAGCGTTTTTTAGTTTTCCACTGGGGATGTTCTCTCTCCCTCTCCCCGCTCTCCTGCTGAGATAAACAGACAGATTGGACGATCAGAACGGGTTTAGTTGTTAGATTACTCACCAGGCTTCTATCAGTCACTCTGCTGACAGGGGGTACCTTTTCATTCCCCTTCCCCTCAAAACCACAGATGTATAGCACCCACTTCCCCCCACCAGAATCACACAGCAGTACAGTTAAAGGCCCAGTACAGTCACAATTCCCTGTGTTTCGTATCATATTGTACAACAACTGATGAAACTAACATTATTTCCCGATAGTTGCTGGTTGAAAATGCAATCTACACAGGACCTTCTAATCAGCCTGTTTGCATCGGCGGGAGTTTCGGCTTGCCTGGTGACATCACCAGCACTCCCCCTCAGACAATACCGCAGGTGAAGAAGCCAGATATGGAGGTCCTGGGCTGGTGTGGTTACACATGGTCTGCGGTTGTGAGGCCGGTTGAACGTACAGCCAAATTCTCTAAAACAACGTTGGAGGCATCTTATGTTAGAGAAATGAACATGAAATATTCTTGCAACAGCTCTGGTGGACATTCCTGCAGTGAGCATACAAATTGCATGCTCCCTCAAAACTTGATACATCTGTGGCATTGTGTTGTGTGACAAAACTGCACATTTTAAAGTATTTTTCGTGTGGTCCACAGCACAAGGTGCACCTGTGTAATGATCATGCTGTTTAATCAGCTTCTTGATATTCTTGATATGCCACACTTGTCAGGTGGATGGATTATCTTGGCAAAGGAGAAATGCTAAGGCACTGCACTGCATCTCAGTGCAAGAGGCGTTACTGCAGTACTGGGTTCAAATCCAGGCTGCATCACATCTGGCTGTGTTTGGGAGTCCCATAGGGCGGCGCACAATTGGCCCAGCATCGTCCGGGTTTGACCAGGGTAGGCTGTCATTGTAAATAAGAATTTGTTCTTAACTGACTTGCCTAGTTAAATAAAGGTTACACACATGCTCAGTAACAGGGATGTAAACAAATTTGTGCACAACATTTGAGAGAAATAAGCTTTTTGTGCATATGGACAATTTCTGGATTTTTAATTTCAGCTCATGAAACATGGGACCAACACTTTACATGTTGTGTTTATATTTTGTTCAGCGTGGTTTGTTTTCCCCTCCCGAGTTTTTTTGCCAATTTTAATGTTAAACTATTAAGGTACTTGATTGTTAATCAGAAATTTGATATTGATAGAAAAGACCTGCATTGGGCTTTTAATGTCTGTGTTCACTCAGTCACTGATAGGTTACTGAGTTTGAGTGAGAAATGGCGGGGAAACAAGATGAAACACCATTCCACCCACTTAACTTTTCCAGCGTTTCCAGTTTAAGCACATGTAGCTACAGCTTTACGTGGTAGTTATGATTTCAAGAGTCAAACACTCCAATTTACTGTAGTGTAGCTGAATGACAATACAGAAAAAGCATGTCTGTGTGTTGACGCTTTCAGTGACTGAAATGATCAGATTGATCCCAATAGGTTTGGGATTGGTTGTATAATAAAGGCACATAGCTACTCCTAAAATGGTAACAGCCTATTTCAGACATCCGTTTTAACTGTCAGTAGGTCAATTATTTACTTCAGAGCCATTCTAAAACAGACTTCCACCCACAGCCTATTTTTCAACAAATACAAACTAATAGCTGAAGTGGCTAGATTAAATGCAGCCATCATTTTGTTGGCCGGACAAGATATCTGCTTCCCCTCGATGAAGCCCGATACTCAAGGTCATACACATTTTTAATTGGCCGGACTTGAGTTGGTCTGCCAGGACGACGTTGGAAAATCAATGACATGTTAAAAGAAATCTACAAGTTGAATTAGAACGTCCAACTAGCATTCGTTCATGGTTCCCACTATAATGGTCAGCTATTCTTAGAAGCAGATAGGTAACAAAATGAAAGAAAGCTAAAAAAAAAAGTTTTACAAACAAAATATACTTTATTATCCCAAGACAAAATGACAATGACTTGTCAGATACTCTGTGCACTCCCTTTTTTACAGAACACCATCAGTTAGTATGCAGACTAAATGACAACTCAACCTCTGCACCATTAAATAGGGACTTGGGGGGCATGCAAATGTGACTCCTCAAAAGCAGAGTTTATTACAGAAAGAAACCAATGAATAATATCACACAACCTGAAGTACCACCTCATTATTAGCTTTGAAAAAAGGTGGTAGCCCCATCCACCCTCTCATCCAGAACAAAAGAGCACCCAAAGTCATCCATGTAATGAGACCTCAAATTCTTTCCACACATAGGGGAGTGCTCTGGCAGAAAACACGGACAGACTTTTTTTAAAATGTAGATTGTTGATACTCTAGCCATCATAGTCATGTACCACTGATATGGTGCTGGTTGTTACCGAGACATCAGTAGAGATATACATGTGGAAATGCACAACTTGCACAAGAACACAGAGCAAGTAAGTTAGGGAAAGTAGTGATATTACATGGACTTAAATTTGACAAAGTATAGATTATTTGAGTCTGATGAAAACCTTAACATGAAACTAGGCAATCAATAAGACAAGGGGACATAATTGAGAGTAAAGGGATTCATTTCCTTGACTGTCTGAGCACAATCATCCACATTATTGCTCCTAAATCATATAGAATCCTGTTGGACCCTTGAAGGGGAAGAGGCTGGATAAGCAGATATCACTTCCTTGGCTGGGCAGCTATGTAAAGAGCCATCAGGCAGTAGAGGGTCCCTCCAATGGTCAGGCCCATGGTGGTCCTGTACAGCATCTTGTCCATCAGGCCTCTCTTCAGGTGCACAGGGATACCGTCAGACTTCTGCAATGTAGACAGAATAAAGAGAATGAGAAATGTGATAGTCTCCCACTCCCCACTGTGAGTCACAGGGGGAATCCTGAGACATGTCATATTTTATTGAAGTCCAAACTTTATCATTGCCCACAACTTCACTGCAGGGACAGAGGCGTGTATAACTTCCTAGAAAACTAGTCGGAACTAGTAGGAATTTTGGCAGTGAAAGTTCATGGTCAAAGTAAATGACCACAGGAGTAGATGGCTTTATCTTCTAACAAACCAAGGTCAAGAAGGAAAAACTCCTACACAAGCTTCCTGGGTTATTGAGGTTCTGTGATTATCACAGAACACCAATGACCCTAGGAAGCCAAGCAGCGTGTGGGTCGAACAAAAGGTTAGTGCAGTGTCTGTACCTGGAAGAGTTTCTGTAGGTCAGGGACTTTGTTGTTTCCCAGGTACTCCACCGTGTTCCCTGCCTCCGACACATATTTGGTTGGGGTGGCAAAGATCATTGGAGGGGCCTCCGTGGGCACTGTAACCCTCAACCCCTAGAGAGACAACAAAACTTTAGACTGTGGAAACCACATGACCCAAACATCCACAAACACATAG
This sequence comes from Salvelinus fontinalis, assembly GCF_029448725.1. NCBI lineage: Eukaryota > Metazoa > Chordata > Actinopteri > Salmoniformes > Salmonidae > Salvelinus > Salvelinus fontinalis. The sequence goes on along the minus strand of NC_074701.1, from coordinate 14,582,842 downwards.
TTGGTCCTATCAGTGTTTTCCCTATATGCATTTAGCAGAGGTGCACTGTTGTTGCTAAATCGTGGCTGCCACTGAAAAAATAAATACATAATGTAGATGTATGCCCTAGGAAGACCCCCTCCTGCGAATTCATCTCAAAACTGACTTATGTTAAAAAATACTTTGGGATTGTTGGGATTACTTCCCCAGAGTCAGAGTCAGATGAACTCATGGATACCAATTGTATTTCTCCGTGTCCAGTATGAAGGAAGTTAGCATTGGCTTGCAAAACGACCTCTAACTAAAGCATGCTAGCTGTTACCATAAACCTTCAGTCATTGTGCTAACGCTAGTTACCAATTGTGCTAATGCTAGTTAACTTCCTTCAAACTGCACGCAGAGACATAAAAATGGTATCCATGAGTTCATCTGACTGGGCAAGTAGATAAAGGGCTTCATTGCCAAAACCACAAAGTGTCCCTTTACGCATGTAGTAAGGATTAGGAGGTCTGCTGTTTACACGTGCAAAGGTGATTGCTTGGCTAACCCTTTATATGCCTTCCAAATAATTCTATCTTCCAAAGTAGTTATGGAAAAGAGATGAATGTTTCTGAACAATACATCATGCTGCCTTGTTTACAGCATGACCAACCGGTGCAGATTACTGCTGGATTTGAGAAGGGCACTCCTCCCTCACCGATAAGGTCAACAGGGTCAAAAGTGGTGTGGTTGTGGCTCACTCAACATAGCTAGGACTGTTTCATAGGTAGCGTTTGCTAGCTATAAAAATTAGCTAGATACCTTATTAGGGTACAGAAGTAACGAATGAGCCATCTATGCATCTTTGGTAGTTTACATATTACTCGCCACGGTACTAGCAGTATCTTCAAGGACCGCCCCCCACACCTCAGCCACGAGCTGTTAACTCCCTGAGTTGGGCATAAGGTATTGGAGCATGAGCTTCGAGGCCAAATCGAGCTCTGTACCACATCGCCGTGCGCCTTCCAAATTTTGTAACAATGCGGAGGGCTCTGTATGGCGCCGCATTGACATGATTGGTTGATGGGGGAGGTGGGTACATCCTGTATAAATACAAACTTACTTCCTTGACAACAGCTCTACATTGCTCCGCGAAGCACAAGTATGAACGGCCTGACTTCTGCTGAGGCCATATCACCCTAAATGCTGCATGGCCAATGGAGACGTCGGATTGACCATGCGACCAGATGCACAATGCACTTTCTCTCCAGAATGCACTCTCCCCCACCAAATTGTGCACATTCATTGTTTCATAACTTAAATTGAGTGAATTTCTTGTGTTTTATTGTTAGAGTCTATCAATACCCCCCTTACATATACCACCAGTAGTACATTTACCGTTAATTCCTAATCTACAACGCTTGTTACGGTAATTTATTTTAATGCATTCAATGGTATTGCAGTCTTCCCATTATCTGAGTTGACACATTGTTTGCAGTGCACAACCTATGCTACACTTGTGAGAAACAAGTTTTGGTTTATTTCATTCCATTTAAGAGTCAATTGTATTTTGTTTTGAGCACTACTATCAATGTTGAGTAAGGGCATGCATAGAAGTAGGCCTATAGGCTACCTGGCCTGCGCGCAAATGTAGGCATATAAAATGTGCCCATTTTGGGATCTGATAGTATTTCTGATTGGCTTAATGCACCACCACTAATGACCCGTGGAGCTTCTCAAAGTCATGTTTTCACCTAAAACAGCAAGCAAACAAAGTCTATCTTTACATCCATTGAGAATTACAATAGTTCCTCAATGTATTTGACTAATATTTACAGCGCTCCCGTTTTCGATAACTACTCGGTGTGAAAGGGAAAAATGTCATGCTTGGATCCAGTGGAAACATCATAAAATAAGCCTACCGGATTACTTCTTATCAGTGGTTGACTAGGACTGAAATAGGTTCCATTACTCATTTTGGGTGCTAGTACAGTTCATATTTAAGTGCAGGAGCACCACAATACTTCTGAGCTGATATTCTATAAGAGGAACAGGAACTCAAGCAGTAGAACATTTGAGGTGCAGGTACTCAGCTCCGGTGAGCTCCTGCCTAAGTCAAGCACGGCTTCTTATCCCTTGCGCAAATAGCCTACAGCTGTGTCTGTCCCAAGCCCACTGGCCTGGGAAACTGAGGGCCCAGAATATTTTATACAATGTTGCATTCGGGCTGGAGCCAAGTTAATACAATGTTTCAAGTTCGTTGTAGACAGGCCATGTGTAGCCAATGTGATTTATAGAATATTTATTTTTGAGTCAGGATATTTTCTACCTACAGGCTGCAATCTATTTGTTGGCTACTTTTAAATAGTTGGTAATTGCAATATAAGTTACTTTTTAGGTTTGCATCATTTAGATAGAATTGATTAACCACATGACAATAATTTTGAGATATGAAAAAGTTATTATAAATTAATCGGTTTCACGAAAATGTGCATATGAAAACAATAACTGCCACACAGATCGGTAGAAATGGTAAGATACATTTGCATTCAACATGACAAAGGTTGCCGACTCCTCGTGTTGCCTATTACTGGCAACTTCAGGAGAGTAATGGCAGAATCTGCGACAGCCAGCAGGAGGAGAATAGTTGGGTCAGGTTAAGTGTTTTTTCTTCTGGTTATCTAGATCTCTGGCGCCCTCGAAGCAGTCGTCTTACTTCATCAAATCGTAAGCTAAAAGCCTCAGACAAGCTCAATGCATATAGTCGACTTCATTCAAACACATAGGGTGTGTCTATATGGAAAAATACATGTTTAACATTTTTGGACAATCGATTGGTCGAAAGAACGACTTTCGGTCAGCCAAGATTTGTTTTAGTCGGGGAAAGCCCTAGAACGGTCATCCAGCTTGGAAATTCCAAGTCGGAAACTCTGCCATCTTTCTAGAGTTCCAACTTTGTAACGGTCCTGACCTGTTTTCTGTTGTTTTTGTATGTGTTTATGGTCAGGGCGTGTGTTTTGGGTGGGCAGTCTATGTTTTCTGTTTCTATGTTGGTTTTGGGTTGCCTGGTATGGCTCTTAATTAGAGGCAGGTGGTTTGCGTTTTCCTCTAATTAAGAGTCATATTTAGGTAGGGTGTTCTCACTGTTTGTTTGTGGGTGATTGTCTTCCGTATCTGTGTTATGTTTTGCACCATACGGGACTGTTCGGTTGTTCGTTTCGTTTTGATGTAGTCTGTTCCTGTCCGTGAGTTTTACGTTAGTTATGTAAGTTCATGTTTTTTCGTCTACGTCGTTTTCTTGTTTTTGTAATTTTGAAAGTGTTTGTTTTCGTGTGCCGTCGTTACGAATAAAGAGATGGCTTATTTTCCTAATGCTGCATTTTGGTCTACTGATCCTTCTCTCCTCTCCTCGTCCGAGGATGAGGAGAACGACAGCCCTTACAAACTTCCCGACCTGAAGATCACTGACCTCATGAGAAGTTGGTAATAACCACAACTTTCGGACAGAGGTGCGATGACGCGAAAGCGTAAGAATGGCGCTGTTAAGATCAGAGATTTGTCTGAGTATACACCTTCGTTCGAGGTGTACATAAATACGTCTCCTGATTGACTTATAGGTCTCCATGTGCTTGAGAAACTTGATGATCTACAAATGGTGTCAGATGGCAGCGGTGAGGATTCTGAGGTTGAGCCAGTCCAGGATGAAGGGGACCTACCTGCGGCGACAGGTGTAGTGGAGACTTTCAACGTTTTCCCTGATAATCCTACCAGATGATTTTGGATTTTTGTAAAGAGTGGATTCCTGCTTTTGGGCCGACCCCTTCATTGTATCGGGCTGGGTAAAGGACAAACTGGGAATGGTTACATCTGTGAAAGTTTTGAGAACAGGAATTGTTTCGATTTTTTGTGTATCCGCCTGAAAGAGAGAGAGATGTAAAACGTTTCCTATACTGAGGCAATGAAGAGGGTAGAGGAGAGCCCAAGGATGAGTGAGTCAACTGGGAGCTCCCCAGTGAGTAGGCCTGAAGAGAGAGAGAGAGAGCCAGAGGATGAGTTTTAGTAAGGTTGGATTTCTTGCATTTATAGCCAGAAGATAGCTGTGGTAGTTGCAGCAGCAGCAAAATATTTGGTTGAGAGAGATTTTACTGGAGAAGATCTAAAGAAAGTTGTGAGAAGGGGTTCCATCCTCCCAGGCCGACAGCCTGGTGTAGGACCGTTTAGGGCCAAGTAGTGGGATAGGGTGGTAGGTTTTTGGGGGATAGTGTAAATCAAATCTAATTCTATTTGTCACATGCGCCAAATACAAACAGGTGTAGATCTTACCATATAATGCTTACTTACAAGCTCTTAAAAATACAACTCTGCATTGTTGGTTAAGACAGACTATTTGCTAGAAAAATAAATACAAAATTAAATAAACTAAAGTTTTTTAAAAAGTAGCACAAAAGGCTCCTTAACAGCTTCAACATCCAAGCCATAAGACTGCTAAACAGTTCATCAAATTGATACCTGGACTATCTGCATTAACCACTTCTTTTACACTTCTGCTGCTACTTGCTGTGCATAGTCCCTTTACCACTACCTATATGTCACAGGAGTTTGGTGGCACCTTAATTAGGAGGGACGGGCTCGTCCGGGTTTGGCCGGTGTAGGCCGTCATTGTAAATATGAATTTGTTCTTAACCGACTTGCCTAGTTAAAAAAAACTAAGCAAGTACATATTACCTCAACTAACCCTGCACATTTATTATGTACTGGTACCCCCTACCGCCTGGTATAGAGGTCCTGGATGGCAGGAAGCTTTGCCCTAGTGATGTACTGGGCCGTACGCACTACCCTCTGTAGTGCCTTGCAGTCGGTGCAGGGTTACATGCTGACCAGACCGGACACGTCGCAAAATGAATTTAGAAATCCATGTTATTCAATTATTGCACCAACGAGCGTCTGCGTTGCCAGGGCCTAAAATAGAAGTCATTCCTATTTCTGACGCAGATCGCGCTGAAAGTCCTGCCTCTCCCATCTCCTCATTGGTTTATAGAAGCAGGTATCCACGTGCCATCTCCTCATTGGTTATACCCACGTGGATGATTGAAAGACAAACTTTGCTGACGGTTGTCGTGGTAATACAATGAAAGTTTAGATGCAATCACCATATAAGTTCAAAGATGAAAAAGCCTGGAAGGAGGAGAGATGACTAGAAACGATTCGGTTGGCCGTTTTGTGTGGATTAATTGTCGGAGTAGAGGTCCTTGTGCATTTCAAGTAAAATAACAACTCAATGTTTATATCCCAGGACAAATTAGCTAGCAACAGCAAGCTAGCTAAATAGGACAAATTAACATTAGCTAGCAAGTTAACTAGCTAAATTGCCATACATGTTAAATGCTTTTCGATCTGTACCCAAATTAATTTCATTGGTTCAGAGCTTGTTTTGATATTTGACCTGCGTGTCGTGATCGTGTTTGGTGTAGGGGGACAAAATAAATGTATGCACGATAGCGCACGCGCGCAGCCGGTTTGGGTTTCTTGTTACGCCTACATCACACCGACAGCGTCTTTGCATTTTGGTACATCAGAAGTACATTCATTTTAAAATGGAATGCTGCATTTGCCTTGTAGCATTGGGTTGCAAAGGCAGTTGCAGTGCGTTTTGTGTGGTGCATACGTTGAATTTATTGAAAGTATGTTTCAAACTGTATACGTCGTCAGATTGACAGAAATGGTAGCAGAAGGTGAATGTTTAACTTTTGTTGCACACATATCCAGATGATGCTGTATACCATTTTACGCAATAAAACCATCAGTGTTATCTAGGCGTTAAAGGTGTTGCATGGTCATTCCGCCATCTGCATTGCCCATGCAGCATTCAGGGTGATATGGCCTCTGCAGAAATCAGGGCATTCATACTTATTGGCTTCAACAAGCAGCAGGGCTTGTGAAGGAAATTGTCAAGGAAGTGAGCGCAAGGCATTACAGAGGGTAGTGCATACGGCCCAGTACATCACTGTGGACAGAACCTCCCGCCAACCAATCATGTCAATGCGGAGCCCTCCACATTGTTACAAAATTTGCAAGGTGAATGGGATGCAGTGGGAGCTCAATTTTGCCTCGAGAGACTCCGCAATTGCTGTTCCTAGGCCGTCATTGAAAATAAGAATTTGCTCTTAACTGACTTGCCGAGTTAAATAAAGGTAAAATTAAATAAATTACAAACACGGCGCATCCGACCACATTTTCGGCTCAAGCATAAATTGGCTCTTTTTTAATTGAACCTTTATTTCACTAGGCAAGTCAGCTAATAACAGATTCTTATTTACAATGACGGCCTACCGGGGAACAGTGGGTCAACTGTCAGGGGCAGAACGACATATTTTTACAGCTCGGGGATTTGATCAAGCAACCTTTCGGTTACCGGCCCAACGCTCTAACCACTAGGTTACCTGCCGATCCGACACATAGATTTTTTTATATATCACCTTTATTTAACCAGGTAGGCTAGTTGAGAACAAGTTCTCATTTGCAACTGCGACCTGGCCAAGATAAAGCATAGCAGTGTGAACAGACAACAACACAGAGTTACACATGGAGTAAACAATAAACAAGTCAATAACATAGTAGGGGGAAAAAAGGAAAAAAATAGAATCTATATACAATGTGTGCAAAAGGCATGAGGGGGTAGGCAATACATAGGCCATAGGAGCGAATAATTACAATGGTGGTGTAACACATTTTTCCTATTTCTCCTCTTTTTTTTCACAATGTGGAATGCACATTCCGAAATGAGAATGGTAGCAATACGCCAAAAATGGTCTAGTCTGGAAATTCACAGACTAATCCGGAATGTCTCTGCAACAAAACGCTGCTAGCTAACCGGCACCAACTTACTAGCTAGGGCTAATGTGTTTGCTAGCTTTGTCGGTCGAGCCACCTTAGCCAACCACAACATTAACTAGCAAATTAACTGTTATAAAACAAATATATAATGTGGCGAGATTTCTTAGCCATGTTGTGTAAATCAATACATGTGTTTGTTGTGCCCAATTGAAAACAACCTTATTAGCTAACGTTAGCTAGCTAACAATGTGAAGGTCATTAGTGCATTTTTACATATTTGACTGCCTGCTGGACATGCTTTCTGTACCTACCTGAGGGCTGTACGCACTCGGTGCCGATCCGGCAAGTCTTTGTGTAACTCCATTTAACTTGTAGTACATTTTACTTGGTTGCAAAACAAAAACAACAGTCACGAATAAGGTCGGATCACGGATATCCCCTTGTTGGCCAAACATGCAGAGAGGAAGGACCCAGCATTAACGACACAGCAGGTTGGCTCAGTGGTGCCTGATTAGAATAGAGAGGGATAATGGCGGCTTTTTGTAGGCACTATTAAACGGTCCAGCTTTTGTCAAATGAACGTCAAAAGTGTAATATGTTTTCTTAATTTAAGCTAACCCTTTCATAACCTTAACCTAATTATCCTAACTGCTGCGTAAATTATCCTAAACTGCTACGAAAAGTAAAATCTGACGTTAATTTTACAAAAACGAGTCCATCTAGCCATAACCCTATTAAACAGAGGCCAACTCCATGACTCGGTGGCCAGGGCCAATGTGGAAATTAATGCTAATGTCACATTTTGAGAATTTTGATGAATTTATTTAATCAAAACAAGTAAAAAGCAAACAATTGCTAACATGGACCCAAAGTCTCCTCTGAACATAGTTCAGTAACTGATAAAACAAGCACTATCCCGCTGAAGAGATATGTGATTGCATGCCTGGAGCAAAACAATATACTATCATTATGTTTTCGTTTGAGCTGTTAAGCAGAAAGCTAAGTAATTAGCTTTTTGGCAAACAGTAGCGTAGTTTTTACAATTTTATTTTACTCTTATTGTTATATATCCTGATGGCTAGTCACTTTACTCTGATGTCATGTACATATCTCCCTCAAATACCATGTACTTCTGCACATTAATCTGGTACTCCCTGTATATAGCGCCATTCTTGTCTATTTTATTTTATTCCTCTTGTGTTACTATTTTTGTTGGGAAGGGCTCGTAAGCAAGCAATTCACGGTCAAGTCTATACCAGTTGTATAGGGCGCATATGACAAATAACTTTTGATTTGATGGTTGGCGTAGTGAGGCGAAAATGTTGTGGCTAATGTAGTTAAATTTCTTACATATTTTGAGCACATAAAGGCTTCATAATTCATAAAGGTCATGTTAACTGACATATATTATCTCTTAGAACAAAACGTATAAGATCTCCTAAACCTGTGTTAATCTCAGACCTTATTTTCGGCGTATATCCCAAAATCCAAATATTTTCCCAATTCATTCCCCCAATACAATGCACAAAGAAAATGCTAACTTATTTCCAGGTTTTAGAACCATAAATTGGCGAGCTCAATTATAAAACAGGTTGTTTGGATCCTGGATGCTGAATGGTTGATAGCAGGGAGCGATAGCAGGTAGTTATTCACCACAATCCCCGGGTAATGCCTATTAACAATACCATTTGAATTATCAATGCACATCCACTGTCCCACAGCCCAGGCATCCAATTAATAACCTTTATCTCCCCTGGACAAAAGTGTCTAGACATACACTACCGTTCATAAGTTTGGGGTCACTTAGAAATGTCCTTGTTTTTGAAAGAAAAACAATTCTTTGGGGCTATTAAAATAACATAACATTTATCAGAAGTAGCGTAGACTTTGATAATTTTAATGGAATATCTACATGGGTGTACAGAGGTCCATTATCAGCAACCATCACACCTGTGTTCCAAAGGCACGTTGTGTTAGCTAATCCAAGTTGATCATTTTAAAAGGCGAACTGATCATTACATAACCCTATTGCAATTATGTTAGCACAGCTGAAAACTGTTGTTCTGATTAAACAAGCAATAAAACGGGACTTCTTTAGACTAGTTGAGTATCTGGAGCATCAGCATTTGTGGGTTCGATTACAGGCTCAAAATGGCCAGAAACAAAACACTTTCTTCTGAAACTCGTCAGTCTGTTATTGTTCTGAGAAATGAAGGCTATTCCATGTGAGAAATTGCCAAGAAACTGAAGATTTCGTACAATGCTGTGTACTACTCCCTTCACAGAACAGTGCAAATTGGCTCTAACCAGAATAGAAAGAGGAGTGGGAGGCCCCGGTGCACAACTGAGCAAGAGGACAAGTACATTAGAGTGTCTAGTTTGAGAAACAGATGCCTCACAAGTCCTCAACTGGCAACTTCATTAAATAGTACCCACAAAACACCAGTCTCAACGTCAACAGTGAAGAGGCGATTCCGGGATGCTGGCCTTCTAGGCAGATTTCCTCTGTCCAGTGTCTGTGTTCTTATGCCCATCTTAATCTTTTATTTTTATTGGCCAGTCTGAGATATGGCTTTTTCTTTGCAACTCTTTAACTTTTACTTAAGTAATTTTCTATTAAGGTATCTTTACTTTTACTCAAGTATGACAATTGGGTACCTTTTTCACCACTGGTCGTCGGTGATCAGGCCTAGCATCGTCGTGTCGTCTACAAACTTTGATGGTTTTGGAGTCGTGCGCAGCCACACAGTCGTGGGTCAAAAGGGAGTACAGGAGGGGACTAAGCACCCACCCCTGAGGGGCCCCCGGGTTGAGGGTCAGCATGGCGGATGTATTGTTGCCCACCCTCACCACCTGGGGTCGTCCTGTCAGGAAGTCCAGGATCCAGTTGCAGAGGGCGGTGTTCAGTCCCTGATCCTTAGCTTAGTGATGAGCTTCTAAGACACTATGGTGTTGAACACTGATTCACTGTAGTGAATTAACAGCATTCAGTCAATCAATTAAATGTATTTATAAAGCCCTTTTTACATCAGCCGATGTCACAAAGTGCTATACAGAAACCCAGCCTAAAACCCCAAACAGCAAGCAATGCAGATGGAGAAGCAAGGTGGCTAGGAAAAACTCCCTAGAAAGGCAGGAACCTAGGAAGAAACCTAGAGGAACCAGGCTCCGAGGGGTGGCCAGTCCTCTTCTGGCTTTGCCGGGTGGATATTATAGTAGAACATGGCCAAGATGTTCAAATGATTGCTGGATGATTATTTTTAAGTCTAATATTGCGGGCAATGGAGTTGCCAATGACTAGGGTTTTCAATTTGTCAGAGCTAATGGTGGGAGGCTTCGGCGGCTCAGACCCCATAATGGGTGGAGGAGAGACCAGAGAAGGCTCGGCCTCTGACTCCGACTCATTGCTTAATGGGGAGAACCAGTTGAAAGTTTGTCGGCTGATTGAGCGACAGCGGTTGAGCATTCTGACAGCATTTCCTTCCAGAAGCCATGAGAAAATTGTCAGGCTGCGGGGACTGTGCGAAGGGATTTATACTACTATCTGTACTTATTGGTGGCACAGATGCTGTTTCATCCTTTCCTACACTTAAATTACCATTGCCTGACGATTGCTTCTGAAGCTGGGCTTGCAGCACGACTATCCTCACCATAAGGCGATAGTTCTCCTGTATATTATGAGTACAGTGACTGCAATTAGATGGCATAATGTTAATGTTACTACTTAGCTTCGGCTGGTGGAGGTGCTGTAGAACCATGTCCAGATAAAGCATCCGGGGTGAAAAAGTTAAATGAAAAAAGTTGAGTGAGAGGAAAAATAAAAACGTAAAATGGTTATAATTTTTTTTTAAGTACAAACCGTAAAGTTGGCAGGTCACAAAGTAACGTTAGCAACAATGTAGCAACAAACCGCACAGCAGCACGCAAACAAGTCTGGAAGTTGTGACCAGAAATGACAACACGAATCAATCACACAGCATTCTCACATAGCTGTTCCTTTTGTCCAGGTGGGAAAGGGCAGTGTGGAGTGCATTAGCGATTGCGTCATCTGTGGATGTGTGGATGGGTTGAGGCGGCATGCGAATTGGAAAGAGTCCAGGGTGTCTGGGACGATGGTGTTGGTGTGAGTCATGACCAGCCTTTCAAAACATTTCATGGCATGGCTTCAAATGTGAGTGATACGGGGCAATAGTAATTTAGACAGGATACCTTGGTGTTCTTGGGCACAGGGACTATGGTGGTCTGCTTGAAACATGTAGTTATTATAGACTGGGTCAGGGAGAGATTGAAAATGTCAGTGAAGACACTTGCCAGCTGGTTTGCGCATACTGTGAGTACGCGTCCTGGTAGTCCATCTGGACCTGTGGCTTTGTGAATGTTAACCTGTTTAAAGGTCTTACTCACATCAGCTACGGAGAGCGTGGTCACACAGAACAGCTGGTGCTCTGACAAATGGTTCAATGTTGCTTGCCTCGAAGCGAGCATAGAACGCATTTTGCTCATCTGGTAGGCTCGCGTCACTGGGCAGCTCTCGGCTGGATTTCCCTTTGTAATCTGTGATCGTTTGCAAGCCCTGCCACATCTGATGAGCATCAGAGCCGGTGTAGTAGGATTCAACTTTACTCCTGTATTGACGCTTTGCCTGTTTGATGATTCATAGCAGGATTTCTTATAAGCGTCCGGGTTAGTGTCCCGCTCCTTTAAACATGCAAAATCACTCACCCACCATTGCTGCTAAGTCACTCACCCACCATTGCTGCTAAGTCACTCACCCACCATTGCATGTTGTACCAAATGGTGGGTTGGACCCCGCTTTATATGCGCAGACAGCTACATTGGTATGTGTTCATTTACAAAGGCATTCTGGGTAAACTCCCTCTCTACCTCTAGCCTGCTCTCCTTCACCACCAGTAGTTACCAGATGCGGTCTACTAGGTGGTTGCTGCTTAAATTCCCCAGGGCTTTTACAAAGTTAGGCAAGACTGCCTTCTCCTATGTGCACCAGAGGCATGGAACAGGAAACAATCTAATGCTTCACCTAGGTGTATTAGTGCTCCTCAATGCAAGATTGTGTGTTTCTGTAGACTGGATTGTGTTGTTGTTGTGCTGATTGTATCGTACGCATTATTTTTTGTTGTTGTAATGTTGTATTGATTGCTGCTGCCTTCTTGGCCAGGTATCCCTTGCTTCTCAATGGACTTTTCCTGGTTAAATAAATGCATGTGTACAGTCATGTAAGCCCTAAAGGTACTCAGACAGACATGCAGATTAGACTTAGATTTTCTTTATTTAAATACAACCATTCTATCTGTAAACAACATAAGCTCTATACAAAATAGCTGGTTCCATAAAAAATAAGGGGGAAAAAACTATATGGCTTGCAGAAACACAACCATTTCTTCAAAAGATATATGCACTGTTGCACTTGTACATTCTATTGAAGCAGCAATAAGCTAGAGATGCCCACATCAGGTGTTCGGGTGTGACAAAGTACAGTATCCAGAAGTAGCAGGTCCTCTATTTATGTGAGTATAAGTCATATTTTAAATCTTGTAGAAAATTTACAAACTTTTCAAATAATAATTAGGTATTTTTCTCTTGAGTTATTTCCATTGTAACAAATGTGGGCCCACTTTTTCCCCAACTACATCCACTGTGAGCATAGAAATCTGTCCTAAAGGGTTTAAGAGCTGTGAAAATATTCTGCACTTATTCTCAAAAACTGATTTTAGAAACACAACATTTGTTCCAACCAACATCCAATTGCCTTATACCTGATCCTCAACACAACAGAACAGTTCATTTTCAGTGTCAGTCCTTTGTCAAGATACATATTCTGATGGCAACAGAGTCACATAATATTGTCCTGGTCCAAATATCAAGATTGCACTGAGTGGGGCGTGGAGTATTTTAGTATTTCATTGAGAAGAGCGATGTCAGAAGTGACAGGGTGTCAGTCAGACAGACATTAAATAGGTCACACAATGATTTTATAACCAGTGAACAATGTTTAATCTTTTCAAAATTCGTTTTTATTGCCTGATTTATAATCCCCTTTTTGTGTGTCAATTGATTTATTCATAATGTCATTTATGATGACCTTTCTGATTTTTCATTAGACGTATGTGCAGTTTGGATTGGCAAAACACAAGTGAAATCCACTCTCTTGTTTACCCATGTTATTAAAATGGAGCTCTCCGAGAGAAAAACCACTCCCAAAACGCTCACCTTTGTGTGTGAGAGTGTGTGTGTGTGTGTCTGAGAGAGAGAAAAAGAGTCAGGCAGACAGAAAGATAGACGAAGAAGAGGAGGGACAGAATATGGTTAGAGAAAGTCCAGCTTGTGGTCCATGTGTGGCTTGGATTTTTAATGGTATTAAGTCTGTTACCCCTGTAGCAGTTAGAATCCCTGATTAATGGTGTGGAAATTTTCACTAAATTGGAGTAGAATCGAGGGAGATCTGATTGATGTGGATTTATGTCAAGAAAAAGTAGGCTGGTCAGATTTACAGGTCCTAATTGCTGTGGAGCAATGTGACTTTCTATGAGTTTATAAATGAGAGTAGAGATAATATACCATGTTTGTCGTGTGAAGGATGACAAGAGTGACAGGAAATGATTTCCGTTGGTAAGGAGGCTCTTACAGAGATAGGCTACATGTTGCTGCCTGTTCCCTTCACGTTCAAAACTCATTGTTTGCACACATTCTCAAAGTGAATTCTCAAGTTGTTTACTCTCAGGCTCTTTGGTGTGATATTGCACCTGTTGGTTTGAGTTCATCGTCGGCATAGAGATATTAGGGCCGTTGGAATTGCAAACTCCCCCTGTTGGAAGTTGTTGAAGTTTTAATGAAATTGGTTTTCCTCCAGGGAAGTTGTAGTGAGAATAGGAAGGAATACTTAGATGACAGGCTCTTGCAATACAATTCTTCCAATACCGCTGAACAACACCATCCTGCATACTAATATAAATGCAAATCTAACATTTTCAAAGTCGATTAAGTCTAGTCAAGCCTTCTCTTCTTCAAGTCCCTGATTCCCAAAGTTCTGAAATAACGGTTTTAATCAATCTTATCCCATCAACATTCCACATAGTTAAAGCATTGTGACTACTGGGTTTGGAAAACAGCCAAGTGAAAGCGGGGGTAGATCAGAGAGAGCAGATGGGGCTGTCTGCTGCTAGTGGAAACTATAACACTGAGGACAAAGCAAAGGAACTAAATCTGTTTCAAAAGAACCAGCACCACTAGTACAATTAGACTGTGAGTCCCGGCAGTCAATATCTATCACATCAAATAGAGCACTCTGACAATAACACTCATATACATTAATCATTACCTTGATGAACTTTCATTTTCTGCTCCCACTATAAAAAGTGCTTCTGGAAGATATAAAACTGCTTTGGTTGAAAATAGAATTCAGATAAAATGAGGTCAAGAACAGATTGGGTTTTTTGAGAGCAAACTCTTTACAATATTACATTTACAGATTATGTTAGCGAACACGAAAACCCAGTCCTAGAGCAAACACATCTATGCACAATCTGAGAAAAAAAGAGATGGTGCTTGTTAGGGATAACAGGTAGTGCTGATATGAAGAGAACACACGATGATCCCATTCCCAATTACCCACAAAATAAAGTAGTGAAGGCATGATAAAAGCTTTTCAGAGTCACCCAAATTCACTCTGTCAGGAAAGGAGGCCGAATGCATCACACAAGCCACCCAAACATGGCGTCGACAGAGTGTCGAGGAGAAGCGGGTGGGCCAGACAACAACATTGAGAGGAGTGCCTACCAAGGCTGTGGTGGTTGTGCCCGAGTGCCTTTGTTGTGACAGGAAGAGGCTACCAAGGTTGAGACCAGCCACAAATGGTTCCACTCCTCCAGTCAGAAGACTCGCAGCGCTCACGAGGCTGAGGCACACATGCCCTCTCCTCACTGCACTGTGTGGTGTCAGCCGAACCACCAGTTTCTCCATGACACACTCTCGCTCTGTGGCTCCGTGTTCCACATTAAAGACCTGCCTACACAGCTGAGCTGACAGACCCATACGGTACTGTACTCTTTCTTGTTCAACCCCTCCCACCCCCTCTATTGGTTTCTGCGAAAAAATACCTTTCAAAACCACTTTGCATTGGTTTGGTATTCAGGTGGAATGGTTAATAGGTTTAGAATGTGACCTTGTTTGAGTTGTAAATGGGCTCATTCAAATTCACAAAGTGTTGTGTTTTTATATTTGTCAGGTTTGCCGTGAGCGTTGAAGTGAAAGATTAAAGGGAACAGTGTTCACTGTACTCATACGCTTTGGTTCTTGGTAATGAATTGTTGTTCCCTGACTGGCCAAAGGAACACTAGAAATAAAGGATCTATGAAAGAGAAGAGAAATGTCACCTTCCATCCTCACACTGTGACATTGCCAGAAGTGTGGGATTGAAAATTGCATTAAAACTCAAATCCCTTTTGTGGCATGTCGCCATGTGAGAAGAAGGTTGTACTGTGAGACTGGCTAAATTCTGTATAATCCACAGTAATATGAAGGCCTCTGTCTGGTCTGACACAATCCAGCTGCCCTCCAACGATGACATCCTGTCAGGGACATCTGCCCCGAACACCACTGTCCCCATGGCAGCCGTGGAAACAGTCCTTGTCCCCATCGGGTTCCGTTACTTCCTATTTGGAATTTACTGTTGAAGAAGAAGGCTGTGCTATATGCAAACCTCAAAACACATAACCCCCTCATACTGATGTTCCAAGACGAGGGATAAATCAACAAAATACGTTAAATAAAGTGTGAGACCAATGATAGAGGCCATGTTTCCGATCGATGCACACTTCCAGGGTGGATGGAGGTCTCTGAAGAGTTGTCAGGGGGAGTAGCGACATCAGGGGTCCCTCAGTCGAGAAACTCTGCGGACAGGCTCCGCGTACAGCGGGCCGAGCGGAACTTGAGCTCATGGTAGCACTGCACGAAGCTGTGGTAGATGAAGGTGATGGGCAGTGCCAGGAGCACGATGCCGCTCACCACGCACAGGCCACCCAGCACTCGCCCAGGCACGGTGATGGGGTACATGTCTCCATAGCCCACAGTGGTCATGGAGATAATAACCCACCAACAGGCGGCGGGAATGCTGGCGTAGTCCTCGTTCGGCGACTCCAGGTCCAGGCCATGCTCCAGCAGCTGGGCTAGAGCACTGAAGATGGCCATAGGCACGCAGATAAACAGCAGCAGCATCACCATCTCCCGGTAGCAGCGACTCAGTGTTAGCCCCAGAGTCTGCAGGCCCAGGAAGTGACGGGCCAGCTTGATCACCCAGAAGATGCGCATCATGCGTAGGACGCGCAGGGTGACGCCCGCCCGCTGCAGCTGGGAGTTCTCCCCTGTCAGCATCGTCATGGAGATGGAGATGTAGTAGGGCGTGATGGCCAGTAGGTCGATGATGTTGAGGGGCCGTTTGACAAACTCACACTTGTCCCGCGACACGATGAAGCGCACAATGCACTCAGCGGTGAACCAGCCGATACACACAGCCTCGATGATCCTGTGGGAGGGAGAACCAGGCAGAGTTACCGCGAGCATGAGAGCTGGAAATTCCACTGTAGGTCTACACACTACTGTATATCTACCAGCAATGGACTGCAGACATTACACTCTTACAATAAAAAGTTGCTACGTAGAATCCATTTTGGTTTCTGGTAGAACCTTTTCACTGAAGGGTTCTTAAATGGTTTCTTGAGGGTTAGGGCCTATTCGTTGGGTGAAAGTGTTTTGAAACAAAAAAAAGGGTTAGCCTACAGCAGTGTTTCCCAACTCCTGTCCTTGGATACCCCAAACAGCACACATTTTTGTTGTAGCCCCAGATAAACTCACCTGATTCAACTCATTGAGGGCTTGATGATTAGTTGACAAGTTGAATCAGGTGTGCTTGTCTGGGGCTTTAACAAACATGTGTGCTGTTGGGGGTACTCAAGGACAGGAGTTGGGAAACACTGGTCTACAGGGAAAGCCTTTATTAACCCTTTTTTTCTGGTTGAATCAACATTGTTTCCATGTAATTTCAACCAAAAACAATCTATGTGATGACGTTGAATCAACGTGGAAAACTGATTGGATTTGCAAAAAGTCATCAAAAGGGCATTTAGTCTTTTTTTCAACCAACTTTTAACCTAAGTCCAATGACATGGTGCCATTTTTTTGTTGATTTCACATTGAATTGACAATGGTTGACAACTCAACCAAATGTAAATCAAAACTAGACGTTGAACTGACGTCTGTGCCCAGTGGGATATGACTTATGGACGCTCTTACATTTTGATGCAATAAATTGATTCTTGATATTCTAACATTTTCACATTGTAATCCTGGTCATTTTGACATCGTAATCCTGTTGTAATTTACCAACCTGAATTTCTTTATGCCAGAACCTGCAGAAGATATTCTGCGTTTTTAAGTGAGGTTGTAATTTACAGTATTATATTTGGCGCCATACTTTGCCTTATTAACGAAGCTACATAGTGAGAAACAACCCTCAGACTGACGTAATCACATGATCATTTACAATGTTCTCAAGTAAACTGATTTGAAAACATAACAGCAGCAAATGTCAAATCAAAGTAGCATGCTCATTTTTGACTTTCATTTGATTCTGAGACCATTCCTGGGTCTGGACATTATAGACAAATGTATTGCAGCTCAGTGTGTACAGAATACTCCAGGCAAGAATATGGTAGAGGCATACTAATAAGGGATTTTAAAGGCTTCTTTTCCACCTTAATTATACCATGAATTAAAGGCTAGTTAGACTTGGTTGAGACTGAGCCCTGAGTATGCCTATTAGGTGTAGAGCGCGTGAGGACAGACTGCCACAAATGACCAGAGTAGAGGTAGGGCTGTAATGAGGGATTGCAGTCAGCTAGTCAAAAGTCAGTTACAGTTTAGTCCATCAAAATATGCTGTTGTCAAATGCTGATGTACAGTGCCTTGCAAAAGTATTCATTCCCATTGGTGTTTTTCCTATTTTGTTGCATTACAACCTGTAATTTAAAGGGATTTTTATTTGGATTTCATGTAATGGACATACACAAAATAGTCAAATTCGGTGAAGTGAAATGAAAAAAATAACTTGTTTAAAAGAAAAGTGGTGCGTGCATATGTATTCACCCCCTTTGCTATGAAGCCCCTAAATAAGATCTGGTGCAACCAATTACCTTTAGAAGTCACATAATTAGTTAGATTGCACAGGTGGACTTTATTTAAGTGTCACATGATCTGTCACACGATCTCAGTATTTTTACACCTGTTCTGAAAGGCCCCAGAGTCTGCAACACCACTAAGCATGGGGCACCACCAAGCAAGCGGCACCATGAAGATCAAGGAGCTCTCAAAACAGGTCAGGGACAAAGTTGTGGAGAAGTACAGATCAGAGTTGGGTAAAAAAAAAAAGATCAGAAACTTTGAACATCCCTCGGAGCACCATTAAATCCATTATAAAAAAATGGAAAGAATATGGCACCACAACAAACCTGCCAAGAGACGGCCGCCCACCAAAACTCAAAAGACCATGCAAGGAGGGCATTAATCAGAGAGGCAACAAAGATACCTAAGATAACCCTGAAGGATCTGCAAAGCTCCACAGCGGAGATTGGAATATCTATCCATAGATAGCCGTACACGCCACAGAGCTGGGCTTTACGGAAATGGCCAGAGAAAAGCCATTGCTTAAAGAAAAATAAGCAAACATGTTTGGTGTTCGCCAAAATGCATGTGGGAGACTCCCCAAAAATATGGAAGAAGGTACTCTGTTCAGATGAGACTAAAATTTAGCTTTTTGGTCATCAAGGAAAACGCTATGTCTGGTGCAAACCCAACACCTCTCATCACCCCAAGAACACCATCCCCACAGTGAAGCATGGTGGTGGCAGCAGCATCATGCTGTGGGGATGTATTTCATTGGCAGGGACTAGGAAACTGGTCAGAATTGAAGGAATGATGAATGGCGCTAAATCCAGGGAAATTGTTGAGGGAAACCCGTTTGTCTTCCAGAGATTTGAGACTGGGACGGAGGTTCACCTTCCAGCAGGACAATGACCCTAAGCATACTGCTAAAGCAACACTCGAGTGGTTTAAGGGGAATCATTTAAATGTCTTGGAATGGCCTAGTCAAAGCCCAGACCTCAATCCAATTGAGAATCTGTGGTATGACTTACAGATTGCTGTACACCAGCGGAACCCATTCAACTTGAAGGAGCTGGAGCAGTTTTGCCTTGAAGAATGGGCAAAAATCCCAGTGGCTAGATGTGCCAAGCTTATAGAGACATACCCCAACAGATTTGCAGCTGTAATTGCTGCAAAAGGTGTCTCTACAAAGTATTGACTTTGGGGGGTGAATAGTTATGCACGCTCAAGTTCTGTTTTTTTGCCTTATTTCTTGTATGTTTCACAATACAAAATATTTTGCATCTTCAAAGTGGTAGGCATGTTGTGTGAATCAAATAATACAAACCCCCCCAAAAATGTATTTTAATTTAGTGCAACCTAAGTTGCTTGAGTACAATGTGAGTACCCTTTACTGTATTACCTTGGGACAACTGGCATTTGTGACATCATGCTCACTTAAAAACATTTGCCCATTTAAAAGGGAAACAAATCAGATACAACCATAACCTCCCACCACTGGCTTAGAACAATACCTACCTGCATTGCCTACAACTACACACACACACACACACACACACACTGATAGTGTTGGGTGCCTTTCAGGTACCAATACCTTGAGAGTGGTCCGCGTGGCAGTCATGGATACAAGACAGACACACAGGTTAAAGAGCAGAGTGAGAGCAGACAAGAAAGGGATGACAAACAGCTCTGTAGACAAATGGACAGAAGTATTGGCTGACACACAGTTATATGTATTGATACATGGCTAAATTTGATTGATTCATGTTCTGATCTCCTTCAAAGCATCGAAAGTAAACATGAGTCTTTAAAAAAGTAGACATGAAACTGAGTGTATTACACCAAGAAACAGCCATACATAATTATTTGTACCTGTCTCCTTGACAGTCTCCTATGATAAAGGTAGGCGTACTCTACCTGAAATCAGCACATTGGACAGGTACTGCAGGCTACCACTAAAAATCAGCACTGTGGACAGGTCCTGAGTATTATAGTAGGCTACCTCTAAAATCAGTGCCTTGGAGAGGTACTGTCAGATGCCACTAAAATCAGTGCCTTGGAGAGGTACTGTCAGATGCCACTAAAATCAGTGCCTTGGAGAAGTACTGTCAGATGCCACTAAAATCAGTGCCTTGGAGAGGTACTGTCAGATGCCACTAAAATCAGTGCCTTGGAGAGGTACTGTCAGATGCCACTAAAATCAGTGCCTTGGAGAGGTACTGTCAGATGCCACTAAAATCAGTGCCTTGGAGAGGTACTGTCGGATGCCACTAAAATCATCAACTTGGACAGTTACCGATACATACCGGTACTCGCTCATCCTAAAAGGGAGCCGAGACAGTCACAACTCATTTACATGTACTGCCTTAATCTAAATGTATTACTGTAAACATGTGTTGTCTGTAACAAGAGAGGCAACGCTCCAACTTGTTAAGTTCTTCAGCCTCTCTTGTGTTAAAGACTATGACGACTTAGGGCTGAAAGATAAAATGCATGACAAAAATGACAATAGTGCAAGGGACAGTGGTGCTTCTGGCAATGAACATTTAGATTGAACACCTTTAAGTGTCCGTATAGTATAATATGTCATATTGTAATGACAATTGGCCAACATACAAAATGGAGACTTTGGCACATGAAATGTGTTGTTCACTTGGTAGGATCAGACCAGAAGCTCCCTTGACATTTAACTTTAATAAACATTCAGCTCATCCTCTGCCCCCTTCCCCACAGGGGTTCTTACAATCTGTTGCCAGGAGACCAAGTGGTCGGGGACCAGGGCCGTTTCCAGCATTTTGGGGGCCCTAAGCAAGATTTGGTTGCCCTCCCCCCCACCTCATGGCCAAAACATTTTAGTGGTCCCCTTCTTGGCGGTGGAGAGAAAATGTGCAGCTCTACACATTTTGCCATGGTATGGAGATCAAATGTAGCAGTTTTAATGCTCATTTCCTGCAGCAA
Organism: Salvelinus fontinalis; assembly: GCF_029448725.1. Taxonomy (NCBI): domain Eukaryota; kingdom Metazoa; phylum Chordata; class Actinopteri; order Salmoniformes; family Salmonidae; genus Salvelinus; species Salvelinus fontinalis. Next base: position 14,561,920 of record NC_074701.1, on the reverse strand, counting down.
GGTGAAATAATAAAATAATAAAAAAAAGAGTTCTATAATAAGACATTGAGAAGATTTTGCAGTTTTAAAGCTCATTTCCTGCAATTCTACACAGTTTGCCATGACTTATTCCATGTTCATATGATATTGTATCTGAAGGAGAATAACTAACAAAATCAATGAGTACTCCCTGGTGGTTAGGGCCCCTGGCCACGTCAGTAATTCGGCCACGATTACTACAAGGTTTAGATAGCTGGCTAGACCAATTTACTTAGCAATCTATAAAATATAAGCTGACATGGGCTAATTGAGTGACTGTCAGTGAATTACATTACCAAGAGGAAAGCTGCTGATGCACAACCAAATTTTGAAATTGCACAGGATTCTACTATCTTAACCAACAGTAAGTTGAGACCCTGACTGGCTTCTAAAAATAATAATAATAGTATATAATATATACATACTTTTTTTCCTAACATTTGGTTGGGGCCGCCCTAGCGGCCATTTATGTTGCTTTGAAATGGCATTGTCGGGGACTACTAAATAGTATGCCCAGTGGTGTAGTTGAGGGAAACCCCACCGTTTGCAGGAAAATGCATTGAAAGTAGGCCTATAGAGAGCGCTACTTGTTTTCACCAAGACAGGCAATAACAGTTTACAAACCTATTTTTTCCCAGATTTATGTTGAAATTGGACATCTAACCATGTCCTGAGGACATCAGGAAATGCCTTCAAAACTAGCCATAGGGGCAACAGTGTGTAATGGCAATGTGGACGGGTGTAATCCCATGACTCTGGATCAGAAGGTTGCGTGTTCGATCCCAATCATGAACACAGGTTTGAAATGTTTGGTTTTAACCCTATCCCTTACCTTAACCATTTGGAATGAGTGCCTAAACAGAATGTTTTAACCCTATCCCAAACATTAACCATTCAGAATGAATGTTAAACTTAAAGCTGCAATATGTAATTTTTTGGGAGATCAGATCTGTTCTATGTACACTATTTCTATGCTTCCCATCCTTAAGTTTCGTTTTTGCATCTTTTACTTTCGGTTTTGTACACCAGCTTCAAACAGCTGAAAATACAATATTTTTGGTAATGGAAAATATATTTCACAGCGGTTTAGATGGTACAGTGATTCTCTAAACTATAATTGCTTGTTTTGTCACAAACTGAAATTAGGTGAACTATAAAAAAAATTGCAACCAGGAAATGGCACAGCGATTTCTGAATAGTGCATCTTTAAGGTTTGATATTTGATGTTTAATGCACTTAAACTTATTTTAATGCTTAAACTTAATGTAATGTTTTACCTCCATTCCCAAACCTTAACCCTCAACTTAACCATTCGGAATGAGTGCCTTAACTTAGTTCCATTCCAGCCATTACAATGAGCCCGTCCTCCTATAGCTCCTCCCACCAGCCTCCACTGTATTATATGCAGAATACAACAATATACATTCTAAATTAGTGTTGGTAGGCCTATGTCACATCAGCTGAAATAAAACGTTGTGCAGTCTTGTAGTCCTTACACGTTACAAGTCCATTGAGAAGTAGAGCATTGATCCTATTTAATGTAACAACATCGCAGGCAATCAAATAACGGAGAAATCTGGAAATATATAATAAAAAATCGGACATAGATACCCGGATGGATGCTCTAAAGAGTCTGGGTTGTACCGGTGTTCCTCCACGCTGTTGTTCTCAGCGGTTTTCCAATCTGGCAAAGTACTCACACAAAGCATCACCATGGACACTAAAACAAATATAACGGACACTGAGGCCAAGATTTGTGCTGCGACTGATGAAGTTGGCTCCTCAAAAGTACTTCTCATTCTCTCCAGCCACTTGGACTCATCTCTCTCCGTGACCACGCGAGTCACCAAATTCTCGCCCTTCAACTCTTCCTCGAGTTTGACTTCCTCCTCGGAGAAATTAATGTACGAGTCTGACATCTTATTGTCCAGTCTCCGCTGGCAGCAAAACTCCAAGTGTGAGCTCTCCAGTCCCCAGTAAATCATCTCGTTATAGAATGATAGCTCGCACATCTGCGGGACGAACCGTAGCTTCCCGTACTTCACGTACAGCATGATGAAACAAAAAGCCTCCGAGTGCCTATCAAAGAAAAACTCGTTCCGTTCCCGATCGTAGTCGTCACACACTTCCAATACTTCTTTCTCCGATGCGCATTTGTGCAAACGGCTCACTCTGCTCAGAGGGAAATCCTTTATCACATCCTTAGGGAACGCATATTTTGTGCCACCCACATTAAGGATACATATGCTCTTCCCAAACTTCATCTTCCAATTGTTGACAGGTGTTTGCAAAGTACTGAAAAAGGCACCCTCTGCGATTTATACAGCGCCAAAAGGCACCCGTTCCTTATACAACCATCATGCGTTATCCCTCTCTAAGTCCAATATAGGAGTCAATACGTCGTCATTGTGTTTGGCCGCTATTATTAGCTTTCTTTTGTTATTATCCTTCTGAGAGAGATCTGACCGACTGGAGTTGTCGTGAAGACCATGCAACAGAGTGCACTCGCCGTTTGCACCTGACTCCTTGCGCACGTCATGGTGTTCTGAGCGCCTGTAACTCAAGTGTCCAAACCAACTAGTCCTCCGTGTGCAGATCCGAGTAGTGTCACACGGGTCTCTCGCTCACACACACACAATTCTAGCTTGTATGGCTCCCTGGGCGTACCCCCCCCCCAAAAAAAATAATATGCACCATTCTGCACTAACTGTAATTTTATTCAGGCATTTGGAACACAAATAAATATTCATAACATTTAAAACTATATAAATATAAAAATTATACACAAAAATAAGACTCATAAATATATAAAAGAAGTAACAAAGACAAATAGAAACAAATTTGTTGAAATGGCACTCGAGCATCAATACATTACCCATCCCCCAACACTGTCAACCAAGAGTCAAGACTAAACCAATTCACCTTGGTGGTGTGCAGACTGGTTTTATATTATTCTTATCGATTTCGCACAAACCAGAAACAATGCAACAATATGTCTGTGAAACTATATAGTCAAAGTATTATAAATGAATTGTGTTTTTTTTTTGTAGCATATCGTAGTGTGACTGATTTTACTAATTGTTACTGTAAAACATGGAACTGAAATCCCACAGTACCAATACACGGACTGGATTATGGTATAATGTTCCCTACATTACATCGGGATAGATTTCTTTAAACTTTTACAGTATTCAGTTTTATTGGTAAAAATATTATAAATATAGGCCTAATCACAGTAGGCTCTGGTGCCTTTATGTGCCGTTTGACAAATTACTTATCATTAAATTGGCATATAACTTGATCCTTTTGTCAATAGGTTTTATGCAGCGCCACATTATCGCAATGTATCGGGTAAGGAATCTAGGGCCACATAAAAAAAAATCTGTAGGCTTATTAATGGATGATTGGTCTTCAGATCCCTGAGATATTCATCTTTAACAGTATCACAGCAAGAGGGAGGGAGCCTGTTGCCACAGTTGAGGAGGTATCCTGGAAAAATACAGTGTAAGAAACAGATTTGTAGGCACTCACAAGCTGCAGGGCACTCGGAGATTCAGCACCATAAGTGAACAGAGTCGTTCCTGGGAGAATCCTATTGAATGGAAGTATAAGCCTAAACAGAAAAGTCTGGTAGGGGAATATAGAAATGATTCCTATTGAACAGGGACCTTGTAGCCAAAGACAGTAGGCTACAGTATGAAGAGAGGCTTCTACTGTTTCTCCACTATAAATACCCAATCACACTTGTTGGTGTCATGGCCGTGTTGGCTAGCTAAACTCATGCGTAGAAACACCTCGTGTCTGTCTCGCTCCGAACTGCGCACGTGCAGGCAGTCAAATCAAAGGCACTGCTTCGATATAAAGTTGTTTTTGACGAAAAAGAAAATGTTAGTTTGTCACGTTCACGAGGTTGGAGTAAAATCATGTTCAACTACTTAACACATTGGCTCGAGTCTAGGTTTTTCCTTTAGATTGAGAAAATGAACTATAAGATTTTTTTTTGCTGTTCTCTCATTGACTTCTCACACCCCAATTCCCGACCTGGTCTGTTTGGGCTGTTTTGCAAGCGTTTCCGAAAGTCTCGTGGTGTTGCGCCCCTGGGTTTATAAACTCTGTGTTGTAGCAATGGTAAGGGCTGAAATGTTGCAGAAGGCAGGTAGGATCAGGTGCAAGTTGTGCTTTTATTTACAGATGACGATGGTGATCCAGACATTCAATTGAGATATTTGCAAATAATCCCAAGTATATATTTACAAACTTCTCAATAATACTTCCATTAAAAAAGAGAGAAAATGAATAGGAACAGGCAAATCTGTCTATTCCTGTAAGACTAGGATTGAATATTTTCCCGGTATTTTACAAATGTACCACGCCTAGAATAAAGACATTTTGTCCCGGGTAACCTGGTATTTCCCGCCAAAACCGGAAGTGTCATTCAAAAGCATTATGAACCATATAAATATGTCTGGATTTGATTAGAGCTTTAATCATGCAAATTAAAATATGATGCTACCTGAACCCGATGATGTATTAAATGTATTAGATACATTTAATGAGCCCTACATTAACGACATTTAATTAGCCCAAGCCCAAATGATTGTGCCATTGTCCAATATATAAATTATATAGGCTACTGCACATTACACACAACAGAAAAACATAAAAGCCCATAGATGTAGCTAGCTATATGTTCTATTTGGTAAAATGAAGCTAGCTCCAGTAGGCTAATCCTTTTGAGTGTGAACTGTATTACTGTACTGTAATGTATTATATGGACTGGAACTATGCACATAATTCAAACCACGATAAAGCAGAAAAGAACATGCGACTCTAGTGCAGCACATGCAGCCTACAAAGTTACAAGTATAGGCTACCGAATTTGATTTTAATAGAGCCTATTTGTATAATTAGTAGGCGGACGCATATACTGTAACTTCCATAATATTTATTCTAATGTTATTAGTCTGCTTACTCTTTCACTTTCTATTGTTGCTTCATTCCTTCCTCGCTTTCAACAGTTAAATGAAACGCATTTCATTGTACTTATCTTCATCATTCTAATGACATCCTTGAATAATATAGAACTATAATTAGATGCCACTCCTTGATCTGTTTCACCTGTCCTTGTGATTGTCTCCACCCCCTCCAGGTGTAGCTTATTTTCCTCAGTGTATTTATCCCTGTGTTTCCTGTCTCTCTGGGCCAGTTTGTCTTGTATGTTTCCAAGTCAACCAGCGGTTTTCCAGTTCTCCTGCTTTTTGCAGTCTCCTTTTTCTAGTCCTCCCAGTTTTGACCCTTGTCTGTTTCTGGACTTTGTACCCGCCTGCCTGACCATTCTGCCTGCCTGACCATTCTGCCTGCCTTGACCACGAGCCTGTCTGCCACTCTGTACCTCCTTGACTCTGATGTGGTTTTGACCTTTTTGCCTGTCCACAACCGTTCTCCTGCCTACCCCTTTGGTTTAATAAACATTGTAAGACTCCAACCATCTGCATCTGGGTCTCGTCTTGTGTCATGATGGTACGAACTGGCCATGTCAGACACAGCAGACTTGGATCAGCTCCGCCACACTGTCTCCCTGCAGTTAGCCACCATTAGGAGAGAGGAGTTGTTACAGGGCCTTTTGGAAGGGCTCAGTTCCTTGACGGAACGCCACGACCATGTGTTAAAGGCTATTATGGAGCAAATCAGGGAGTTAGCTCAATCTGTCTGCCACCTCTGGAAAAAACCCAATCACCCAGTAATTTTTTTCCCTATCTGTGGTGAGTTTGTACAGCCTATCCAGACTCTCCGTGAACAACCTCCAGAGCGATATTCGGGGAATCCTGGTACCTGCCAGGGTTTTCTTTCTAAGTGCTTGCTTATTTTTGAGCTACAGCCATCTTCGTTTTCTTCAGACCAATCAAAGATAGCGTATATAAATTACTGTCGGGAAGGGCGCGCTCCTGGGATACGGCAGCTTGGGATCAACAATCTGCCATTTGTGGTCATTTGGAGGAATTCATGGCAGAGTTGAGAAAAGTTTGAGTCTCCGGTATCTGGGAGAAAGGCGGCCAGCAAACTACTTGACTTACGTCAAAACTCCCGTTGTGGCAGACTACGTGGTGGACTTTTGCACATTGGCCGCCAAGAGTGTCTGGAATCCGGAGTCTCTTTTCGATGTTTTTCTGCACGGATTATCTGAGGGTGTAAAGGATGAGCTAGCTGCTCGGGAACTGCTGGTGGACCTCGACTCTCTTATCGCCTTAACCATTAAAATTAATGGACGCCTAAGCAAGAATGAGAGGAGATCTGGTTTCGGGCACACTTGTGCACCCGATATGGCGCGTTCACCTCCTATGGAATCCGGAAGTTTCTAAAGGCAGCTCTTCCAATAGGAGTTGAAGTCACCCGAGCTCTCTCGTGAATCTACAACGGGTGAGTTGGATACTCCTGAACCTATGCAGTTGGCAAGAACTCTAGGCTATCAGTTTGGGAGTGCTCACGGAGGATGAATAATAATTGTTGTCTGTCCTGTGGCGGGCAGGACATTTTATAGCTACCTGCCCTATTAGGAAACTCTTGTCTCTAGTGGGTACCAGTACTATGGTGAGTCAGACTGGGAGTTCCCTAATTCCCGCACACCCCTTTTTGCTCTTGTGCTGTGGGGAGACCAATCTAAGTCCCTCTCCGAGTGCTCATTGACTCTGGGGCTGATGAATGTCTTATGGATGCCACAATAGGTTCGGAGCTTGGTATTCCCACTCAGCCTTTTTCTGTGCCCATGGATGCTAGGGCACTGGACGGCCGCTCTATAGAGGCCGTAACCCATAGTACTGTGCCCGTTCAATTACAGGTTTCTGGTAACTACAGTGAAACCATACAGTTCCCCCTCATTGCATCTCACCATGTTCCTGTTGTGTTGGGATTTTCCTGGCTACAGAAACACAATCCTGTGATTTACTGGACCACAAGCTCCCCGCTACCGCATTGGGCAGAGGGTATGGCTTTCCACTCGGGATCTGCCCCTTCGAGTAGAGTCCCGCAAGCTGTCTCCCCAGTTCATTGGTCCTTTTCTCATCTCCAGAGTCCTAAGTTCCACTGCTGTCCGTCTTGTGTTACCCCATGCCCTCCGTATTCACCCTACCTTCCATGTGTCTAGGATTAAGCCTGTGTATCACTGCCCTTTGTCTTCTGTCTCCAGTCCCATCCCTTCCCCTTGGGTTATCAGTGGCCAGCCAGTGTATACGGTGAGATGCCTCCTGAAGGTTTGACCACCAGGCAGGGGTTTCCAGTACCTGGTTGACTGGGAGGATTATGGCCCGGAGGAGAGGTGCTGGGTTCTTGCTAAAGACATCTTGGACACGGCCCTCATCGCCGATTTCCACTGCCAACACGACCACGAGCCTGTCTGCCACTCTGTACCTCCTAGACTCTGTGGTTTTGACCTTTTTGCCTGTCCACAACCATTCTCTTGCCCACCCCTTTCGATTAATAAACATTGTAAGACTCCAACCATCTGCCTCCTGTGTCTGCATTGGGGTCTCGCCTTGTGCCTTGATAGCAGAAGGCTTTCACCAGACGACGCTGAGCCAATTGTGCGCCACCCTATGGGACTACCAATCACAGCCGGTTGTGATACAGCCTGGAATCGAACCAGGGTCTGTAGTGACGCCTCTAGCACTGAGATGCAGTGCGTTAGACTGCTGCGCCACTCGGGAGCCCACAAATGTAGGCCCATCTGTCACAAGAAAAAAAGTTAGCATCATGAGATGATAGTTCTACATTCATTGTGAACTGTGCTCCATACTGAGATTGACTTTCTGTCCCCATCCTGAGCATGCCCCCATTCTCATCGACGGGCTGCAGTGGAGCAGGTTGAGAGCTTCAAGTTCCTTGGTGTCCACATCACCAACAAACTAACATGGTCCAAGCACACCATGAGTCGTGAAGCGGGCACAACAAAACCTATTCCCCCTCAGGAGACTGAAAAGATTTGGCATGGTCCTCAAAAGGTTATACAGCTGCACCATCGAGAGCATCCTGACTGGTTGCATCCATGCCTCGTATGGCAACTGCTCGGCCTCCGACTGCAAGGCACTACATAAGGTAGTGCGAACGGCCCAGTACATCACTGGGGCCAAGCTTTCTGCCACTCAAGACCTCTATACCAGGCGGTGTCAGAGGAAGGCCCTAAAAATGGTCAAAGACCCCAGCTACTCTAGTCATAGCCTGTTCTCTCTGCTACCGCACGGCAAGCGGTACCAGAGTGCCAAGTCCCTGTCCAAGAGGCTTCTTAACAGCTTCTACTTCCAAGCCATAAGACTCCTGAACATCTAGTCAAATGGCTACCCAGACTATTTGCATTGCCCCCGCTCCACACCACTGCCACTCTGTTGTCATCTATGCATAGTCACTTTAACTCTACCTACATGTACATAATACCTCAACAAACCGGTGCCCCCGCACATTGACTCTGTACCGGCACCCTCCCTGTGTGTGTGTGTGTGTGTGTGTGTGTGTGTGTGTGCGCGCGTGCGTATGTATGTATGTATGTATGTATGTATGTATGTATGTATGTATGCATGTATGTATGTGTATATATATATATATATATATATATATATATACACACATTTTATTTTTACTGCTTATCTTTAATTACTTTCTCTTATCTGTATTTTTTGAAACTGCACTGTTGGTTAGGGGTTTGTAAGTAAGCATTTCACTAAGGTTCTTGTATTTGGCGCATGTGACTAATAAAATTTGATTTGATTCATCATGCAGAGGCCATAGAAAAGACAGCTTTAGACCACATATAATTAACAAGTCCTTTTCACATCATGCTGTTAATATAAATAATATATTATAAATGACCAGTCTCTCGCAGTTATTTGTCCTCGGAAAAGGGAGTGGTTTTGGGTGATAAACCTCAGTAGTCGGGTTCCCCAGCCTCCCCTACCAAAACGCTCATATTGTCTCAGCTCCTCCCTGGGACATCGTCAAAATGACAATTAAACCACATAACGGGTAAACATGTAAAAGGCGTAGTTTAAAAAATCCTGACATTGTATAATAGTCTAAATCTAAAGCATAAATAGGCCTAATCATTGCCAGAGCCTTTTATAAAAGGAATGTCATTTAATTGAATTCACAATGCTTCGAGTTGGTATTCATGTGATAAGGAATTCCCCTTGACCATGCCTACAATTGTGGAAAACAAACATTCTTTCCCATTGACCCCCGTTGTAAAAGAGCCAACTTCTCCATCGATTTTTTAAATTTTTATATACAGAAATAACTAAACATGCCGAAAAGCTGCTATGTTGTTCAATGTACATGTAACCAGGTCAAAAGTCCGACCTATGGTCCGCGACATAGGGAAATAGAGCCTGCAAGAAGAGCCATGTTTCTTCAGTCTGTTTGGTGTGGAAGAGTGGGACATTGTGGAGACCCGGTATCCAAGTAGGCTACATGTAGATATGTTTGTGGGAAACATTTCATCACAGCTAAGAAATGTAATTGGTTTCGTATGGTCCGTTTGTAACTCCACTCATTACTTGTAGATGTATACACTGAGTGTACAAAACATTAAGGACACCTGCTCTTTCCATGACAGACTGACCAGGGGAAAGTTTTGATCCCGTATTGTCACTTGTTAAATCCACTCCAATCAGTGTAGATGAAGGGGAGGAGACAGGTTAAAGAATGATAATTAAGCCTTGAGACAATTGAGACATGGCTTGTTTATGTGTGCCATTCAGAGGGTGAATGGGCAAGACAAAAGATTGAAGTGCCTTTTGAAATGGGGTATGGTAGTAAGTGCCAGATGCACCGGGTTGTGTCAAGAGCTGCAACGTGTGTATCAAGACTTGTCCACCACTCAAAGGATATCCAGCCAACTTGACATAACTGTGGGAAGCATTGGAGTTAACATTGGCCTCTTTGTGGAACGTTTTCTACATCTTGTAGAGTCCATACCCCAACGATTTGAGGCTGTTCTGAGGGCAAGGGGGAGGGCACACATTGTAGTCCGTGTGTTTGTTTGTGTAGCACCGACATGAAAAGGAACATGAGGGAAGCCCTACAATATTACGCTTTTCTAAATAGTGAGAACACTTGGGAGCCATGTTGAAATGTATCTTTAGACATGTTGTACTTTTCTTAAATGTCATTTTGTAATTGACTAAAACAAGCAGACAACAAGAAAAGGTCAAGTTTTTGCTGTGAGCCAACGGGGTAACCATGGCTTGTTTTCCCCACAGTAGGGTAGGGCTAACATTCTATCACCAATGGCACCAGCTCAATTTAATTTAAGTAATTCAATCATGTACATTTAAAAATGATATTCTGGACTTGTTTCATTTGGAAAACGCAAACACTGCTGTTTTCACTCTTCCTGTCCATAATTGGTTTTGAGTAGCTTGTGTGAAGTACACATTTACATCAATCCTTTGTATATTTGAGAAAACATTCATCACCAATAGACTGTCCAGTGAGTCAGTCAGGTGTGTGTTTGTTCACATTGGGTGAGGAGCATTGAGGATGTACACACTACTGCTAGTGATGCACTCATGGCCATTTCTATAATAAGAGCCTAACAGCAGCGCGTACATCACCAGCCCCTCAAATCTCCCCATCAACAACTCTCCCTCCATCTCCCCATCCCTACAAGGCCCCCTCAGCTCATCATTGATTATAGCAAGCCCTGATTTGCCTGATTTACGCTACATACTGCAGTAGATTAAGAAATAGATTTGTCCGTCCTCATTCAATTGAGCCACTCACTTTGCCCAGTCAATTGAAACTGTTCACAGAACATAAAGTAAGCTGATTATATTCCATTCCTATGTTCCATGAATGAAGCGGTGGGTGGAGATTAGCTAATCAGGTTAAGGACCCTATTCTTCTTTGTGATGCACTCTTTCTGAGAAATTATGTCACACTAAGGCCCTGCTCTCAAGTGTAGAATCTAATTTACTGTGAAATGGAAAGGGACAGGGGGGAAAGATGGTCCGACATTTCTTCCTGGTGAAGTTGGTAAATGGATGTATCTGCCATACAGAGAGGGGCACAGGGGTTCCTTGCTGAATCTCATGCAGCTTGGTGCAAATAGTTTTTCTTCGATCGAACACTCACGCATACACACACATTAATGGTACGGATAGGTCTATCTGTAGAAATAGCCCAAACTCATTTAGTCTGCAAATTCAACAGCATGTTCTTGTCCAGGGATGGTCAACTTCGGTGAAGATGGGGGCCACAAACTCGTCATGAGGGGTCGCAGTGACTCTTGGGTCTGCGTACCCACATCCATACCCACACATATTGCTGTTATTGTGACCGTATTAACGCCACACTGGTGGTCATGAAGGCAGTCAAATTCCACGTGAACGTTTAATCATGGTAATTAGTCTTCTCCAAGTTCTGATGCTGCTTATGGTCATTACTAGCCTACCAAACTTGCTAACTGTCTGGCACTCAGCACTCTATTGTCCCTCTAATCACTCTGACATCAATGCAAATGTTATCGGAAATCGAATCAAACATTTCATGAGACCCGAAGAGCTCATGTTGCACAACATTTCTATAGGCTATGCAATGGTGTGAGAAAACAGAGTGATGGCCTCTACTAAAAAGAGGATCCTATCAGCTTTCTATAGGCTAGGCCTACTATATTTATCTCTCAACTTTCCTAATATTAAGCACGTTGCTTATCTTTAAAACAGGAGTATAGCATACCTGGTTGGCATGAAAATGAAACAAGGGAAAATAGTCCTCCATTCGCTATTTAAGTGCACAGATGACATGTATCTTTTTCTGCTGCCCCTGTTTCGAGACAGGTGCATGATAATGGTCCATTCTAAATAAAAACGAATTTCAAGCGTATAGTATTTAGTCTATGTAAAGACAAGATTACATCAAGAAGAGTGTGATGGGTGACAATATTAGCCTATCACTTGTGAATGATATATTATCACTTGTGAATGATGTCCAGCATAAGGCAAGAAACATTGAATGCTTTTTTTGTTGCAACTTTTTCAAATCATAGTTGCACATCTCATGTAGCCTAACCCGGAGTCTTATATGTTTTGGTAAGGTTTGTATCAAATCAAATTTATTTATTAGCCCTTCTTACATCAGCTGATATCTCAAAGTGCTGTACAGAAACCCTGTACAGAAACTCAGCCTAAAGTGGCGAAATAACTATTTTAAATTAAGCACATTAATCCACTTTACAACGTGTGTTGTGCCCAACTGGCATACATACGCATCGCGCGAGTTTCAAGTTTGGAGAAAATCATTTACCATAAAAATCCACATTTATTTTTGGTATTTTTTTTACACCCCAATTTCGATGTCTCATCGCTGCAACTTCTCAATGGGAGGACTCCTCAATTTCCTGCTCATAGCCTACTATCATGTGCCCATTGCTGCGCTTGTAATGTGAAGAAATAGCCTAATAGCCTCAAGATTTTAAGTTAACTGTTCTCATCTGTTGCGTCAGGCTCATTGCTTAAAACAGTTTTTCTGATGCTAGTGGTTGAATTAATTTGGGATCTATTGCATTCTACAACTGTCCCAGGCTATGTTTGGAATATTTATTTCTCGCACAGAATAGGTCAACTTTTGTACTATGGGGGATAGTAGATTGATATAGGCTAGTGATTTTGCTGTTTGTTAGGCCTACTCATCTTGTTGGCTGACGAAAAGTAAATGTGGACAGTTCTCCCAATATCTTCAGTATGCGCCTCGGAATAGGATAAGGTCGAGCGCAGTTGCGTCCCCGATGTGTCTGTCTTCACTTGTAGCCTGTGAGAAAGACCTGATCACGTGACGGAGAGCAATGTGACGGAGAGCAATGTGAGTGAGAGGTGCTTCGGCATGCAGCTGGGAGAAGGGAATTATAATGATTATATTCAGCCCAAGGGCACAACGCCCACTGGCCGCAAAAGGCATGGAATATTTTAGGGGGCATTACAGCCACACAAAGGGGATGCCCCCGGGAAATTCAAGGCATTATCAAGTGCTTGTCAAATTGTGAATGAGAGACTGATGAAGTGTGTGCAGCCTGCGCAAGTAACAAAGCAGAGCTTATGCCTTTTAATGCAATTTTTTTTATTTTTTTTAAATATGGCTGCATTATGTGTCCCATCACCCAGCTTTACAATGTATTAAAAATCTAAACATATAGCCCAACATTTGTATCACAACTAAAGTTACATAAATAACTCTAAATTAAGAATATGAGTAGCTGTTTCTTTGTTAACCGCTCAACACAGAATAGTAAATGTAGTAAATGTGCGCGCTCCCTCAAATCACTTGAAGAAAATATCCTTTCTATTTCATTCAGTTATGTTCAATTGTATTCTTCATACTATAAAATATAAAATAATGCCACAGAATTCTAAGCAAATATTGTCTGAAATTAACTAGTATAGCCCACAGCCATATGGCATAGTCAGATCAGGGCCTAACATAAGGAAAACTCAGAGTATGCTATTCTGTTCTTCTGAAATAGACTATATTTTCTTCATATCATGTTTCTTCACACCTATCTAAAATAAATAATCGATTTATTGTGAAGGTGTAGATTATATTGCATGGATTTATTAGACTTTTTCATATGCTCCAAAGGTCTGCATCAGCAGCTTGTAGGCTATGCTTGGAAGCCAGGAGATGTTAAATGTGTTTGTTAATTAATGGTAAATTACCATGAGACTGGCAGTTATTTGCTTGACAATCACCGGCTGACAATTTCATAACCACAACAGCCCTACCCACACATGCAGTCAGAGCCAGCTAATTACACTTTGTTCTCATTAGAATGTTATTTGATTTGAAGTTCTGAGACTTTTCACTCATGCAGAGTTTGTGCACCTAGGCAAAGATGCATCTACTCAGTTTGAATACAGCTTGCTTGACTGACCGCTGACTCACCTTGAATACAGCAAAGGACATCCATTTTTTTGGGAGAAATTTCCTTCAACTTATTCCTTTTGAAATTTGCATTCTCTTACTGTTACCAAGAGAGGCATAAGGCACTTATGCTGCAGTATTTCTATTTGAGGTCATTCAGGTCAGTGAATGTCACGTGAGTGTTGTTATAGGAGTGGAAACCGCACATGTTGTGGTGTCAATCTCTTGCTGTGGTCTTCTCAAGCTGCATCATGTATTCTGTCTTCTCTGTCAGCGCGTGGGCAGACAATCTAACAAACCAAAAGTCCTTGTCACTGTTTCATTCCAATGCTATGTGTTTCTGTGTGTGACAATGTTCCGCTTTGTGTGTGTGCCTGATTGGTTCTTGGTATCTTTGCCTGCTAAACATGTGTGTATTGTCTGAGGGACATTTAACAGATGTTGCGATTTCAAAGGAGAGCTCTTGTTATGCTTTGTTCTTGTGCCTCAGCACTCAGCAGAGTGATGTGACACGAGGACCTGTGGTTGGTGCGGTAGGCGGGCGACGAGTGGCCTGAACACTAATTAGGCCCCAGTAAAGGAAATTCATAAGGGCTCGTCATGACTCTAATTACCTGGCTGGTCAGCTCTCCGGACCCCTGAGTCTTTCTCCCGGAGCCCTGAGTCTTTCTCCCTACTGTCTGACATTAACAAGCAACATCTCAATACGAGCCGTGGCTGCGCTCCCCATGAAGCTGATTAAAATGAGGGTAATCATGGGCTGATCTGTCACCCCTCTGCACTCTGCCCCGCTGCTGACTGGCTGAGATGGGGGGGGGGGGGGGGGGGGGGGGCAGAGTGGGGCCTTGGCCCAGATCAGGCTTACCCTGCTGGGATGTTTAAACCCCACCATTGTGTTAATTAATAGGGTAGATAGGTGAGGCCTTGACCCAATTGTCACTAATGCCTTTTTATCAAGGGCATCTTAAGAGTAAGAGTAAACGGTCCCACAAAAATATCAAATTCACTGCAAGGTTGTGGGTCATGACCTGCAGTAAGCTCTGAAGTGTAGAACCCCCTCCACCCACCAAATACAGCCTTCCCCTCTAACTCAGGGTAGTCAAACATACGGCCTGTGTGCGAGGGGGTCCATTCCGGCCCGTGGGTGGTTTGAGTAAAAAAATAAAAAAAATAGAACTCAATTTACTTTAAAATGACTAAAACTAAATCAAAACGGTGTACCTACATTCATACAGTTTCTTGACAGTGTCAGTCAGGGAGCATTGAGGGAAAAAAATGGATAGATGACATTTTAGCAGAAAAATGTAACGCGGCCGTGCGGCCGTCCTGACCTCTTTGAAGACCGAATGCGGCCTCTGGGGCAAAATGGCTTTGACATCCCTGCTCTAACTCAAACACCCCCTTACAGTTTGAGTCTCCCTCCACACACACTCTTTCCACTCATATTTTATGAGTAGCTATCTTTTAACCTCTATGGGACGGTTGAGCTAACGTTCACTAATGTGATTAGCATGAGGTTGTAAGTAACAAGACCATTTCCCAGGACATAGACATATATGATATGGTCAGAAAGCTTAAATTCTTGTTAATCTAACTGCACTGTCCAATTGACAGTAGCTATTACAGTGAAATAATACCATGCTATTGTTTGAAGAGAGTGCAAAGTTATGAACTTGAACATGTATTAATAAACCAATTAGGCACATTTGGGCAGTCTTGATACAACATTTTGAACAGAAATGCAATGGTTCTTTGGATCAGTCTAAAACATTGCACATATACTGCTGCCATCTAGTGGCAAAAATCTAAATTGTGCCTACATTCCTAAGTCATATATTGGCCTTTCTCTTGCATTTCAAAGATGGAACAAAAAACAAAAACCTGTTTTCTTTGTATTATCTTTTACCAGGTCTAATGTGTTATATTCTCCTACATTCATTTCACATTTACACCAACTTCAAAGTGTTTCTTTTCAAATGGTATCAAGAATATCCATAACCTTGCTTCAGGTCCTGAGCTACAGGCAGTTAGATTTGGGTACGTCATTTTAGGCGAAAATTGAAAAAAGGGTCCGATCCTTAAGAGGTTTTAAAGTCCATCACAATAGCTGACTGTTCCTTTGGTGCAGAGCCTCAGAGAGCTGTCCATTCCCCTCTGCCAAAATGCGGACTGATTGATGTGTGTGGGGCAGTCGTTAAATGCACTGGACTGGGAGTTAATGCAGAGCCCAGGCAGTTTAAAGGGGCATTAAGAGGATACACGCCAGTGAGAAGGGAGTTGGAGAGAGGGAGAGGGAGGGAGAGAGGCAGTGACAGATGTATGTGCTGAGAAGGAGTAGCAGTGTGCCAGGCAGGGAGAAGAAAGGGAGAGAATGATGGCTGAGTTGTACAGGGAGGAAAGAACGGGGCTGAGAAAGCAGAACGTTACAATTTGTCGACATAAACCTGTCTTGAAAGCCCCGTCTGTCCCCCGTCTGTCTTTTTGCTCATGCCCCTCTCATTTATTGGTCTCTCTGTTTCTACTCGGCTCTTTCAGTAAACCGAGGTCATTCAGGCTGTCAGTGAAGGCAGAATGGTTTCCATAATGCAATGAGTCAGTCCACCATATTGTACGGATGTAAGATCTTATTTTGATTCATGCTATAGCAGGAAAATAATCCTGCAGCAACAGGAAAATTGAATTACAGTATGTGGATTTTAATTCAACATTTTTGTAGGGGTTGATACATTTTTTCGTTAGGGCAAATCAAGTCCGAATTGTTTAAGTGAAACTTTAAAATCTTTTTAAAACTCAAATATACTAAAAGTTTGCATTTCCTCCTGTGCACGAAAATTCTCAGCAACAAAGAGCGATCAAATCTAGATCCTACATCTGTAATTGGGCAATTCCATAGGGAAAGTTAGTTATTTCCAAATGAAACCACATGAATAATTATCTATAAGCTTTATGTTGGAGTTCAGGCTTCATTTGAAAATATTTAGTAGGAAATTGTATGAATTTTGGCCATGTTGGAGTTGGCCAAGTCTCAGGCTTTTCACTCAATCTTGTAAATATAGAGGGGTGACTGGGACAGGCAATGTAACATCCATAATGTTTTTTAGGAATGTTTTTGTAAAACATGCACCTTACATCGGATCATCTTGAAACTTTCTCTGTAAATCAAGGTTTTATATGGTCTATAATGTATTTATCTCTTTTCATTGTCACCATCCTTTTCAGGGTTATGATATCTGTAATATCATACCATAGCAATCATATCTTAGCTTCAGAAGCTTGTGAAATTCACTACATTTTGTGTACTTTTTCTGAGATGTATTCTTCAGACTTTTACAGAAGCAATTGTTATCTTGAAAATGTTCTAGCTTAGATTACCTTGGAAAATATACGTTGAAATGGATTTCTCATACATGGCACTACTTTTTAAAAACCTGTTATGGCAGCAATCCCGTTAACGGGATAAGTGTCATCAACAATTGCTGAATAGCATAGCGCTACATTCAATAAATATTACAAAAAATATTTATATTCATGAAATCACAAGTGCAATATAGGAAAACACAGCTTAGCCTTTTGTTAATCCACCTGTCGTGTCAGGTTTTGAAATTATGCTTTACAGCGAAAGCAATCCAAGCGTTTGTGTAAGTTTATCGATCGAGCGACAAAACATTAAGTACACTTAGCATCAATTAGCTCGGTCACGAAAATCAGAAAAGCAATCAATTAATCGTTTACCTTTGATGATCTTCGGATGTTTTCACTCACGAGACTCCCAGTTAGACAACAAATGTTCCTTTTGTTCCATAAAGATTATTTGTATAGCCATAATACCTTCGTTTGTTTGGCGCGTTATGTTCAGAAATCCACAGGAAAGAGCGGTCGCGACAACGCAGACAAATTCCAAATAGTTTGCATAATGTCCACAGAAACATGTCAAACGTTTTTTATAATCAATCCTCAGGTTTTAAAAAAAATATATAATCGATAATATATTAACCGCAAATGTCTTTCGCAGTAGGAGAGGGAAAAACAATGACTGTCCAAACTCTGTTGCGCGAGCAAAACTCATGTGACCACTTGACGAGATGTTATCGTTCTGTCTCATTTTTCAAAATAAAAGCCTGAAACTATGTCTGAAGACTGTTGACACCTTGAGGAAGCGATAGGAAAAGGAATCTGGTTCATATCCATTTAAATCCAGCAAAGGGAGGCTATGGAACATGGAGTTTTCAAAATAGAAGTCACTTCCTGTTTGGATTTTCCTCAGGGTTTTGCCTGCAATATCAGTTCTGTTATACTCACAGACAATATTTTGACAGTTTTGGAAACTTTAGATTGTTTTCTATCCAATACTAATAATAATATGCATATATTAGCAACTGAGACTGAGGAGCTGGCCGTTTACAATGGGCACATTTTCATCCAAGCTACTCAATACTGCCCCTGCAGCCATAAAAAAGTGAATAGAAAGATGAGACGTGTTTATAAACAATCTGTGAATACCTCCCAGAGGTTGAATGAAGTGTCTGAGCCGTGAGTTGAGGACCAATTAAATCAGATTCCCTCCGTCTTGCAAAGATTGCCTCATCATACCCTTAATTTGAGGAAGACTGATAAAATATTTTGTTGAAAAAAATTCTAACACGTTAAAATACCTATTACTTTATTTAGTAATGACAGAGTGCATTTGAAACTTTGTGGACAGTAAAACTTTTATTACAAATACAATTATTGTTATGTACAATTATTTTAACGATAGGAAAGGGGAAAAAGGTGCTCATGCATTGATAGGCACACTTCTAAATGCTAATTTCAGACCATAGCCTGCTGAACTTGCAAGATAACTTTTTTTCTTCATTTTGATTTAGGCATAAATGAAAATGTGGCCGTGACTAGCCGATGGATTGATGTTTCAGCATTGTCTCAATGAAGAGTTCTGCGTTTGACTAGCCACGTGCGGCATGCATGTACAGTTACAGTTAGCAGCAGGCGAACAAGCAATATCCACTGTCGTAGTACAGATGAAGCCTGAGCTGGAATGTGAAGCTAACTTAATCTGGTTAACTTTAGAAAACCCTGAGTAGATCTAGCTTGCTTTGTAGGATATCCCACAGGAGTGTCTTTTTCAAATGAAAATCCCCCAAAATATACCAGACTTCATCCAGTGTCCAGAAAAGTGGATTAGCAGTATAGAGAAATGTATATTGTCTCATTTCCATATTTTGTTACAAAAAGTTTGGTCACACATACTCATTCAAGGGTTTTTCTTTATTTTTACTACTTTTCTACATCAAAGTATGAAATAACACATTTGCAATCATTTAGTAACCAAAATAGTGTTAACAAATCAAAATCTATTTATAATTTAGATTCTTCAAAGTAGCCACCCTTTACCTTGATGCTCTTGACATTCTCTCAACCAGCTTCACTAGGAATTATTTTCTAACAGTGTTGAAGGAGTTCCCACATATGCTGAGCTCTTCTTGGCTGCTTTTCCTTTTCCACTCTGCGGTCCAACTCATCTCAAACTATCTCAATTGGGTTGAGGTCGGGTGATTGTGAAGGCCAGGTCATCTGATGCAGCACTCCATCACTCTCCTTCTTGGTCAAATAGCCATTACATAGCTTGGAGGTGTGTTGGGTCATTGTCCTGTTGAAAAACAAATTATAGTCCCACTAAGCACAAAACCAGATGGGATGGCGAATCGCTGCAGAATGCTGTGGTAGCCATGCTGGTTAAGAGTGCCTTGAATTCTAAATAATTCCTTGGCAATGTCACCAGCAAAGCACCCCCACACCTCCTTCTTCATGCTTCACGGTGGGAACCACACATGCTGAGATCATCCGTTCACCTACTCTGCATCTCACAAAGACACAGCAGTTGGAACCAAAAATCTAAAATTTTGACTCATCGGACCAAAGACAGATTTCCACCGGTCTAATGTCCATTGCTCATGTTTCTTGGCCCAACCAAGTCTCTTCTTATTAGTGTCCTTTAATAGTGGTTTCTTTGCAGCAATTCGACCATGAAGGCCTTATTTACACACTCTCTGAACAGTTGCTGTTGAGATGTGTCTGTTGAACTCTGTGAAGCATTTATTTGGGCTGCAATCTGAGGTGCTGGTAACTCTAATGAACATATCCTCTGCAGCAGAGGTAACTC
Source organism: Salvelinus fontinalis (assembly GCF_029448725.1). Lineage (NCBI taxonomy): Eukaryota > Metazoa > Chordata > Actinopteri > Salmoniformes > Salmonidae > Salvelinus > Salvelinus fontinalis. The sequence goes on along the minus strand of NC_074701.1, from coordinate 14,541,843 downwards.
TGGGTCTTCCTTTCCTGTGGCGGTCCTCATGACAGGCAGTTTCATCATAGGGCTTGATGGTTTTTGCGAATTGACTGTCCTTCATGTCTTAAAGTAATGGACTGTCATTTCTCTTTGCTGATTTGAGCTGTTATTGCCATAATATGGACTTGGTCTTTTACCAAATAGGGCCATCTTCTGTATACCACCCCTACCATGTCAAAACACAACTGATTGGCTCAAACGCATTAAGAAGGAAAGAAATTCCACAAATTAACTTTCAACAAGGTACACCTGTTAATAGAAATGCATTCCAGGGGACTACCTCACGAAGCTGGTTGAGAGAATGTCAAGAGTGTGCAAAGGGTGGCTACTTTGAAGAATCTCAAATATAAAACTTTCTTGCTTACTACATGATTTCATGTGTTATTTCATAATTTTGATGTCTTCACTATTATTCTACAATGTAGAAAATAGTAAAAATAAATAAAAACCCTGGAATGAGTGGGTGTCAACTTTTGACTGGTAAATTTCTAAAAACTTGTTTTGTCATTTTGGGGTATTGTGTGTAGATTGATGAGTATTTTTTTCCATAAATTTTAGAATAAGGCTGTAACGTAAGAAAATGTGGAAAAGGTCAAGGGGTCTGAATACTTTCTGAATGCACTGTACAGTATATACAGTACCAGTCAAGGATTTGGACACACCTACTCATTCCAGGGTTTTTCTTTATTTGTACTATTTTGATTCCATATGTGTTATTTCATAGTTTTGATGTCTTCACTATTATTCTACAATGTAGAAAATAGTAAAAAAAATAAAGAAAAACCCTGGAATGAGTAGGAGTTTGCAAACTTTTGACTGTACTGTATGTATGTACATATGTATGTATAATGTGTTTGTATATGTATTCAGGACAAAAGGTTACTTGCTTTGCCACATTTTACAGTATTACTTTAGTGCCTTTTTGCAAACAGGATGCATGTTCTGGAATATTTGTATGCTGTACAGGCTTCCTTCTTTTCATTCTGTTAATTAGGTTAGTATTGTGGAATAACTACAATGTTGTTGATCTATCCTCAGCTTTCTCCTATCAAGCCATTAAACTCTATTACTGTTTTAAAGTCACATTTGGCCTCATGGTGAAATTCCTGAGCGGTTTCCTCTGACAACTGAGTTAGGAAGAGCACCTGTATCTTTGTAGTGACTGGGTGTATTGATACACCATCCAAAGTGTAATTATTAACTGCACCATGCTCAAAGGGATATTCAGTGTCTGCTTTTCTTATTTTGACCCATTTACCAATAGGTGCCCTTCTTTGCGTGGCATTGGAAAACCTCCCTGGTCTTTGTGGTTGAATCTGTGGTTGAAATTCACTGCTCGACTGAGGAACCTTACATATAATTGTACTGTATGTATGGGGTACAGAGATCATGTAGTCATTCAAAAATCATGTTAAACACTATTATTGCACACAGTCTGTCCTCGCAACTTATTATGTGACTTGTTAAGCACATTTTGACTTTAGTCAACGGGTGTGAATTCTTTCTGAATGCTGTGTACTGTAGTCAGGTGTTGCTGATGGGTTATTAACAGTTTCGGGCAGGTGCAGGTGAACAAACAGCTGGCCCGCTCACCATTAATGTGTACATTCAACTGGTAAAGGTTAATTTTGATACATAAACAATTAGAACGTTAGAGTGTGGTGGCAGGCCTCGTATACTATTCAGCCTACTTGTAATTATGCAATCCTAAAGTGCTATGCCTTCTTCTGACCTTTTAAAAACATTTCAAATTACAACAAATGTTACGATCGATTTTGATCATGAAATCTTTAAGATTTGAATGTCTATTTCAGATTCTGTAACATCCATAATGGTCATTTTCCTCTAAAGTAATGATGGAAATTACAATCTTTTACACATTTTCATTTTTGTGTTCAGCCAAGCCTTTCCTTCGAAATGGCTATCCATGATTTGAGTTAAGACTTACAAACACAGACTTTTGCTAATATGTTCAGTTTCTCAAAAAAAGCCTGTCCATTTCATGTAACATCCGTAATTCTTCTTATTTCCTTCATGTCTCCACTTTCTTGAGTTAACTTCCCCAAGGGGTACAATTGACACATACATGAAAAGTTTAATTTATATTGTGTGTGTCCATTCTGTGAGACATTCAAGTTGTGATTTTGTGTGCAAATGTCCGTAATGTCCATAATGCTGGAATTGCCCAATTACAGCGCTCATCATCATTGTAGATCATTGATTGGGCTCTGAAGCCTGGAAGTGTTCAACTCCTACACACTCTTAAGCTAGCAGACATATTGTAATTGGATATGGCACACGCTACTCATTGCTTCTCGCTCATACCACAGGCCTGTTTGAAAGGCCATTCTCCCAGGGACAGATCACGTTATGTTGCTGATAATCCCGGCTTCATGTTTTGACATGAAGCACAACTCTTCAGCGCATGTAGTTTTTATGTCTCGGATGAATAACTTGGGCTTAGGGGGAGATGGAGTTTGTTAGTATGGGAGTGTGAAGGTACAGTATATAGAGACTGACACACTGCTGAATTGTCTCTTAAACTTTAATGATGGCTTTGATTTGTGGCCGCTGGAGCATCTCACCATCCAAACTCGACACATTAGTAACCAGGCAAGGGGCAACCGGGCGTGAAATTACACCAGCATTCTATGGGGACTAAAGTAAACTGTGTGTGGGGCACTTCACCCAAACCCCCTTTGCTACTACCCACAGGTGCCATCTACCGATTTGACCCCCCTTTGACCTTGGTTAGCCCTGCAGCCGACAGTCAGCATTCCAATTCTTAAGTAGCCTATTATTTTGGCAATTCCACGCCAGTTTGGCCCGAAGATAACGGTGACGTTTTAGATCTTCCTCAAATGAAGTCCATAGAAACATCCTTTGGGGGAACATACATTTGAAATCTGTATCCAAAATAATTATTGAGAAATAATCAATTACATTTGGGCCATTCTTGACATTTCGTCCAACCTAGGCCTAGATGCTGCAAAGCCAGCCCTGGTGTCAACCCTTAAAGTGTGCTCTGTAATATGAGTAGGGTTGACTTTACTTTAATATTTATTTCCATACATTTATGTATCATTAAAAGTATAAACACACAGCCTTGGAGACATAGCTTTGTGCTGTGGAGACCTTCTCTTTTATTCTCCACCATGACCTTTCTCCGTCATTTTTTTTTTTTTTTTTTTTTACCGTTATTTTACCAGGTAAGTTGACTGAGAACACATTCTCATTTGCAGCAACGACCTGGGGAATAGTTACAGGGGAGAGGAGGGGGATGAATGAGCCAATTGTAAACTGGGGATTATTAGGTGACCATGATGGTTTGAGGGCCAGATTGGGAATTTAGCCAGGACACCGGGGTTAACACCCCTACTCTTACGATAAGTGCCATGGGATCTTTAATGACCTCAGAGAGTCAGGACACCCGTTTAACGTCCCATCCGAAAGACAGCACCCTACACAGGGCAGTGTCCCCAATCACTACCCTGGGGCATTGGGATATTTTTTAGACCAGAGGAAAGAGTGCCTCCTACTGGCCCTCCAACACCACTTCCAGCAGCATCTGGTCTCCCATCCAGGGACTGACCAGGACCAACCCTGCTTAGCTTCAGAAGCAAGCCTGCAGTGGTATGCAGGGTGGTATGCTGCTGGCTTTCAAGGACTTGTATTCTCTGTGTGTACTCATTAACTTTATACGGTCTGTAAGAAAAAAAAAACAGACATTCTAGTCTGTGCCTTTTCTCTCTCTCTTCTTCGGTGTCCCTCCGCTCTCATATGACAACTCAGGCACTTATCAAAGAAAAGTAAACCAGAGCGTGTAACCTGTTTGGACGAGATGTACAGTATAGAATATTCACCGTTCTTAATCACCTTGACCTCCGCCAGAGAAGCACATCATATAGATGGTATGAATATATAGCCTGTGAGTTGTCTACGTAAGCTAGCCTTGGAACAAAACCAGTGACCTTACAGGCCCTTTCAGGGTGAGCTCCAGTTCCCTGCCAGCTTTTACTCATTATTCACTGGGTAATGAGCACCACGGATGAGTAGGGGAGGGAGAACACACTGGGAAGTTATTAGGCTGTGATAATAATAACTCAGCTCCTTGTCATTAAAAAGGAGTCTGTAAGAGCCGGGCTCCCTGATCAACAGTGATGTAGGCCGACTCCTCAATCCAATGGCCTCATTGTTTTGCTTCACTATCATCCTCTCTGCTCGGCCTCAGCACCCCCGCTTTCTCTGTCCTCATTTGTAATTCAAATCGCTCTTGGGTTTTTGGAAATTGGACAGCGGTCACCCAAAAAAGTCCCCGTTCTCTTCTAACCGAAATGTAATGTTGTGATGCTAAAAGGTGACCATGTGGGCTGCCCCTTCTGTTTCATCGTTTCACTTTGCTTCAAAACGCTGTGACGGGGGTAGGCTGGTGTGGGAGGCTGTTGAATTGTAATGTCGTCTTCACATTTCAAGTATCAGATCTGCTGTGATAGAGTGACCGGTTTTGGGTTTAGCTGTGTCTGCTTGTTGTTTCATGGACATTTAGGAGGTGACTTGGTTGGGCTGTTTGAGGTGTGTACCTGTGACTTTTTTTCCTGTTGATCTTTTCATAATTTCCTGTGACCACTTTACTCCTTTCTCGTTTCATTTCAACACTTTCCCTGACACTCTAGTCCTGATGGCCCATTTAAATTAAAAGCCCATGATACTGAAACCTCACTATGTCATTCCTCGGTCCTTGCTACAGAGAGTGTGTAATTATACTGAACAAAAATACAAATGCAACATGCAGCATTCAAAGATTTTACTGAGTTACAGTTCATAGAAGGAAATCAGTCAATTTAAATAAGTTCATTAGGCCCTAATCTATGGATTTCATATGACTGGGCAGGGGGCTTAGGCCCACCCACTGGGAGCCCGTTCCACCCCCTGGGGAGCTAGGCCCAGCCAATCATAATTCGTTTTTCCCAGCTAAAGAGCTGTATTACAGACAGAAATACTTCTCAGCACCCACCCTCCCCTTCATCAGACAATCCCGCAGGTGAAGAAGCTGGATGTGGAGGTCCTGGGCTGGCATGGTTACACGTGGTCTGCGGTTGTGAGGCCCTTTGGATGTGCTGCCAGATTCTCTAAAATGATGTTGGAGGCGGCTTATGGTAGAGAAATAAACATAAAATTCTCTGGCAACAGCGCTGTTGGACATTCCTACATTCAGCACGCTAATTGCACGCTCCCTCAAAACTTGAGACGTGTGGCATTGTGTTGTGTGAAAAAACTGCACATTTTAAAGGGCCTTTTGTCCCCAGCACAAGGTGCACCTGTGTAATTATTATGCTGTTTAATCAACTTATTGATATGCCACACCTGTCAGGTGGATGGATTATCTTGGCAAAGGAGAAATTCTCACTAACTGGGATGTAAACGGGGGGACCAGGGTTCAATTCCCACGGGGGGACCAGGATGAACATGTATGAACTTTCCAATTTGTAAGTCGCTCTGGATAAGAGCGTCTGCTAAATGACTTAAATGTAAATGTAAATGTAAACTAATTTGTGCACAACATTTGTGAGAAATAAGCTTTTTGTGCGTATGGAACATTTCTGCGATCTTTTATTTTAGCTCATGAAACATGATACCAAAACTTTGCATGTTGTGTTTATATATTTTTGTTCAGAATATTATAGGGGAAGTGACATTTGACCTTTTGATTACCTTTCAAGCAATTGTATGATTGTGAGCATGCACACTGTGGCCTTTTCAACTATCCAGATATTTGACTATGCTTTTGTCAATGATAAGCATGACATCATGTTGTTTCGACCTGTTTGCAGTTTAGAGAAAAAATGCAATCAGTGTGAAGAAAAGATCCCATCTCCTTCCCTCTTCAGAAAAGCTCTGCTCTCTTTGTCTGTGTAAGAACCATAGAATGAGCCACGGCAGTGATAGGACAAAAGGAGTCTCAGTTGGAGAGATGATACTGTCAATGCCACATGGCAGGCAGACTTACAGCTCCAGGGATGCTTAGGTCAGAGGAGCATGTCTAGAGACCAGGCTCTACAGGCCTCCTCAGGACACCTGAATAACTATGAAAGACTTTCAGACCATATTGCCAAATCCACTTTGAGATAAGTGAAAGACAGATGATGATGAAATGGAGAAAAGGCAAAGCATGATGATGACCCCGAATGGTACGAAAGCCCTGAAGCCCAAGGCAAAAAACGAAGCAAACATATTTTTGGAATTATCGTGTTTGAATTACTTGGTAACTTGTTCAAACGACGTAATATCTAATTTGAACAACTTTTTGTTGTCGCCTTCGGCTTCAGGGCGTCCGTATAATGCATCAATCACACATCCTCTTCCTCCCCTCAATCAAAGAAGAGGGACGTGAGTGAGTAATTCTTAACACCATTAACAGAGCAGCAGAGTTCCCACTGACTATCGGCATTGAGGGTTGTACCTGCGTGTACTTTTACTCCTTCTTGATTGAATTAACGTTTGTGCGGACGAACCATTCGGCGCAAGCACACACACAGCCTCATGTACTTCAAGAAGAAATGTGCCAACGCAAAGAGGCACCCGCTGTTCAGTGTAAGATATTTTTCCCCCTCTTAGCTATACATCGAACTACACTCATAGCCTGAGGATGTTTTAAACTCTATGCTCCAGTCTGTTTGTGAGGCAGCAGGTTAGGAACACGCCTGGGAAGAGGAAGTGTCTTCAGTGCAATTGGCTTCATTAACTTTACCTCTGATAGATCATAACCCACAGTCTCTTAACATGTGGATGGAATAGACTGTGTGTGTGTGTGTACACACACACACACTACACATCAGGAAATTGATCTTTCCCATACACACGTGGGATATGGTAAATCCCGTACATATCTGTTGTGATTCAACACACAGTTGAATTCTTTGGATCTCTGCTGGAATCGTCACCCCCACTGAGTGCTTTACAGAAGTGTTGTTGAGCAGGGAGACAGATCTGGAGCCCTGTGGGGTGTGTATATGCACCTCTGTGCGAGAAGGCTTCCAGGAAGATGATGCTTTTTAATGGATCATAAACTTCCCACTAATTGAGAAACACCGAGTCAGAACAGAAGTTCAGTTTGGGAAAGGAACAGACAACAATGATGTGACCCACAGCATATTTGGTGCAACTTTGGTGATTGTTCAGTTTCGATTTGTTGTGAAAGCAGAGAGGAGCAAGTGGGTGATTAGCGATGGGCGAGACGCCATTCGCCGGTCCTCTCTGATTGCGTTTGAAGTGCAATCGCTTTACCAGGTGAACGCGAGGAAGAGGAAATGAAGGATCAAAGCGCCTTCAAGTGGTGTGGGGAGAGTTGATGTAGGTATAATGGGGGCAGAGCAACAGAGGTTGCGGTGTCAGACGTAGTCCCAGTAATGATGTGATCTTGGCATTAGTGTCCATATTCCTCTTTGGTATAAATGTTATTTTTGGCAGGAGGATTATGATTTTACATTATAACAGGTTACCTGTGTTTTATATACACATGTTTTATACACAGTTTATTAGGTACACCACCGTGTTCACAAAAATGGTTCACTCCTACAGACAGTGAGTCACTTGGCCGTGGCTTGCTATATAAAGCAGGCATCGAGGCATTCAGTTACTGTTCGATTGAACATTGAAATGGGCAAAACGAGTGACCTAAGTGGTTTTCAACATGGTATGATCGTCGGTGCCAGGCGCGCCTTTTCCAGTATCTCAGATACAGCCGGCCTCCTGGGCTTTTGAAGCACGACAGTGTCTAGGGTTTACCGAGAATGGTGCGAAAAACATCCAACCAGCGGCAGTCCTGTGGATGAAAACAACTCGTTGAAAACAACTCGATGAGAGGTCGAAGGAGAATGGCAAGAATCATGTAAGCTAACACGCAGACCACAAACAAAAAAGGCAAATAACGGCTCAGTACAACAGTGGTGAGCAGAACGGTATCTCGGAACGCACAACTCGTCAGTCCTTGTCACGGATGGGCTGTTGCAGCAGACGACCACACGGGGTTCCACTCCTATCAGATAAAAACAATAAGCGGCTCCAGTGGTCTCTCGATCGCCAACACTGGACAATTGAAGAGTGGAAAAACATTGCCTGGTCTGACAAATCTGGTTCCTTTTGTGTCATACTGATGACAGAGTCAGGGTTTGGCGTAAGCAGCATCAGTCCATGGCCCCGTCCTGCCTTGTGTCAACAGTACAGGCTGGTGGTGGTGGGTTAAGTGTATGGTTAATGTTTTCCTGGACCTTGATTCCAATTGAGCAACATGTCCTTTTTTATTTTGTATGTTTAACCTTTAATAAACTAGGCAAGACAGTTAAGAACACATTATTATTTACAATGATGGCCTACCCGGCAACACTGGGTCAATTGTGCGCCACCGTGTGGGACTCCCAATCACGGCCGGTTGTGATACAGCCTGGAATCTAACCAGGGTCTGTACTGACACCTCTAGCACTGAGATGCAGTGCCTTAGACCGCTGCGGCACTCGAGCCCATGCTTCCATGCCCCAAAGAATTCAGGCTGTTCCGGAGGCAAAGGGGGTCCGACCCGGTACTAAACTGGCCGCTGAGTATATAATTCCACACTGAGGTTAGATTAATACTGTGAAATTGTGAAAATTATGATATTGCCCATTTAGTGTAAGAGCTGTTTGAAAAGACTGCCTGAAATTTCTGCCTATTTTAATCTGCCTGGCAGTAAATTAGTTAATAGACCAATATGAAAGAGTTCCAAACCTCTCTGCCAATAACAGCTAGTTTTCCCCTCCAGACCACTCGACAGTCAAGCAAAATTCTTGCTTGATTAACTGATCTTTGCTAAGAAGCTATTTTTGACCATTTTAATTTAAAATAATCATAGTAAGGTACTTACAGTGCCTTGCAAAGGTATTCATCCCCCTTGGCGTTTTTCCTGTTTTGTTGCATTACAACCTGTAATTTAAATGGATTTTTATTTGGATTTCATGTAATGGACATACACAAAATAGTCCAAATTGTTGAAGGGAAATGAAAAAAAGTACTTGTTTAAATAATAATTTAACAAAAAAAAGGAAAAGTGGCACATGCATATGTTTTCAACCCCTTTACTATGAGGCCCCTAAATAAGATCTGGTGCAACCAATTACTTTCAGAAGTCACATAATTTGTTAAATAAAGTCCACCTGTGTGCAATGTAAGTGTCACATGATCTCATATATATATAACAGAAAAGCTTCCATCCCTCTCGCTCGAACCAGGGACCCTCTGCACACATCAACAACAGCCACCCTCGAAGCATCGTTACCCATCACGCCACAAAAGCCGCAGCCCTTGCAGAGCAAGGGGAACAACTACTTCAAGGTCTCAGAGCAAGTGACGTCACCGATTGAAACGCTATTAGCGCGCACCTCCGCTAACTAGCTAGCCATTTCACATCGGATATATATATATATATATATATATATATATATATACATACATACACACAGTGGGGAGAACAAGTATTTGAGACACTGCCGATTTTGCAGGTTTTCCTACTTACAAAGCATGTAGAGGTCTGTAATTTTTATCATAGGTACACTTCAACTGTGAGAGACGCAAACCTGGTCAAGAACTACAGGAAACGTATGATCTCTGTAATTGCAAACAACGGTTTCTGTACCAAATGTTAAGTTCTGCTTTTCTGGTGTATCAAATACTTATGTCATGCAATAAAATACAAATTAATTACTTAAAAATCATACAATGTGATTTTCTGGATTTTTGTTTTAGATTCTGTCTCTCACAGTGTACCTATGATAAAAAATTACAGACCTCTACATGCTTTGTAAGTAGGAAAACCTGCAAAATCGGCAGTGTCTCAAATACTTGTTCTCCCCACTGTACTAACAGTCATCACCATGCTCTGGACACTACGCTGACAGACACAGCAAACCTTTTTGCCACAGCTCCCATTGATGTGCCATCCTGGATGAACTGCACTACATGAGCCACTTGTGTGGGTTGTAGACTCCGTCTCATGCTACCACTAGAGTGAAAGCACCGCCAGCATTCAAAAGTGACCAAAACATCAGCCAGGAAGCATAGGAACTGAGAAGTGGTCACCACCTGCAGAACCATTCCTTTATTGGGGGTGTCTTGCTAATTGCCTATAATTTCCACATTTTGTCTATTCCATTTGCACAACAGCATGTGAAATTTATTGTCAATCAGTGTTGCTTCCTAAGTGGACAGTTTGATTTCACAGAAGTGTGATTGACTTGGAGTTACATTGTGTTGTTTAAGTGTTCCCTTTATTTCTTTGAGCAGTACACACACACACACACACACACACACACACACACACACACACACACACACCTGTTCTGAAAGGCCCTAGAGTCTGCAACACCATTAAGCAAGGGACACAACCAAGCAAGCGGCACCATGAAAACCAAGGAGCTCTCCAAGCAGGTCAGCGACAAAATTGTGGAGAAGTACAAATCAGGATTGGGCTATAAAAAAATATCTGATACTTTGAGCATCCCACGGAGCACCATTGAATCCATGATTAAAAAGTGGAAATAATATGGCACCACAACAAACCTGCCAAGAGAGGGCCGCCCACCAAAACTCATGGACCAGGCAAGGAGGGCAGTAATCAGAGAGGCAAGAAAGAGACCAAATATAACCCTGAAGGATCTGCAAAGCTCCACAGCGGAGATTGGAGTGTCCATAGGATCACTTTAAGCCGTACACTCCACAGAGCTGGGCGTTATGGAAGAGTGGCCAGAAAAAAGCCATTGTTAGAAAAATAAGCAAACACGTTTGGTGTTCGCCAAAAGGCATGTGGGAGACTCCCCATTCATATGGAAGAAGATACTCTGGTCAGATGAGACTAAAATGTAGCTTTTTGGCCATCAAGGAAAACACTATGTCTGGCGCAAACCCAACACCTCTCATCACCCTGAGAACACCATCCCCACAGTGAAGCATGTTGGTGGCAGCATCATGCTGTGGGGATGTTTTGAGGCGGCAGGGACTGGTTAACTGGTCAGAATTGAAGGAATGATGGATGGCGCAAAATACAGGGAAATTCTTGAGGAAAACCTGTTTGTCTTTGAGAGATTTGAGAATGGGACGGAAGTTCACCTTCCAGCAGGACAATGACCCTAAGCATATTGCTAAAGCAACACTCAAGTGGTTTAAGGGGAAACATTTAAATATCTTGGAATGACCTAGTCAAAGCCCAGACCTAAATCCAATTGAGAATCTGTGGTATGACTTAAAGATTGCTGTACACCAGCAGAACCCATCCAACTTGAAGGAGCTGGAGCAGTTTTGCCTTGAAGAATGGGCAAAAATCCCAGTGGCTAGATGTGACAAGTTTATAGAGACGTACCCCAAGAGACTTGCAGCTGTAATTGCTGCAAAAGGTGGCTCTACAAAGTATAGACTTTGGGAGGGGTGAATAGTTATGCACGCTCAAGTTCTGTTTTTTTGTCTTTGTTTGTTTCACAAGAAAATATATTTTGCATCTTCAAAGTGGTAGGCATGTTGTGTAAATCAAATGATACAACCCCCCCCCCCCCCCCCCCCCCCCCCCATTTTAATTTGAATTCCAGGTTGTAGGGCAACAAAATAGGAAAAATGCCAAGGGGGTGAATACTTTCACAAGCCACTGCAATTGTTACCCAGAAATGATTTGATATTGAGATGAAAACGGCTGCATACGACCATTAACCCCTAGATCAGACCTACAATTCAGACATGGCAATCTTTATGTGACTTGATCACGTGAACTGTAACTGTTTCTAATCAAGGTGAAAAGAGTGCCATAAACTGGTGGTGGTCTCGAAAGAGGTAACGTTTTACATATAGGTACAACTGTCCCAGCATCCTGGTTAGAAGACGGGAAATGCCAGCTGGAGACAGCTACACAGTTTACTGTATAACCAAACTTAAGACCGACACACACCGAACTGCAAAGAGGAAGTAGCTGGAAGTGAAAGTGGTTTTCTATAATATAACAGTAATGGGAATTTATGTGACCATGTGTATGTGACAAATAACATTTGATTTTATTTGATATATTACACAACAGTACTAACAGTGAAGGCTAAACATAATGTAGCACAGACTTACAGTAATAGCACTGCTATGTGACGGTAGTAGCAGTTATGTATCAATGTGATAATAGATTAGCACATAGTGGCTAGTAACACTGGGCTAATAAGTAGGATGTAGCACACAATAAACACACTATGTACATTAGCAGTGAGCTAGCATAGTATACAATATATACATTAGCAGTAGCATAACACAGTAAGCTTTACAGTATGAACAGGGCCTGCTAGCAGGCTACAGCATTAGTGGTTGGCTAGGCTAGTCCGTAGCAGTAGGCAATAGCATACATTAGAAGTCATAGACAATAACTGTAGAATAGCATGCTAGGCTATTATGTCAAGGGCTGTGGATTGTCATACAGTGTAAACATCATAGTTAGCGGCTAGCAAGGCTTATAGTTAGCGGTAGAATGCTAGGATGCAGGATAAACAAGCGGCCATATTAGCGTAGTGTTAGCTAGTTGTCTTTCCTGTCCTTGTATCCATGATAATTGTGTTGTTTAGAGAAATTTAGTGAAATTGTCGAGGTTACCTAGCCAGCTTCACTTTCAACAACGTAGCCACTGCTAGCCAGGCTACTTCACCAGCCAGCAGTACTATATCATTTTAGTCAATAAGATCTTGTATTTTATTCTTATTTTTTGCAACGTAAGCTTAACTTTCTGAACATTCGAGACGTGTAGCCCACTTGTCATTCTAATCTCCTTTGCATTAGCGTAGCCTCTTCTGTAGCCTGTCAACCATGTGTCTGTCTATCCCTGTTCTCTCCTCTCTGCACAGACCATACAAACGCTTCACACCGCGTGGCCGCGCCCACCCTAACCTGGTGGTCCCAGCCCGCACGACCCACGTGGAGTTCCAGGTCTCCGGTAGCCTCTGGAACTGCCGATCTGCGGCCAACAAGGCAGAGCTCATCTCAGCCTATGCGTCCCTCCAGTCCCTCGACTTCCTGGCACTGACGGAAACATGGCTCACCACAGATAACACTGCTACTCCTACTGCTCTCTCTTCGTCTGCCCACGTGTTCTCGCACACCCCGAGACCTTCTGGTCAGCGGGGTGGTGGCACCGGGATCCTCATCTCTCCCAAGTGGTCATTCTCTCTTTCTCCCCTTACCCATCTGTCTATCGCCTCCTTTGAATTCCATGCTGTCACAGTTACCAGCCCTTTCAAGCTTAACATCCTTATCATTTATCGCCCTCCAGGTTCCCTTGGAGAGTTCATCAATGAGCTTGATGCCTTGATAAGCTCCTTTCCTGAGGACGGCTCACCTCTCACAGTTCTGGGTGACTTTAACCTCCCCATGTCTACCTTTGACTCATTCCTCTCTGCCTCCTTCTTTCCACTCCTCTTTTGACCTCACCCTCTCACCTTCCCCCCCTACTCACAAGGCAGGCAATACGCTTGACCTCATCTTTACTAGATGCTGTTCTTCCACTAACCTCATTGCAACTCCCCTCCAAGTCTCCGACCACTACCTTGTATCCTTCTCCCTCTCGCTCTCATCCAACACTTCCCACACTGCCCCTACTCGGATGGTATCGCGCCGTCCCAACCTCCGCTCTCTCTCCCCCGCTACTCTCTCCTCTTCCATCCTATCATCTCTTCCCTCTGCCCAAACCTTCTCCAACCTATCTCCTGATTCTGCCTCCTCAACCCTCCTCTCCTCCCTTTCTGCATCCTTTGACTCTCTATGTCCCCTATCCTCCAGGCCGGCTCGGTCCTCCCCTCCCGCTCCGTGGCTCGACGACTCATTGCGAGCTCACAGAACAGGGCTCCGGGCAGCCGAGCGGAAATGGAGGAAAACTCGCCTCCCTGCGGACCTGGCATCCTTTCACTCCCTCCTCTCTACATTTTCCTCTTCTGTCTCTGCTGCTAAAGCCACTTTCTACCACTCTAAATTCCAAGCATCTGCCTCTAACCCTAGGAAGCTCTTTGCCACCTTCTCCTCCCTCCTGAATCCTCCTCCCCCTCCCCCCCCCCTCCTCCCTCTCTGCAGACGACTTCGTCAACCATTTTGAAAAGAAGGTCGACGACATCCGATCCTCGTTCGCTAAGTCAAACGACACCGCTGGTTCTGCTCACACTGCCCAACCCTGTGCTTTGACCTCTTTCTCCCCTCTCTCTCCAGATGAAATCTCGCGTCTTGTGACGGCCGGCCGCCCAACAACCTGCCCGCTTGACCCTATCCCCTCCTCTCTTCTCCAGACCATTTCCGGAGACCTTCTACCTTACCTCACCTCGCTCATCAACTCATCCTTGACCGCTGGCTACGTCCCTTCCGTCTTCAAGAGAGCGAGAGTTGCACCCCTTCTGAAAAAACCTACACTCGATCCCTCCGATGTCAACAACTACAGACCAGTATCCCTTCTTTCTTTTCTCTCCAAAACTCTTGAACGGGCCGTCCTTGGCCAGCTCTCCTGCTATCTCTCTCAGAATGACCTTCTTGATCCAAATCAGTCAGGTTTCAAGACTAGTCACTCAACTGAGACTGCTCTTCTCTGTATCACGGAGGCGCTCCGCACTGCTAAAGCTAACTCTCTCTCCTCTGCTCTCATCCTTCTAGACCTATCGGCTGCCTTCGATACTGTGAACCATCAGATCCTCCTCTCCACCCTCTCCGAGTTGGGCATCTCCGGCGCGGCCCACGCTTGGATTGCGTCCTACCTGACAGGTCGCTCCTACCAGGTGGCGTGGCGAGAATCTGTCTCCTCACCACGCGCTCTCACCACTGGTGTCCCCCAGGGCTCTGTTCTAGGCCCTCTCCTATTCTCGCTATACACCAAGTCACTTGGCTCTGTCATAACCTCACATGGTCTCTCCTATCATTGCTATGCAGACGACACACAATTAATCTTCTCCTTTCCCCCTTCTGATGACCAGGTGGCGAATCGCATCTCTGCATGTCTGGCAGACATATCAGTGTGGATGACGGATCACCACCTCAAGCTGAACCTCGGCAAGACGGAGCTGCTCTTCCTCCCGGGGAAGGACTGTCCGTTCCATGATCTCGCCATCACGGTTGACAACTCCATTGTGTCCTCCTCCCAGAGCGCTAAGAACCTTGGCGTGATCCTGGACAACACCCTGTCGTTCTCCACCAACATCAAGGCGGTGGCCCGTTCCTGTAGGTTCATGCTCTACAACATCCGCAGAGTACGACCCTGCCTCACACAGGAAGCGGCGCAGGTCCTAATCCAGGCACTTGTCATCTCCCGTCTGGATTACTGCAACTCGCTGCTGGCTGGGCTCCCTGCCTGTGCCATTAAACCCCTACAACTCATCCAGAACGCCGCAGCCCGTCTGGTGTTCAACCTTCCCAAGTTCTCTCACGTCACCCCGCTCCTCCGCTCTCTCCACTGGCTTCCAGTTGAAGCTCGCATCCGCTACAAGACCATGGTGCTTGCCTACGGAGCTGTGAGGGGAACGGCACCTCAGTACCTTCAGGCTCTGATCAGGCCCTACACCCAAACAAGGGCACTGCGTTCATCCACCTCTGGCCTGCTCGCCTCCCTACCACTGAGGAAGTACAGTTCCCGCTCAGCCCAGTCAAAACTGTTCGCTGCTCTGGCCCCCCAATGGTGGAACAAACTCCCTCACGACGCCAGGACAGCGGAGTCAATCACCACCTTCCGGAGACACCTGAAACCCCACCTCTTCAAGGAATACCTAGGATAAAGCAATCCTTCTGCCCCCCCCCCCCCCCCCCCCCCTTAAAAGATCTGATGCACTATTGTAAAGTGGCTGTTCCACTGGATGTCATAAGGTGAATGCACCAATTTGTAAGTCGCTCTGGATAAGAGCGTCTGCTAAATGACTTAAATGTAATGTAAATGTAATATTGGTAGAGGCCTAGATGGGATGACATCATAGGCCGGCCATATACTTTGAGTATACAGTACACAATGAGTAGGTGGCAGCCATCTTGGCCCATAGAAAGTAAAGCGATTTACCTCATGACCTGAACATCTAACGTATCCATGAACTATGCCAAAAGGACAGAATATATACTATGGAAACATTAAGGCTACCTGTGTAATATTAACACTACACATTGCCAACAGATACACATTGGATGTATACTACCGTTCAAAAGTTTGGGGTTACTTAGAAATGTCCTTGTTTTTTAAAGAAAAGCACATTTGACCATTAGAATAACATAAAATTGATCAGAAATACAGTGTAGACATTGTTAACCTGTTGAGGATGGGGGCGCTGTTGAGACTATTTATGCTAATTGGGTAATTTTTGAAACGGCTTCCCACAAAATCCTTGATCGTACAATATGCATATTATTATTATTATTGGATAGAAAACAGTCTATAGTTTCTATAGGAGTTGAAATTTTGTCTCTAAGTGGAACAGAGCCCATTCTACAGCAATTTCCCTGACATGGAGTCAGATTTCAGAAATGTTGGCCACTGTTCTGAAGTCAGTTAAAAGGGCACTGTTATTGCTATGACTATACGGACACTTCTTACGTCTTCCCCTGGATGCCTTTACGTGATGACGATTCCAATGGGGTCGATTGCGCGTTCACAGGCCCTATAAATTAAAAAACCCTGTAGCTAGCAAGTCTTTTCTTGGTGCGTAACGCGCGTGGAGGGCACCGACCCGCTCCTGTTCCAAGCGTTAGTTTAGCCTGTTATATTTCTCCGGTCATCTTTTCACTCGTTATAGGAGTTAAAAACATCATAAGGTAGTTAATTTAAAGTGTTTTATAGCAATTTATATCCGTTTAGTGCGATTTTGGGACATTTATTTTTGAAACGATGTGAATAGCTGGGCACGCTTTTCAGTTCATCCCGAACGCAGTTGGCATTTCCACATGGCAAGAGGACAGCTTTCCACCAAAAGACGATTACTCCCAAGAAAGGATCCTTTGCCCAAGATACTGATGGAAGAACAGCTCAAAGTAGGACATTTTTATTATGATAAATCGTGTTTCTGTCGAAACATTTTAGTGGCTTAGGACGCCATGTTTTTTGACGTAGCTTCGCTTGGCGCAAACTGTATTGAAAAGTAAGGATAAATTAAAAAATGTAATTCCGCAATTGTATTAAGAATTAAATTGTCTATCAATCCCTGTCCACCCTATATTTTTTAGTCACGTTTATGAGTATTTATGTATAAGAGTAGATCACTGTCTAAGTGGCGCAAGGACATTTTCTGACCAGCTGAGCTACATTTCACATTGTCTAACCATGATTTTGGTGGCTAAATATAAACATTTTCGATCAAACTCTATATGGATTGTGTAATATGATGTTACAGGAGTGTCATCGGAAGAATTCTGAGAAGGTTAGTGAAAAAATTAATATCTTTTGGCGATGTTGACTTTTATCGCTCACTTTGGCTAGAATCAATGCTGGGCTGCTATGTGCTATGTGCTATGCTAATATAACGATTTATTGTGTTTTCGCTGTAAGACACTTAGAAAATCTGAAATATTGTCTGTATTCACAGGATCTGTGTCTTTCGATTCGTGTATGCTGTGTATTTTTACGAAATGTTTGATGATTAGTAAGTAGGTAAACACGTTGCTCTAAGTAGTTTTTCTATTCCATTTGTGACGGTGGGTGCAATTGTAACCTATGCCATCTACCTGAAATATGCACTTTTTTCTAACAAAACCTATCCCATACCATAAATATGTTATCAGACTGTCATCTAATGAGTTTTTTTGTTGGTTAGGGGATATAAATATCTTAGTTTAGCCGAATTGGTGATGGCTACTGGTGTTGGTGGACAAATAAAAGATGGTGGATTATGCTAATGTGTTTTTAGGTAATAGATGTACATCTTTACATATTGTGTCTTCCCTGTAAAACATTTTAAAAATCGGACATGTTGACTGGATTCACAAGATCTGTGTCTTTCATTAGCTGTATTGGACTTTAATGTGTGAAAGTTAAATATTTAAAAAAAATATTTTTTTTGAATTTCGCGGCACTGGTTTTTCAGTGGGGGGGGGGGGGGGGTGTGCCGCTAGCGGCACGCTGATCCTAGACAGGTTTAATGTTGTAAATAACTATTGTAGCTGGAAACAGCTGCATTTTAATGGAATACCTATATAGGCGTACAGAGGCCCATTATCAGCAACCATCACTCCTGTGTTCCAATGGCACGTTATGTTAGCTGATCCAAGTATATAATTTTAAAAGGCTTTTGCAATTATGTTAGCACAGCTGAAAACTGTTGTTCTGATTAAAGAAGCAACAAAACTGGCCTTCTTTAGACTAGTTGAGTATCTGGAGCATCATCATTTGTGGGTTCGATTACAGGCTCAAAATGGCCAGAAACAAAGACTTTCTTCTGAAACTCAGTCTATTCTTGTTCTGAGAAATGTAGGCTATTCCATGCGAGAAATTGCCAAGAAACTGAAGATCTCATACAACGCTGTGTACTACACCCTTCACAGAACAGCGCAAACTGGCTCTAACCAGAATAGAAAGAGGAATGGGAGGCCCCAGGGCACAACTGAGCAAAATGACAAGTACATCAGAGTATGTAGTTTGAGAAACAGACGCCTCACAAGTCCTCAACTGGCCGCTTCATTAAATAGTACCCGCAAAACACCAGTCTCAACGTTAAGTGAATAGGCGACTCCGGGATGCTGGCCTTCTAGGCAGAGTTGCAAAGAAAAAGCCATATCTCAGACTGGCCAATAAAAATAAAAGATTAAGATTGTAACGGTCGTCGTAATCCTCCTCCTCGGGCGAGGAGGAGAGGCGAGAAGGATCAGACCAATATGCAGAGTGGAAAGTGGTCATCTTTTAATTCACGTAGACTGAACACTTAATATACAAAACAACAAACGTGACAAAACCGCAAACAGTCCCGTGTGGTACGAACACAGACACGAGATACAAACACCCACAAAACACACGTGAAACCCAGTAAGTAAGTAAGTATGATTCTCAATCAGGAACAACGATTGACAGCTGTCTCTGACTGAGAATCATACCCGGCCGAACACAAACATCCCAACATAGAAAATAACACATAGACAACCCACCCCAACTCACGACCTGACCAACTAAATAAATACAAGAAAAAGGAAAAACAGGTCAGGAACGTGACAAAGATAGTCAAAAGAACACAGACACTGGACAGAGAAACTCTACCAAGAAGGCTAGTATCCCAGAGTCACCTCTTCACTGTTGACGTTGAGTCTGGTGTTTTGCGGGTACTATTTAATGAAGCTGCCATTTGAGGACAGCATTGGAGGCAGCTTATGATAGAGAAAAGAACGTTCAATTCTCTAGCAACAGCTCTGGTGGACATTCCTGCAGTCAGCATGCCAATTGCACACTCCCTCTAAACTTGAGACAGCTCATGAAAACATGGAACCAACACTTTATATGTTGCATTTACAGTGTAGCATTCACCTGGTCAGTCTATGTCATGGAAAGCGCAGGTGTTCCTAATGTTTTGTACACTCAGTGTATAACAGCAATGCTGCAGCCAATCATTTTCTATATATTGAGATCCTTTGCTTTACCGTTACAATTTCTACATTTTTTTCTATTTTTATTAACCCCTCCACCACCACCCCTCTGAGGACAAATATCTTAGATTTTTTACAGCTTTTTTGCTACATATACATACATGTTACATATACATTGTACATATACATTTTACATACATGATACTTTTATATAAAGCAGTCACATAATAATACATTTACAAAACAAAGTCTTTAATCCCAACCCTCAGCCACTCTCAGCCCATCCCACCTATCACCATAGACCACCCTTGTTTGGTTTCCATGTGCCCTATATTTTTCAAATGTGCTGTGATGTTTTACAAAATGTTTGAATCTTTCTAATCGTATTTTATCCACAGATTGTGAGCTAAAGATGAAAACCTTTCCTATAAGTATTAATATATTATTTGACTGACTATGGCTTTCCAAAATCGCCCAAAACACTGCTATTTGTAAAGTTCATTTTAATTGCATGTTGTAATTTTTTAACCATTCCTGAACCTGTGACCAGAAACAAGCTACATAGGGGCAATACCAATAATACATTATATATTGATTCTATCTCTTTGCAGCAAAATCTACAGAGCTGAGATTGTTGTATGCTCCATATATATATAGCACTCTATTGGTGGCAAGAATTTTATATAATATTTTAAATTGAAAAACTAAGGGTTGAATCAAGTGTATTTCTGTGTTCCAGTTCATAAACCATATGCCATGGAATTGGTACATCAAAAAGCTCCTCCCATTTATTTTGCACCTTGTTTGGTGCAGCTGTCAACATTTTTGTCCTCAAATGAACTGGTATATTTTTCTATTTATGCCAGTTCCTTTCAGCCAATGTAATGGGTGCGTGTTGGTGGCAGGGAAGTCAGGAGCAGGAGAATGAACTTGGTATAAATGGAGTAGTTTAATAAGTGCTCATAAAAACTCCAAAAACCAAAATATACAAACAATTATACAAGTGGGTACAAAACCCGTCGCACACCGACACATGACTTGCACAAAACATACAATCAAACAATCTCCGACAAGGACATGAGGGGAAACAGAGAGTTAAATACACATAATGTAATTGATGGGATTGGAACCATGTGTGAAGGAAGACAAAACCAATGGATCAGTGATGGCTAGAAGGTCGGTGACGTCGACCGACGAACACCGCCCGAACAAGGAGAGGGACCGACTTTGGTGGAAGTCGTGACAGCCAATTTGTATCTTTAATATACAATTGAAGTTGGAAGTTTTACATATACCTTAGCCAAATACATTTAATCTCAGTTTCACAATTCCTGACATTTAATCCTTGTAAAAATTCCCTGTCTTAGGTCAGTTAGGATCACCACTTTATTTTAAGAATGTGAAATGTCAGAATAATCGTAGAGAGAATGATTTATTTCAGCTTTTATTTCTTTCATCACATTCCCAGTGGGTCAGAAGTTTACATACACTCAGTTAGCATTTGGTAGCATTGGCTTTAAATTGTTTAAATTGGGTCAAACATTTCGGGTAGCTTTCCACAATAAGTTGGGTGAATTTTGGCCCATTCCTCCTGACAGAGCTGGTGTAACTGAGTCAGGTTTGTAGGCCTCCTTGCTCGCACACGCTTTTTCAGTTCTGCCCACAAATGTTCCATAGGATTGAGGTCAGGGCTTTGTGATGACCACTCCAATACCTTGACTTTGTTGTCCTTCAGCCATTTTGCCACAACTTCGGAAGTATGCTTGGGTTCATTGTCCATTTGGAAGACCCATTTGCGACCAAGCTTTAACTTCCTAACTGGTGTCTTGAGATGTTGCTTCAATATATCCACATAATTTTCCTGCCTTATGATGCCATCTATTTTGTGAAGTGCACCAGCCCCTCCTGCAGCAAAGCACCCCCACAACATGATTCTGTCACACCCGTGCTTCACGGTTTGGATGGTATTCTTCGGCTTGCAAGCCTCCCCCTTTCCTCAAAACATAACGATGGTCATTATGGCCAAACAGTTCTATTTTTGTTTCATCAGACCAGAGGACATTTCTCCAAAAAGTATGATCTTTGTCCCCATGTGCAGTTGCAAACCGTAGTTTGGCTTTTCTAAGGTGGTTTTGGAGCAGTGTCTTCCTAGCTGAGCGGTCTTTCAGGTTATGTCGATATAGGATTCGTTTTACTGTGGATATAGATACCCTTTGTACCTTTTTCCTCCAGCATCTTCACAAGGTCCTTTGCTGCTGTTCTGGGATTGATTTGCACTTTTGCACCAAAGTACGTTTATCTCTAGGAGACAGAACGCGTATATTTGCTCCCCAACTAGCTCTCCCTGTCTCATGTCCAACTTAGATGTTTATCCATGTTGCTCAAACATCAAAGTCTTTAGGCTTCATTTTAGGGATTAACTCTGAAATCATAAGGCTAGACATTAACTCCAAATGATTAAGGTAAGTGTTAAGGATTGTCATAGGCTTAAAACAAAAATCTAAAATTGACTTTCTATTGCTGGATTCAAACTTGCAACCTTTGGAATCAGAGGCAGGTGCTTACGCCCATCTGCCATCCCCGTCCACAACACCTTAGTAAACAGAGACCTTCTTGAAGGTTAACAAGCTCACTGTTGCCGCTAGTGGCATGTTTCCACATCATCTCCCAACGTCCTCAGACATTGATTGATGTCGAATACTGACTTGTATCACGGGTGACCTGACTGTTGCTCACATATCAGCTAAAAATAGAATGTCATAATATTTGGAGGGGAAAAAGCACATGGCTATCTGTTTTAGCCCAGAATAACATTGTCACTTCTAAAAATATATATATTTTGGGGGGATTCTATAAGGCTACAATGTTTGATTTATTCTTTGAACAGTCGCTGAGATTATGTTTGGTTATCAAAGAAAAAATAGGCTGCTTATTTAATGCAAAACTAAACCAAGACAGCAATCTTGAAGTTGTAGTGATTTTGAAGTTGAAGTTGATTAGCTTGCCACATCGGTTGCACCTACGTTTCATCCCTGCTATGTTCCGCTGACGTGAACACAGCTACCTTGAATCATGTGGAGTTGCACAGCACTTGGTGTTACATGGCAATGAAACACTATCACATGTACGGCTTAAATACACACATGAACCCCAACAAAGTTCACTTTCATGGTCATTTGAAACTAACACACGGTTAGTCTGAGGAGGGGGTTGGTAGCCTCCACAGTAAAGGTCACCAAGTTTATGTCCCAGCCAGAGAGAGTGATCAGTGAGGGTTTAATTATTAAAGTTAGAGGGTTTTGTAAACAAGGCCTTATCGAATGTATAGTATCTTAGTTAGTTGTATAGTATAGTATCTTAGTTGGCCATATTCTCTCATTTGTCAAAGCTGAAACCATATCAAGTGCTGTCTATTACCACATAAAACAGTCTGATAAATGCACAATATACAATTTCAACCATTCATCACACTTTACCACAAAATGGTTCAATCTTACCACAAGTCAAACTCAAATGTCAGAATTGCCCCAGCAAATTCAAGCATTTTCACCTGAAATATAATAAATAAATATATATAATCAAATATATAGGCCTGTTTTGAACATCTCTGGCAATCACCAGTATCATTATTCTCCAACAGCTGTTGACTACACTAAATGGGCACATGAAGTGCATGGTGTTTGTCTGTTCATGCAACATGGCACGACTGATTGTTTGGCAAAGGCTAGAGGCAATCAAACACAGCTTGAAGTAAAACATCAGAGAAGAAGGAACCCACTTGTCAGAGAAGCTCCAGTGAGTGCATTTGCAGGGAGTGCCTATTCTCATACTGCTGAACACTTGAACTGGACTGACCACCTGCACCGACTCTTCACACACACGGCAGGTTGCCTAGCGGTTAGAGCGCTGGGCCAGTAACCAAAACGGCGCTGGTTCAAATACCCGAGCCGACACGGTGAAAAGTCTGTCGATGTGCCCTTGAGCAAGGCACTTAAAACTAATTTGCGCCAAGGGGGCCTTACTACTATGGCTGACCCATCTCCACAGAGGAACTCTAGAGCTCTGTCTGATTGACCATTGGGTTCTTAGTCACCTCCCTGACCAAGACCCTTCTCCTCTAATTGTTCAGTTTGGACGGGCAGCCAGCTCTAGGAAGAGTCTTGGTGTCACACCCTGATCTGTTTCACCTGTCTTTGTGATTGTCTCCACCCCACTCAAACTGTCATCCATTATCCCCTGTGTTCTCTGTTTGTCGTTTGTCTTGTTTGTCAAGTCACCCAGCGTTTTTTGTATCAGTGCCTGCTTTACCTCCAGTCTCTTTTCTCATCCTCCTGGTTTTGAGCCTTGCCTGTCCTTCCCCTGAGCCTGCCTGCCGTCCTGTACCTTTGCCCCACCTCTGGATTACCGAACTCTGCCTGACCTGACCCTGAGCCTGCCTGCCGTCCTGTACCTTTGCCCCTGTTGCTCTAATAAACATTGCTACTTCGACAAGGTCTGCATCTGGGTCTTACCTTGATTCCTGATACTTGGTGGTTCCAAACTTCTTCCATTTAAGAATGATGGATGCCACTGTGTTCTTGGGGACCTTCAATGCTGTAGACATTTTTTGGTACCCATCCCCAGAACTGTGCCTCAACACAATCCTGTCTTGGAGCTCTACAGGGAATTCCTTAGACTTCATGGTTTGGTTTTTGCTCTGACATGCACTGTCAATTGTGGGACCTTATATAGACAGGTGCCTTTACAAGTCATGTCCAATCAATTGAATTTACCACAGGTGGACTCCAATCAAGTTGTACAAACATCTCAAGAATGATCAATGGAAACAGGATGCACCTGAGCTGAATTTCGAGTCTCATAGCAAAGGGTAAGTTATTTCTGTTCTTCTACAAACCTGTTTCACTTCCTCATTATTGGGTATTGTTTGTAGATTGCTGAAGATTTTTTATTTTTTTATCCATTTTAGAATAAGGCTGTAACGTAACAAAATGTTGAAAGGGGGAAGGGGTCTTCCCTACTTTCCGAATACACTGTACTGTACTATCATAAGAGACAGAGATAGCATCCTGGATATGTTTACAAATGTCCCTGTGTCCTCTCTCTTTCTTTGTGTATCTTTGCTCCAGATAACACACAGACCGTCATGTGTTATACTTTTCTTTTATGTAGTTCTTCCTCCCGCCAGGTAGACATTAGCTCTCCTTTTAGTGTTCAAGTGTGGAATGTCTGTGACTCCATGACTAAGATAAATGGAGATTGGCAGCCTTATCGCTCCTGAAAAACGTTGATGAAAACATGTCTGGATGTCTGCCTGGTTCTGACGCCACCTGTGCAAAAGGAGAAATAGGGAGCAGGTGGGGAGCATATTTTGAAGAGGACACAACAGAATTGTCATGTATGGTGAAGACTGGAGCACAGTATCTCCTCTTGTGCTCTAGCCAATTATACACATCGCAGCAGGTATGACAATCGATTGGAGATATTTTTAAACCGCGATCAAAAAGGTTGACTTATAAAGGATGCCTTGATCTTTCTGTCTGCACTGAGCCTCATCCTGTGGCTTTTCTCAGGTCGTGTCAGCCAGGTTCGTTGTTGTTGGTTATTGTTAGAGAGCAGGTGCAATCTGATGCTGGTCTTATCTCCATGGCCATGCCTGAGGGATAACCGTAACTAAACACAAA
This sequence comes from Salvelinus fontinalis, assembly GCF_029448725.1. NCBI lineage: Eukaryota > Metazoa > Chordata > Actinopteri > Salmoniformes > Salmonidae > Salvelinus > Salvelinus fontinalis. The sequence continues at coordinate 14,516,581 of NC_074701.1, read as the reverse complement.
ACCTGTCTCCATGCCCGATCTCAACACATCAGGTAATGTGTGTATAGGCTCCAAGGCTGGCCCATGGCCTGAATTTGCCCCTTGTCAGTGTGTGTGTGTGCATGTGCCTCACCCACACTGTGTGGTAAATACCAGTAAGACAGTCTGACCATGCCAACGCGGCCAAGCTAAGAGGACAGTGATTATCTTTTGTACTACTGGCTCAGATGGTTCTGAGGAATAGCTGGAGAGATTGCATCTCATTCACCACCTGTCCCCGTATAACTCCCATATGCCACATCAACAAAGAATCATCTGTTTGTTATACAAAAGTAGAGAGATGTCTCTCTCTCCCCATGCAAACCCTCCATTGACAATAAGTGTCACAAAGTGCAGTAGCTACATAATTGTAATCGTTAATATCAATGGGTAACTGAAGTATCTGCCAGTATGGAGGGTGTGAGAGAGGAGACTTGGCATCCAGACACTGCTGAGTCCCGTCCTCTCTGTGTACTCTGTCTCTGTCTGCCAGTGCGTGCTGGGTAATAGAGTTAAACAGCCTGTTTACAGCCAGAGTGTAGACAAACATGCTGGGTTTGCTCAGCAATTACTGACATTTAGGAACCATTCTCCCACTGGTCATCAGTTTACAGCTGAAGGCTGTGCTGCTGTTGTGGAAGTTTATTATTCTGCTGTTCAATGTCCATTCAACCCCATCAACTGTATCTCTTAGCCTAGGCAGATCTAACGTCCACTATTGTCTAGGCTTAATGTGCATTCCCTGTAATATACTCGTGTGCCCCATGTACCATGGACCAGGGAAAATATGCTTACTTTCTTGATGAAACACAATTTTCCACCACCATTTTCAAATTTTGGAACAACTTAAAATGTTGCACATCGCATTCAGCCAAGGGTTGGATCAGCTACCTACGGAGGAGCGGCTACTATGGAGGAACTGAGAAAGTCGAAGAAAGCAAGGGTCCCTGATGAATAGCTCCTGGCCTGTCTGACAGACTGACTTTCTCCCTGGCTATAGGCTACTGTACCATCAAGCCATACTGACTTTTCCAAACTGCCTCAACTCCTTTTCCTGGCAAATATCCGAAGCTGACTAGAGACACCATTTGTTTTCTATCTTTAAATTATTGATCATTGATAATGAGGTATTTTATTTACAAGAGGACCCCACTGGAAATATGTTTTAAAATGTTTTTGTGTTATCCACAATGATTTTTAAATGCATTGGGCCAATTGCAACCACTGATGGCCACAATATTATCGCCGGCTGATCTCTCGTTAAACCATCAATCAGAACATTTTAATCTTGCTAGTTGAGCAGACTAAGGGCGATTTGTCTATTTCACAATCATTCTGTACAACTGAAATAAAGTATTTCCTAGGTTACCACGGAAAATCTGTACTCTGGTCATTTATCCAACAAGTTTTATGAATGGAAAACGAATGTTGATGGTGTACCATACTGTTATCATGCATGCTGACTGCAGGAATGTCCATCAGAGCTGTTGACAGAGAATTTAATGTTCATTTTTCTACCATAAACCGCCTCCAACGTCATAAAAAAAAAAAATGGATCTTACTTTTACTCCTCAATTTCATGATAACGATCTTGTCTCATTGCTGCAACTCAGGTGAGGCGACGGTTGAGTCATGCGTCCTCCAAAACATGACCCGCCAAACTGCGCTTCTTAACACCCGCTCCGCTTAACCCAGATGCCAGCTGCACCAATGTGTCGGAGGAAACACCGTTCAACTGACGACCGAAGTCAGCCTGCCGGCACCCGGCCCGCCACAATGAGCGCAATGAGCCAAGTAAAGCCCCCCCCCGGGATCGAACCCCAGGCTGTAGTGACGCCGCAACACTGCGATGCAGCGCCATTCGGGAGGCTCCAAGTTTGTTTTAGAGAATTTGCCAGTACGTCCAACCGGGCCTCACAACCGTAGACCATGTGTATGTCATTGTGTGTTGCTAATGTCGACATAGTGAACAGAGTGCCCCATGGTGGCAGTAGGGTTATGGTATGGGCAGGAATGAGCTATGGACAACAAACACAATTGCATGTTATCGACGGCAATTAGAATGCACAGAAATACCGTGACGAATCCTGAGGACCATTGTGAAGCGCATTTCTTTTTAAAGGTATCTGTTACCAACACGTACATATCTGTATTCTCAGTCATGTGAAATCCATAGATTAGGGCCTAATTAATTTATTTAAATTGACTGATTTCCTTATATTAACTGTAACTCAGTAAAATCTTTGAAATTGTTACATGTTTTTATATTTTTGTTCAGCATATAATCTATATATTTTTTTTCAAATGACATTTGAGGTTAATATTTTGACATTTAAGGTGAAATGTTTGAATAAAATATATGCCTACTTCAATATTCGTATACCCAAATAAGTATTTTTCATTGATCAGCCTTGGTTTCCAATATTCCTGATAGGTCGATATTTCATAGTAGAGAATCTAGACCAGCTGTCTGGTATCATAATTACTTGACATGGCAACAAAGAGAGATCAAGTGATTTTCTGTTTTATCCTTGAGGGTTTTTCGTTGCAATCAAGCCATAGCCCCCAGGTGTATGTAATCTCCCATTAGTAGCGTTTTAAGAAATAACCTTTTTTTACAAGATCTAATGTGTTATATTCTCCTACATTAATTTCACATTTCCACAAACTTCAAAGTGTTTCCTTTCAAATGGTATCAAGAGTATGCATATCCTTGTTTCAGGTCCTGAACTACAGACAGTTAGATTTGGGAATGTCATTTTAGGCAAAAAATTTAAAAAAAAGGGTCAGATCCTTAAGAGTTTCTGCCTGTTGGTTGCAATCAAGCCATTATATACACATGTGTGGTTAAATTGTGTTTTTATTTATTTATTGTCAAATTATATCATATAATGTGAAGAAAGGAAAATAGTGCATTCTGTTGGAGGAATATAGAACTTGATCAAATGCTGCTGTCATAGAATTTAGAATACTAGAATGAACAGGAACCTTCTTATGATGGGATGAAGGTCAGCCATTTTGTTCAGGGAGCTGGTCAACCATGGTTTGCCAGTGCTGTGACAAGATATTGTGCAAAACAATTCATTTGGAAAAAGGTATGTGCATGTTTCTTAGCTACCTAGCCAAACAGTTTTAGAGGAATGACTCAATCGAACTGCCAATATGCCAAAATTCCATTCAAACAATGCAGTCAATCCCCAGCCATACACTAGCTGAAATCAGTTGATGATAGGACTTAGACAAGTTGTAAATGCAGCAAGTACTGATATTGTATCATATAATAGCACTCACAGCTTCACAAAAAAATAAAAATATAGACATTTGTGGCCTATTTACATATATTTGAGGCTATTTGTACAGAAAAAGTTCTATAAAACCTGTATGAATTGTATTTATAATTGACTACATAAGGTTGACAGTTTTATGACAACATTTTTGATATCACATGCTTTACTTTTTATTTTCCTATGTAAATCAAATTAGGATTATGACTCTACTGCCATTAATTCCAATTAAACTGGTTTGGATTTCTCCCTGACCAATATAGATGTGATGATGAGGTAAATGGAACGCAGACCGTGGGGAACAGAAGAAGGATCCCGGATTGGCTCACATTCAACAAATCTGATCTAACAAAGTTGATATTCCTCAAATTCTTCATGATTGATGTGTTGTAACAGGACCACAATGTAATAAAGTCCGATTTCGATATATTTGACTGTTTTCGCTGCATAACATTTAAAAGTAGTCATTTTTCAGGTTTAAAAGAAGTGACAGCTAAATGCTAACTCCCGTTTGTATAAGCTGGTAGCATAGCTAGCATACAGAAATTGGTGGTAGTCAGTCATTTTTAATTAATGCAGTTGATTGGTAATGACGACATGAACATACACTGAGTGTTCAAAACATTAGGAACACCTTCCCAATCTTGAGTTGCACCCCCTTTTGCCCTCAGAACAGCCTCATTTTGTCAGGGCATGGACTCTACAAGGTGTCGAAAGCGTTCCATAGGGATGCTGGACCATGTTGACTCCAATGCTTCCCACAGTTGCGTCAAGTTGGCTGGATTTTTTGGCGTTTGCGGACCATTCTTGATACACACAGGAAACTGTTGAGCATGAAAAACCTAGCAGTGTTGCAGTTCTCGACACACTCGAACCGATTTGCCTGGCAGCTACTAAATTGCACACATACACAATCCATGTCTCAATGCTTAAAAATCTTTCTTTAACCTGTCTCCTCCCTTTCATCTACACTGATTGAAGTGGATTTAACAAGTGACATCAATAAGGGATCATAGCTTTCACCTGGATTCACCTGGTCAGTCTAATAATAATAATCACAGTGGTTGTAGAGGGTGCAACAAGTCAGCACCTCAGGAGTAAATGTCAGTTGCTTTTCATAGCCTATCATTCAGAGTTAGAGACAGCAGGTGCGGTAGAGAGAGAGTCGAAAACAGCAGGACCGGGACAAGGTAGCATGTCCGGTGAACAGGTCAGGGTTCCATAGCCGCAGGCAGAACAGTTGAAACTGGAGCAGCAGCATGACCAGGTGGACTAGGGACAGCAAGGAGTCATCAGTCCAGGTAGTCCTGAGGCAAGGTCCCAGGGCTCAGGTCCTCTGGGAGGGGAGGGAGATGGAGAGAGAGAATTAGAGGGAGCTTTCCTAAATTCACACAGGACACTGGATAAGACAGGAGAAATACTCCAGATATAACAGACTGACCCTATCCCAGACACAAACTATTGCAGCATAAATACTGGAGGCTGAGACATTAGAGATTCGGGAGACACCATGGCCCCGTCCGACAGTACCCCCGGACAGGGCTAACCAAGCAGAATATACACGGGAAACTGTTGAGTGTGAAAAACCCAGACGGGTTGCAGCTTTTGACATACTCAAACCGGTGCACCTGGCATCTACTACCATACCGCGTTCAAAGGCAATACAGAATTTTGTCTTGGCACTACATCCTCTGAATGGCGCACATACACAATCCATGTCTCAATTTTCTTCAGGCTTAAAAAATCCTTCTTTAACCTGTCTCCTTCCCTTCATCTACTGATTGAAGTGGATTTAACAAGTGGCATCAATAAGGGATCATAGCTTTCACCTGGATTCACCCAGTCAGCCTATGTCATGGAAAGAGCAAGTGTTCTTAATGTTTTGTACAGTCACAGTATAAAAGGTGAATGCAGACAAGAAAAAGGTAAACATGGGGCTGCTGGAAAGGGGATCATATTAACATTGCCCCAATTGTTTTTACAGGCAACATACAGTGAATCCTATGTGAAAGGTGCACTAGATACATCTGTCTACCTCCATCTACCTCTGATCTTATCGACAGTGCCATTTAGACGTGGACACGTTCAATTACTCCTCCTCAACTAGAAGATAACGAACGCGATTGAACAAGACAACATGGCTAATTGATCGACGGCTTTATAACTTCCTGTCTATATTGGTTGTCTTCATGTCCAGATGGCTTCCTCTTCACATGCACCAGTGTGGACACAGTGCTATTGACTTTAGTTCCAGTGTGGATAATGCATACGGAGCCACAACCAGCCCTTCTTTCCCAATACAGTCCCAAGACCTCTTATAGGTCTCCCCTCATAATGCGATGCCATCTGTGTGTCTCCTGCTTCCTGTGGTACTGGTTGTAATGTTGAGTATGATATTAGGATGAAAGACAATAAACGGTGGAGCTGAGGAGTCCTGTTGTGTGTCATGGCCTCTTAGTTCTTGTAAATATGTAATTTAGCCCTCCCCTACTTCATTTGGCTTTAGGACTTTAGCCACGAACCATACAGGTACCACAGACTAGTTGTGAACGGCAAGGCCCCAGCCTTCTCAGAGCAGTGACCAAGGCAGACTGTCAGTGGCTATGTACAGTACCAGTCAAAAGTTTGGAAACAGCTACTACTCATTCAAGGATTTTTCTTTATTTTTACTAGTTTATACATTGTAGAATAATACTGAAGACATCTAAACAATGAAATAATACATATGGAATAATGTAGTAACCAAAAAAGTGTTAAACAAATTAAAAATATTTTAGATTTTAGAATGTTCAAAGTTGCCACCCTTTGCCTTAATGACAGCTTTGCACACTTGGAATTTTCACAATCAGCTTCACCTGGAATGCTTTTCCAACAGTCTTGAAAGAGTTCCCACATGCTGAGCACTTATTGGCTGCTTTTCCTTCACTCTGCGGTCCAACTCATCCCAATGTCAGCGTGTGCGCTACTGGTGATGAAGTCAGGTGTCAGAAGAGTCAGGAGAGCAGAGAGTTGTGATCAGGCGCACACTTTATTCGGCAAAAGCAAACAGTGTCCAACAAACCTCCAGCCAAAATCAAAAGTGCAAAGCGCGGCAAAGTCACAAATAAGCAAAAATGTTCAACAATTAAACATACTCCGGGTTGGCACATAGAACCCGGGGAAAAACCAGCTAGGCGCGTCAATACAAAACACGCAACAAAACAATCCCACACAAAGACATGGGGGGGAACAGAGGAATATATATATATATGCAGTTGATTAGGGAATGTAAACCAGGTGTGCGGGGAACAAGACAAAACAAATGGAACAATGACAAATGGAGCGGCGATGGCTAGGCCGGAACGTCGACCGCCGAACAAGGAGGGGAGCAGACTTCGGCGGAAGTCGTGACACCCAAACCATTTCAATTGGGTTGAGGCCGGGTGATTGTGGAGGCCAGGTTATATGATTAGGCACTCCATCAGTCTCCTTCATGGTCAAATAGCCCTTACACAGCCTGGAGGTGTGTTGGGTCATTGTCCTGTTGAAAAACAAATGATAGTCCCACTAAGCGCAAACCAGATGGGATGGCATATCGCTGTAGAATGCTGTGGTAGTCATGCTGGTTAAGTGTGCCTTGAATTCTAAATGAATCAATGAATCAAATTTATTTGGAAAGCCTTTTTTACATCAACCGATAACAGAAACTGCTATACAGAAACCCAGCCTAATACCCCAAACAGCAATAAATGCAGATTTAGATGCACGGTGGCTAGGAAAAACTCCCTGGAAAGGCAGGAACTTAGGAAGAAACCTAGAAAGGAACCAGGCTTTGAGGGGTGTCTAGTCCTCTTCTGGCTGTGCCGGGTTGAGATTATAACAGTACATGGCCAAGATGTTCAAACGTTCATAGATGACCAGCTGGGTCAAATAATAATAATAATAATAATAATAACAGTAGTTGTAGAGGGTGCAACAGATCAACACCTCAGGAGTAAATGTCAGTTGGCTTTTCATAGCCGATCATTCAGAGTTAGAGACAGCAGGTGCGGTAGAGAGAGAGTCGAAAACAAGCAGGTCTGGGACAAGGTAGCACATCCGGTGAACAGGTCAGGGTTCCAAAGCCGTAGACAGAACAGTTGAAACTGGAGCAGCAGCATGACCTGGTGGATTGGGGCCAGCAAGGAGTCATCAGGACAGGTAGTCCTGAGATATGGTCCCAGGGCTCAGGTCCTCTGATAGGGGAGGGAGAGGGAGGGAGAGAGAATTAGAGGGAGCATACTTAAATTCACACAGGACACCAGATAAGACAGGAGAAATACTCCAGACATAACAGACTGACCCTAGCCCCCCAACACATAAACTATTGCAGGGGTGGCAGGTAGCCCAGTGGTTAGAGCGTTGGGCCAGTAACCGAAATGTTGCTGGATTGAATCCCCGAGCTGATAAGGTAAAAATCTGTTGTTTTTGTCTTGTCAGCTCACTGTTTCCCGGTAGGTTGTCATTGTAAATAAGAAATGGCTCTTAACCAACTTGCCTAGTTAAATAAAGGTTAAATAAACAATTGCAGCATAAATACTGGAGGCTGAGACAGGAGGGGACAGTGTCACCAGCAAAGGACCATCACTCCTCCTCCATGCTTCACGGTGTGAACCACACATGTGCGGATCATCTGTTCACCTAATCTGCGTCTTACAAAGACATGGCGGTTGGAACCAAACATCTCAAATTTGGACTCATCAGACCAAAGGACAGATTTCCACCGGTCTAATATCCATTGCTTGTGTTTCTTGGCCCAAACAACTTTCTTCTTATTATTGGTGTCCTTTAGTAGTGGTTTCTTTGCAGCAATTCAACCAGGACCAAAATAATAATAGGCGGTGTCAGAGGAAAGCCCAAAAAATTGTCAGAGACCCCAGTCACCCAAGTCATAGACTGTTCTCTCTTCTTCCACACGGCAAGCGGTACCGGAGCGCCAAGTCTAGGACCAAAAGGCTCCTTAACAGCTTCTACCCCCAAGCCATATAGCTGCTGAACAATTAATCAATGGCCACCCGGACTATTTACGTTGACCCACCACCCCCATCTGTTTTATACACTGCTGCTACTTGCTGTTTATTAAATGTGCATGGTCACTTCACCCCTACCTACATGTACAAATTACCTCAACTAAACTGTACAACTGCACATTGACTCGGTACCAGTACCCCCTGTATATATCCTCGTTATTGTTATTTTATTGTGTTACTTTTAATAATTTTTTACTTTACTTTATTTGGTAAATATTTTATTACCTCTTCTTGAACTGCACTGTTGGTTAAGGGCTTGTAAGTAAACATTTCACGGTAAGGTCTACACTTGTTGTATTAGGCGCACGTGACTAATAAAGTTTGATTTGATGAAGGCCTGATTCACGCATTCTCCAGTTGATGTTGAGATGTGACTGTTACTTGAACTCCGTGAAGCAATTATTTGGGCTGCAATCTGAGATGCAGTTAACTCTAATGAACTGACTCTGGGTCTTCCTTTCCTGTGGTGGTCCTCAAAGTTCTCGACATTTTTCGTATTGACTGACCTTCATGTCTTAAAATAATTATGGACTGTCGTTTATCTTTGCTTATTTGAGCTGTTCGTGCCATAAAATGGACTTGGTCTTTTACCAAATAGGGCTATCTTCCGTGTACCACCCCTACCTTGTCACAACACAACTGATTGGCTCAAAAGCATAAAGAAGGAAAGAAATTCCACAAACTAACTTTCAACAAGGCACACCTGTTAATAGAAATGCATTCCAGGTGACTACCTCATGAAGCTAGTTGAGAGAATACCAAGAGTGTGCAAAGCTGTCATCAAGGCAAAGGGTTGCTACATTGAAGAATCTCAAATATAAAACTTTCTTGGTTACTACATGATTCCATGTGTTATTTCATAGTTTTGATGTCTTCATTATTATTCTACAATGTGGAAAATCGTGTTTTTTTTATTTTTTTTTAAATGGAATGAGTGGGTGTGTCCAAACTTTTCACTGGTACTGTATGTCCCTGCTCTCCCCACTCAGCGTTCTTATCACACAATTAATGAAAGAAGCTAGCAGCATATTATTCACTTTCATCAGGATACAATGTTCTCATCCATAGAGATGATTTCATGAACTTGATTGATATTGTGGATCAGCATGGCAACATCCAGATAGTGCAGCTCAGGGAATAGCACAACAGCGGAAATCAGCCAGAAATAGAAGTATTGTCATTGAATGAAAGATAATTGATAGATCCTTGAACATGTTCGGGGGAGATTACGTTCTGTTTACTTTCTTTGAATATTTCTCTGTTTTTATCTGTCTTTCTCTTCTCCGCCCTGCCCTCATCATCATTATCGTCTTCCTCTCTCCCTAAGCCTCACTTTATGTGAATTTCCTAGTCTATCAGTTTGAAGTATTTGTTAAATGACACAGAAAATAGCTGTCAGGGTCAATAATGAATGAGTAAATGGCTTTCAAGGATGAATACACACACACAATCCCCAGGCCTCTCTTCTCCTCCCATTGAGAGGATGAGACTGTTGATGTTTGAGTTCTTGCTCTCACACAAGTTTGTTGTCATTCTGCCACCCGGTCTCTGACTCACACTTAGTGTTTTAATACCTTCCAGTGTGAGTGGTTGAATACTTTGCACGGGGCCTTTACTGTCGCCCCACAAGGCTGTTGTCATCACAGATATGCCTCACGTTGCAGATAGGAAAGCCTCTTCCACAGCTCCCATTGGTTAGCATTTAGATCTAGGATAGACTAATGTGTAAGGTAACATTGTAGCTACTGCCATCCAGTTAATACATTCTATTCGTCATTCATCTTTTGCCCTGCAAAGAAGAAAATATAATATTCAGATGGTTTTGTCTGGTTTGGTTCGGTTCAGAAAAAGCATTCATACTTCATGCCTAGAAGGCCAGCATCCCAGAGTCACCTCTTCACTGTTGACATTGAGACTGGTGTTTTGCAGGCACTATTTAATGAAGCTGCCAGTTGAGGACTTGTGAGGCGTCTGTTTCTCAAACTAGACACTCTAATGTACTTGTCCTCTTGCTCAGTTGTGCACCGGGGCCTCCCACTACTCTTTCTATTCTGGTTAGGGCCAGTTTGTGCTGTTCTGTGAAGGGAGTAGCACACTGTTCTGTGAAGGGAGTAGTACACAGCGATGTACGAGATCTTCAGTTTCTTAGCAATTTCTCGCATGGAACAAGAATAGAATTCTTTCGTTTCAGAAGAAGGTTCTTTGTTTCTGGCCATTTTGAGCCTGTAATCGAACCGTCAAATGCTGATGCTCCAGATACTCTGGAGAAAGGCCCGTTTTATTGCTTCTTTAATCAGAACAACCGTTTTCAGCTGTGCTAACATAATTGCAAAAGGGTTTTCTAATGATCAATTAGCCTTTTAAAATGATCAACTTTGATTAGCTAACACAACGTGCCATTGGAACACCGGAGTGATGGATGCTGATAATGGGCCTCTGTACGCCTATGTAGATATTCCATTAAAAGTCTGCCGTTTCCAGCTACAATAGTCATTTACAACATTAACAATGTCTACACTATATTTCTGATAAATTTGATGTTATTTTAATGGACAAGAAAAATAGTTTTTCTTTCAAAAACAAGGACATTTCTAAGTGACCCCAACCTTTTGAACGGCAGTGTATATACACATATACAGTTGAAGTCGGAAGTTTACATACACTTCGGTTGGAGTCATTAAAACTTGTTTTTCAAGCACCCCACAAATTCCTTGTTAACAAACTATAGTTTTGGCAAGTCGGTTAGGACATCTACTTTGTGCATGACAAAATCTGAAAGAAATAATTCTCTCTACTGCTATTCTGACATTTCACATTCTTAAAATAAAGTGGTGATCCTAACTGACCTAAGACAGGGATTTTTTACTAGGATTAAATGTCAGAAATGGTGAAACTGAGTTTAAATGTATTTGGCTAATGTATTTGGCTAAGGTGTATGCAAACTTCCGACGTCAACTGTACATATACATACATACATACACGCATATACATACACACACAAATACATACATATACACATACCTACATAAATACATATATCTTTTTACAAATATATATTTTCCTTTATTGCCTTCCAATCCTACCCCTCCTTCCCCGATTGGAGCAAACTAGTGAACAACAATGCTTATGCCTGTTTTTCCAACTCATACATACTATATACATTTTATGGACACAGTCTATTTTACAATAGTTCTGTTTTGTTTTTACTCATGTCCTTCTCACAGCATGTTTTACATGAGTTTTCTTGTTGTTATTAGTTGTTATTAGTCCCAACCTTCAGCTCCATTCAACCCATCCCATCTATCTCTTAAAACCTCTACCGCTTCTCTCTTCCGGATCCGGGATCCTCCTCATCAAAAAAGCTGACTAGCATAGCCTAGCCTAACGCGACAGGGATATCATATAATATCATTTCATGAAATCACAATTCCAATACAGCAAATGAAAGATAAACATCTTGTGAATCCAGCCATCATTTCCGATTTTTAAAATGTTTTACAGCGAAAACACAATATGTATTTATATTAGCTCACCACAATTGCCAAACACACAGCGCCATGTTTTCACCATGTTTCCACCGCATAGGTAGCTTTCACAAAACCCACAAATAGAGATAAAATTAATCACTAACCTTGAACAACTTCATCAGAAGACAGTCTTATAACATCATGTTATACAATACATTTATGTTTTGTTCGAAAATGTGCATATTTAGAGCTGCAAATCGTGTTTTTACATTGTGAATACGTAGCCACAATGCACCAAAATGTCCGGAGATATTTTGAACAGTCACCTAATCTAACCAAAGAACTCATCATAAACTTTACTAAAAAATACATGTTGTACAGCAAATGAAAGATACACTGGTTCTTAATGCAACCGCTGTGTTATTTAAAATAAAATAAACTTTAGTACAACATACAGCATGCAATATTGTGAGACAGTGCTCACCTATTCTCCGCCTTGTTGGAGCCAACATATTCCACAAAAATACGAAATAACATCATAAATATTCTCTTACCTTTGTTGATCTTCCATCAGAATGTTGTGCCATGAGTCCTAGTTCCAGAATAAATCGTTGTTTGGTTTTAGAATGTCCATTTATTTTGTCGAATTAGCAACTTTGGCTAGCCATGTGGAGCTCACGTGTCCAAGAAATGTTTGCGCCTGGAACGAAAAATTCCAAAAGTCCCAATAAACGTTGAATAAACTGGTCAAACTCGGTTGAAAAATCCTACTTTATGATGTTTTTCTCATATGTATCCAATAAAATCAGAGCCGGAGCATTTTGTCGTGTAAACCGAACGCATTTCAGAAGACAATGTTAGGTTCCCTTGTGCGCAGCTGACTACTGACAAAAGAGCGGACCTGTCACTCCAAAAGCTCTCATTCGGCCTCACATCAAGCTAGACACCCCATTCAACCTTCTACTGCCTGCTGACATCTAGTGGAAGGCGTATGAAGTGCATACAGATCCATAAATATAAGCCAGTTGAATAGGCAGGCCCTGACACAGAGCCCTATTTTCAGAATTTTCACTTCCTGTCTGGAAGTTTGCTGCCAAATTAGTTCTGTTTTACTCACAGATATAATTCAAACAGTTTTAGAAACTTCAGAGTGTTTTCTATCCAATAGTAATAATAATATGCATATTGTATGATCTAGAACAGAGTACGAGGCCGTTTAATTTGGGCACGATTTTTTCCCAAAGTGAAAACAGCACCCCCTATTTAGAAGAAGTTTTAACACCATCCATATTGGATTTCTATTTGCCATGTATTTTTCCAGTGTGCTGTGATGTTTCACAAAAATTCAGAACCTTTCTATTCTCATAGTTTCTACAGATAGTAAATTGAAAATAAACATTTTTGCTAAAAGTATTATTACATTATTGATCGATTGACTATGACATTTCAGATCACCCAGTAGTGCTATCTCCAGGTAATATTGCAATTCTTCAGCCATTCCTGGACCTTTGACCAAAAACAAGCTACATATGGACAGTACCAAAACAAACGATCTAATGAACAATTTTTCTAACTCAAAGTGTTACGTATAGTCCTGAATAATTAGTGAGAAAGTTACACAGGCATGCAGATCATACTCCCCCAGAAATGCTAACCTCCACTCTTATTGTAATGGTGAGAGGTTAGCATGTCTTGGGGGTATGATATAAAATGCTAACCTCCACTCTTATTGTAATGGTGAGAGGTTAACATGTCTTGGGGGTATGATATAAAATGCTAACCTCCACTCTTATTGTAATGGTGAGAGGTTTGCATGTCTTGGGGGTATGATATAAAATGCTAACCTCCACTCTTATTGTAATGGTGAGAGGTTAGCATGTCTTGGGGGTATGATATAAAATGCTAACCTCCACTCTTATTGTAATGGTGAGAGGTTTGCATGTCTTGGGGGTATGATATAAAATGCTAACCTCCACTCTTATTGTAATGGTGAGAGGTTAGCATGTCTTGGGGGTATGATATAAAATGCTAACCTCCACTCTTATTGTAATGGTGAGAGGTTTGCATGTCTTGGGGGTATGATATAAAATGCTAACCTCCACTCTTATTGTAATGGTGAGAGATTAGCATGTTTTGGGGGTATGATATAAAATGCTAACCTCCACTCTTATTGTAATGGTGAGAGGTTAGCATGTCTTGGGGGTATGATATAAAATGCTAACCTCCACTCTTATTGTAATGGTGAGAGGTTAACATGTCTTGGGGGTATGATATAAAATGCTAACCTCCACTCTTATTGTAATGGTGAGAGGTTTGCATGTCTTGGGGGTATGATATAAAATGCTAACCTCCACTCTTATTGTAATGGTGAGAGGTTAGCATGTCTTGGGGGTATGATATAAAATGCTAACCTCCACTCTTATTGTAATGGTGAGAGGTTTGCATGTCTTGGGGGTATGATATAAAATGCTAACCTCCACTCTTATTGTAATGGTGAGAGGTTAGCATGTCTTGGGGGTATGATATAAAATGCTAACCTCCACTCTTATTGTAATGGTGAGAGGTTTGCATGTCTTGGGGGTATGATATAAAATGCTAACCTCCACTCTTATTGTAATGGTGAGAGATTAGCATGTTTTGGGGGTATGATATAAAATGCTAACCTCCACTCTTATTGTAATGGTGAGAGGTTTGCATGTCTTGGGGGTATGATATAAAATGCTAACCTCCACTCTTATTGTAATGGTGAGAGGTTAGCATGTCTTGGGGGTATGATATTTGTGCATCTGTGACGCTCTCATTCAACATTATTCACGATTCATTCAGGACTATCTGTAATCATGGTAGCAACCACGTTAATGTAGAAGTGTTTAGAAACATGTTCTATTCTTATCTACCAAAAAAGGACTCCAAAATGACACAATACGTTATTTACAATTAATTTAGTTTGGACACAAAATAATCCGAAACTCAACCAAAACAAACAGCATTTTAGTGGACTAAGTACAAAAAGAGCTGTAATTTCTAACCGGGTTCACCCAATATAGATGAAAATACCCAAAGTGCTGGAGTACAGAGCCAAAACAACCAAAAATGTGTTAGTCCCAATACCTTTGGAGCCAACTACAATGCCTTTGGAAAGTATTCAGACCCCTTGACTTTTTCCACATTTTGTTAGGTTACAGCCTTATTCTAAAAATGATTACATTTGTTTTTTCTCATCCATCTACACACAATTCCCCATAATGACAAAGCAAAAACATTTTTTTCAAACTGTTGCTAATTTATTAAAAGCAAAATACAGATGTTACATTTACATAAGTATTCAGACCCTTTACTCTGTACTTTGTTGAAGAACCTTTGGCAGCAATTACAGCCTTGAGTCTTCTAGGGTATGATGCTACAAGCATGGCACACCTGTATTTGGGAGTTTCTCCCATTCTTCTCTCCAGATCCTCTCAAGGTCTGTCAGGTTGGATGGGGAGTGTTGCTGCACAGCTATTTTCAGGTCTCTCCAGAGATGTTTGAAGTCTGGGCTCAGGCTGGGCCACTCAAGGACATTCAGAGACTTGACCAGTAGCCACTCCTGTGTTGTCTTGGCTGTGTGCTTAGGGTCTTTGTCCTGTTGGAAGGTGAAGCCTCGCCCCAGTCTGAGGTCCTGAGCACTCTGGAGCAGATTTTCATCAAGGATCTCTCTGTACTTTGCTCCGTTCATCTTTCCCTCGATCCTGACTTCCTGCCACTGACAAACATGCAAACAGGATGCGGGGCGTTGGCACCGGAGACACTGTGCATAGAGCCGGCACAGGATATACTGGACCGAAGAGACACACTGGAGGCCAGATGCGCTGAGCCGGCACCATCCGTCCTGGCTGGATGCCCACTCTAGCCCGGCCGATGCGGGGAGCTGGAATATAGCGCACCGGGCTATGAGTGCGCACTGGAGACCCACTGCGCAGAGCCGCATAACATGGGGCCTGACTAGTCACACTCTCCCCACGGTAAGCACGAGGAGTTGGCTCAGGTCTCCAACCTGACTCAGCCAATCTCCTCGTGTGCCACCCCCCCCCCCCCCCCCCCCCCCCCCCAACATTTTTTGGAGGAGTGGCTTCTCGGGCTTCCGTGCTAGCCGTGTCCCCTCGTAACGCTGGGCCCCCTTTCTAGCTGCCTCCGCCTTCCTAGCTGCTTCCACCTGTTCCCATGGGAGGCGATCCTTCCCCGCCAGGATCTCCTCCCACGTCCAGGATGTCCTCCCATGTCCAGTCCTCCTTACCACGCTGCTTGGTCCGTTTGTGGTGGGATGTTCTGTAACGCTCATCGGAAGAAGACCAAGGTGCAGCGTGGTACGTGTTCATGCTTCTTTATTTTAAAAAACGAACACCAAACAAAACAACAAAAGAACAACGAACGTAACGTCTTGAAGGCTCACCAGAGCTAACAAAAACAAAATCCCACAACCTAAAGTGGCAAAACAGGCTGCCTAAGTATGATTCCCAATCAGAGACAACGATAGACAGCTGTCCCTGATTGAGAACCATACCCGGCCAAAACATAGAATCACAAATCAAGAACATAGAATGCCCACCCCAAATCACACCCTGACCAAACCAGATAGAGACATAAAAAGGCTCTCAGAGGTCAGGGCGTGACAATTATCATTTGAATATTATAGACCCATAATCATATCCAGTGGATATAGCCAAGGTAGCAAGGCTTGAGTCACCACTCGGGATATATGATGCAAGTATCTACGTTTTACCGTTCTGCAATTATTAAGAGGCTGAGGAACAAGTAGCTAATATCTTGCAATCGATGTCCTAGCATTAAATAAATGCGTTAACCTTAGCTCAGAGATGCATAGTTAGAGACCAAGCATATACGCAATGTGTGTCGTAAATAACATTTACCATTAGACATTTCACCAAATAATAATTCAAGGAATATTTGATACGGTTCGTATCCATTTAAAAGTAATTTGATGTTTTACAGTTAAGCAATAAGAATACAATAAACAAATGGTACATACCAGAAATCTTCACAATAAAAAATAATACAATATATCCTAAATCTTAACCGCATCGAAAATCCACCATTATGATATGCTTGGTTTAGATCGGTTTACCAATGACTCCATGATCAAAGTTTAAAACCAGCTTTTATTCTTCCAAGAGCGCCAAATACCAATATCTCCCATTGTCTAATTAACATCCCGTTGCATGGCCCAAAACATTCAAACAAAAGGCATAAAACTTCACACGCATTCTCTAATCTAATCACCGCAACTCAAAACTGTTATCACGTTTCAGGTAAGACCCAGATGCAGACAACGTCGAAGTAAATACAGTTTATTAATCCAACAGGGGCTGGCAAAAGACAGGTCAAGGGCAGGCAGGGGTCAGTAATCCAGATAGACGGGGCAAAGGTACAGGACGACAGGCTGGCTCAGGGTAGGCAGAGGTCAGTAATCCAGATAGGTGGGGCAAAGGTACAGGGCGGCAGGCAGGCTCAGGGTAGGCAGAGGTCAGTAATCCAGATAGGTGGGGCAAAGGTGCAGGCAGGCTCAGGGTCAGGGCATGTCAGAAATGGTCAAAACCAGGTAAACTAGAAAACAGGAACAATCGAGAACCAGGAACAGAGGGAAAACCGCTGGTAGGCTTGACGAAACAAAATGAACTGGCAACAGACAAACAGAGAACACAGGTATAAATACACATGGGATAATGGGGAAGATGGGCGACACCTGAAGGGGGGTGGAGACAGTCACAGAGACATGTGAAACAGATCAGGGTGTGACAAATTTATGATAAGAGCACACCCCTGTGTTGCTCCTCTTTGAACTATCGCCGTCCGATGAACAGAATAAGACAATTTCTCTGTAACAATAAATCCATAACACGTACAGTACAATGAAACATATCAAAATCCATAGCTCTTTATGAACTCTTGAAACAATCCAAACATGACAATCTAATTCACACAGTAGCAATCATTTTGTTGATTCAAGTTTCATTAGTCTTCTCAACTCTCCTGGTGACAGTGACCCCAGGACTTTCATGAGAATGTCTCATCCTGGAGATTGCCACTGCAAAGGTGTGGCTCTCTCCTGTGAGACAAAAAATATATACTTTTTAATTTAACTAGGCAAGTCAGTTAAGAACAAAATCCGTCTTACAATGACAGCCTACCCTGGCCAAACCCGGACGACGCTGGGCCAATTGTGCTCCGCCCTGTAGGACTCCCAATCACGGCCAGAGGGGATACAGCCTGGAATCAAACCAGGGTCTGTAGTGACACCTCTAGCACTGAGATGCAGTGCCTTAGACCGCTGCGCCATCCATCCAGACAACGCCAAATTGAATCAACACGTCAGGCTGGTGTCAGCAAGTCACTAGACGCATCTTCAGACCTGGCCTTCATCGTTGTGCTCTAGTTTTCCACTACAGTGACTGCTTTGACTCATGAACGGTATATTTTCTGTAACACACCTGATTGTCACTATATGTTTTTTGTTCTTCCATCCCATCAGCCCCCTACATTGAGTCTGAGAACTCCCAGCACACAGCTCACATGAAGGAATGTTGTCCACAAAAGGAGCTGTGATGTGTATAGAATTTGTAATTTACCCCTCAAATTAAACATATCTTTTTTTGCCGTTTCATTGTGTGTGTTGTTGTCTTACAGTTGATATAGCTTGTGTCATTGGGGCTAATCATGATGATTAGGTGGGTGGGGGGTTATTATTTCACTCTCCATCGCCTTTAGTCTTTCCACTATCATCAAGCTGTAATGATGGACCTTCTAGAAAATGTAACATCTACTCTGTCTGCACAGCTTCCCAGGCAACCACCGCAGCAGGAATACTGTAATAGAAAAATCAGCTTTCCCAAGGCAAAGAAGTAGAATAGGCTGTGAAGCCTGTGAAGACAGACCCAAGTCATAGTTTTCATTTTAAATCAATTGAGCATTTCAGGAAATCACATTCCAAATACAAACACTGAAAAGTTTCATCAAAAAGTGTACAACTAAATATTGCATATTGCAAATTCAGTACTTAAATCATTATATGAAACACACTGTAGAATGAGTAGATTACTGCATAAATGAATTGAGAGCATCTTAACTAAGAACAGAAAAATCTAATGAAATGAAATTCACTACTCATTTAACAAACATTTCCCTTTTCATACACATGACATACATGCTCCTGGATCTCCTCACCCTTGATCCAGCGCTGTATGTGGGGAAGCTGTGTGAGCTGTTCATCCCAGGGCCCCTGTCTGCCCAGAGTGAGAGGGCCCCTGTCTGCCCAGTGTGAGAGGGCCCCTGTCTGCCCAGTGTGAGAGGGCCCCTGTCTGCCCAGTGTGAGAGGGCCCCTGTTTGCCCAGTGTGAGAGGTCCCCTGTCTGCCCAGTGTGAGAGGGCCCCTGTCTGCCCAGTGTGAGAGGGCCCCTGTCTGCCCAGTGTGAGAGGGCCCCTGTCTGCCCAGTGTGAGAGGGCCCCTGTCTGCCCAGTGTGAGAGGCCTGACAAGGAGGCGGCCATAGCTTGATTTGTCTCCCGCTTCAATCTTGGGGATGACTGAAGCCAAGTGGGTGACTGAAGCCTGCTTGAATGAAGCGGCGTACATCGGTCCCCCTCCTCTCCCACTTCCCTTTCCATCAATCTCTTTAGTTGGTTCCTAAAGCCTAAATACTTCAACTTTTACATGATATATCACAATTTCTTACTTTGTGTTGTTTTTTTGAAGCATTCGGACGGGAGATGAGTGTTACAAATTGTACAAATCAATGGCGTCCTGCACACTTTAGGGCGGCCATGGCTCTAATATTTTTTTCTGTCAAATGTCACTATTTTTTCCCGCCTTTATTCTCATGAGTGTTCATGTTGATCAATATTTTGGCTATGCTGGTCTATTGTAAATGATCAAATAAATGTCTGATCAATACATACAATTCTGAACATATTGTCATTGATAATGCTAATGCAGAAGCACCAAAAAATTGTCCAGTACACTTATTGTATGCTGTTATCATGTACATTCCCTTATCTAAGCTTCTAAAGTGACTCGGGCTTTACTAATTCTTGTGAAGTCACTGAACTGTATTCTGTAATTATACTGAACAAAAATAGAAACACAACATGTAAAGTGTTGGTCCTATATTTCATGAGGTGAAATAAAACATCGCAGAAATGTTCCTTACGCACAATAATCTTATTTCTCTGAAATTTGGTGCAGACATTTTTTTACATCCCTGTTAGTGAGCATTTCTCCTTTGCCAAAATAATCCATCCACCTGACAGGTGTGGCATATCAAGAAGCTGATTAAACAGCATGATCATTACAGAGGTGCACCTCTGGGACAATAAAAGGCCACGCTAAAATGTGCGGTTTTGTCACACAACACAATGCCAAAAATGTCTGAAGTTTTGAGGGAGCGTGCAATTAACATGCTGACTGCAGGAATGTCTACCAGAGCTGTTGCCAGAGAATTTAATGTTAAGTTCTCTACCTTAAACTGCCTCCAATGTCGTTTTAGAGAATTTGGCAGTACGTCCAACCGGCCTCACAACCGCAGACCACGTGTAACCACGCCAGCCCAGGACCTCCACAGCATACCTTCTACACCTGCGGGATCGTCTCAGACCAGACACCCAGGCAGCTGATGGAAGTGAGGAGTATTTCTGTCTGTAGTAAAGCCCTTTTGTGGGGAAAAAATAATTCTGATTGACTGGGCCTGGCTCCCCAGTGGGTGAGCCTTGCTCCTAAATGGGTGGGCCTACCCATGTCTTCACCCCTGCACAGTCATGTGAAATCCATAGATTAGGGCCTAATTCATTTATTTCAATTGACTTATTTCTTTATATGAACTGTAACTCAGTAAAATCTTTGAAATTGTTGCATGTTGCGTTTCTATTTTTGTTCAGAACAGTTACAAAACAAAGGAAATGTAACTGTGTATTGCTGCAGTTTGTCTGATACCCAATAGTCTCTGATCAGCTCTGTTGACCATGAGAGCATTTTGCTGAGAAAATGGGGTGAGGTATACTATTTAGGCTCGGAATGATATGTGGCCCATTGCTTACCTTGTTACCTGGCAACGACCACAAGGGTGTTTCAAAGAGCTGTCAGTCAAGGTGAGCTCATGACTGTAACCTCCCCGCCAACTCAGCCTGTTCTTTCAGACTTCCTGATAGTTAGAGATTTGATAAAAGGCACAATTTCTTTAATTCAGAGTATTTGAACAGTGTAAAAATGGGAGGCCATATACAGGGGGTACCGGTACAGAGTTAATGTGCGGGGGCACGGGTTAGTCGAAGTAATTGAGGTAATATGTACATGTAGGAAGAGTGACTATGCATAGATAATACACAGAGAGTAACAGCAGAGTTTAAGAGGGGCCTGGGTAGCCATTTGATTAGCTGTTCAGGAGTCTTATGGCTTGGGGGTAGAAGCTGTTAAGAAGCCTTTAGGAGCTAGACTTGGTGCTCTGGTACCGCTTGCCCGTGTGGTAGCAGAGAGAACAGTCCATGACTAGGGTGGCTGGAGTCTTTGACATTTTTAGGGCCTTCCTCTGACACCGCATGGTATAGAGGTCCCAGTGATGTACTGGGCTGTACGCACTACCCTCTGTAATGCCTTGCAGTCGGAGGCCGAGTAGTTGCCATACTAGACGGTGATGCAACCAGACAGGATGCTCTCGAAGGTGCAGCTGTAGAACCTTTTGAGGATCTGAGGACCCATGCCAAATCTTTTCAGTCTCCTGAGGGGGAATAGGATTAGTCGTGCCCTATTCACGACTGTCTTAGTGTGTTTGGACCATGATATTTTGTTGGTGTAGAGTCACACGCTTGATGTAGTCATTGGCATATGGCACCAAATACTGAACTTTTGACTACCATAAATACTTCATGTGATATCAAATCAAATCAAATTAAATGTATTTATATATCCCTTCTTACATCAGCTGATATCTCAAAGTGCTGTACCGAAAACCAGCCTACAATGTAATAACCCAGGCGTTTATTTTCTTCAATCACTGAACACAACTGCCGCTTATTAGACACAGGCTTATATTTGAGCCAGGTGTCTATTTCCTTAATGCACACAGATACTCAATAAAATGTTGAGAATAAGTGTTTAATATGCCGAAGTAAGTAGACCATATCGACCATAAAAGCTGCAGATCAGGAGCAGTGCACGGAGGTCTCTGACTGTGTTTGTGTGTGTAGCGTAGGCCTACTCAAATCTTGCAGCGAGCAGACGTTCATTCTTCTCTTTCTTTTCCCCTACCTTAGCTCGGCTTGTTATGCACATTGATAGGTTGCTAGCCATGTGATGTATCATAGTAGCAGGCAATCAGAGGGCAGCAACAATCTAAATTGCCAGCCAGACCGAAACACGCAAAGGGATAAGTGATCTCTTGAAATGAGAAATACATCATTGCTCTATCCAATCAGAGCAACAGGATCAACGTAGGCTACAGCCCGCCCCTTCTCTTTACAGACTAGCCAGCGGAGTTATTTTTTAGAGCATGGCGCACTTGATTGAGTGACATGAGAAAGATGGGTGCTGTCACCCGAAAAATACTTTCATAACAAATCCATTGCAGATCAGACTTGCAGAGACATAGCTTGGTGACAAAGGATTTCACACTTCAGAACCATGAACCTTATAAACAATTCAATTTTAGACCTGTCGTTTATTTGAAACAGGCGTTTATTTGCTGAATTGTGTGAGGTTCTAAAACCCTTCAATGGATTATATGTCTCTGTTCTATATTTGGCCCAAATTGTCTCCTTCTCGACTTTAGGCATACACGTAACTGCCCAAAAAAAGGAAACACTTGAGTAAATTAGGGATACAAAGTATACGTTATGGTGTGTGGGGTGCATTTTCCTGGAATGGTTTAGGTCCACTTGTAGAATCTATGCCAAGGCGTATTGAAGCTGTTCTGGCAGCTTGTGGTGGTCCAACACCCTATTAATTAAGACACTTTATGTTAGTGTTTCCTTTATTTTGTCAGTTACCTGTATGTGCTTGTGTTAAAACTTAATCCACATTTATTTTTTTGTAGAAACTATTGCTCCTCTGTTGTTAAATAATGCTCTCTGGCGCATTTTGAACATTGAGAGCTTAACTTTATTGACATTTTTTTGTGAGCTTCTGCACTAACCCGGCCCTGTTGACGTTCCTCTCTTCCACTGACGTTCCAAATGGTGCATTACGTTATTCCAACTTTGTGCAATACTGTCCATTTGTCAGGTAACAGGTTGTTTTTGCTAGCTTTGTTCAGTTCAAGGGGGGGATGTGAGCACCAAATTAGGCAGAAATGCCTAAATGTGCACAGTACCACAGGCCAATACCTACAAAACATAATTAGACAATACGCATGCGCAAAATAGGAAATTGGCTCGAATGAAGCTACTTAAAGCTGGGCAAAGCAGCGACACATTTGCTGACTCTGTCCATTAAAAATGACTGGAGTCAGAAAAGGCTTTGTGTCAAGGATTTTAATGACTTTGAATGGATGAAATGAAAGGCATGAATACCCGAACACCTTTCCTGTGGTTTTGAGGCAGATTTGGCACATTTTACATTTTGAGAATAAAAACCGCAAGAATAATTCAGGAAAAACATAGGATGAATGACAAAAAAACATATCATTGTATTTTTCCCGAGCTTGGAAGGACTTGATGCAATGCACTCCTGGTCAACATCAACAGACAAGCACTTGCTAGCCTGCCTACCCTGACTGCACGTCACACACAAGCACACACGCGCAAGAACACGCACACACACAGACACACCTCATGGCCATGGTATAGGAGAGGTGTTTTCACACAAACACACACACACATTTGCACATACACACACTATTCACTCTCATCTGCCCAATTATCACTCCTCAAACCATACCTGTCCAAAGCCTGAGCAATTACCAGGATGCTCTATGTTTATCAGACAGTCTGGCACTCATATTGTTACACACACCCACTCCACCGTCCACAAACGCACACTTTGCAAGACTTTTGAGCAGGACACTCAAGAAATCTCATGGATGTTGACACACAAACACACCCATCCCCATCAAACTCAATGTTAAATGCCACAGTGGCAATGTTAAGGGTGTGTAAGGTACCCAGAGTTCTGCCCTCATTAAACTG
Organism: Salvelinus fontinalis; assembly: GCF_029448725.1. Lineage (NCBI taxonomy): Eukaryota > Metazoa > Chordata > Actinopteri > Salmoniformes > Salmonidae > Salvelinus > Salvelinus fontinalis. The sequence continues at coordinate 14,492,602 of NC_074701.1, read as the reverse complement.
TCCCTGTCTGAGCTGTGTCTGGAAACCCAGACAAATCCCTGTGGACGAAACACTAAGCACACCTCAGGGACTCTGTTTGATTGAATGTCACCAATTATAATCAAAACTACAACTATAGACACAATACCCAAACCTCATTACCCGCCAAATAATGGCCTTTACCAAGGACGTTCAAACTGTCTGAACGTAAGCCCTCAATAAGAACCTGTATGCTACTAATTTCATCTGACAACGGAAACTTTGTTGAGCATAGTTAGAGCAGTTTGAATAAGGCATGCCCGTCCACGATGGCGCAACACTCCTCTGCCTTACTAGATAGAGCATAGAGGTGTAGGGATGTGCCTCTTACCTCTGAACTGTATTTTCATAGGCTACCTTATCCTTAGGTACAGGAGTGTCCCTGACCACATGACCTGACCAGGAAAAACTCTCTACTACTAAGTCAATTTAATCCACACCAGCGATTTGATTATGAGTACAGTTGATCTGCCAAACCAAAAACCACTCATAGAGTCCACACACTACACAAGAGTAACAAGAGTGTGCTTTCTCTAGCCTCACCTTGGGGGGGGGGGGGGGGGGGTCAAGTCGTCAGCTGCACTCTGATTGGAGGGGTGGGAGCCATATTGGAGTGGTTATTTTTATTTATTTTTACCTTTATTTAACTAGGAAAGTCAGTTAAGAACAAATTCTTATTTTCAATGACGGCCTAGGAACAGTGGGTTAACTGCCTGTTCAGGGGCAGAACGACAGATTTGTACCTTGTCAGCTCGGGGATTTGAACTTGCAACCTTCCGGTTACTAGTCCAACGCTCTAACCACTAGGCTACCCTGCCGCCCCTATTGAAGTAGGTGTTGTTTCTAGGCAAAGTGTTAGGGCTCAGGCCTGGGGCTCTTTCTCAATTAATCTTCTCACATCCTCTCTCCTCGCCTCATTTTCAAAACAAATTGGATAAGAAGGAGGGACCTTGGACTTTTTCTTCCTATAAGGTTGAGAAGGAGGGAGGGAGTCTCGTTAGCGGCAGCTTTCCTGCTCTAGACTCTCCTCCAGGTCAGAGGCAACAGAAATGACCTCGTTAAAACCACTCAGCTCTAAAAATGTTAATTAGCATTCTACAGAGATGGCTTCTAGCGTGAGATTACACAGTATGGCCTTTTGTTGTGTTTTCTAACAGAAAAACGTCCCCTTGCATACCGATTGGGTCTTGATGTTGATTGTCAGTGAATCAAATAAAATCAAATTTTATTTGTCACATGCGCCGATTACAACAGGTGTAGTAGACCTTACAGTGAAATGCTTACTTACAAGCCCTTAACCAACAATGCAGTTTTAAGAAAATACCCCCCAAAAAGTAAGAGATAAGAATAACAAATATTTAAAGAGCAGCAGTAAATAACAATAGCTGGGCTATATACAGTGGGTACTGGTGCAGAGTCAATGTGCGTTGAGATGAGTGAAGTGGTGTAGATGTAGCGTGAGGATCTCCTGAGACATACAGTATTTAATTACCATTTCTGGTTAAGTTCCTAAGTTCTCTATCGAAAAATCAATCCATGTGAGAGGTGATTTTATCATCTCAGAACATGGATAGTTCTAAAGTACAAGGGAAATGTTGTGTGACTGAGGGGACATAACTGCTGTTCAGGGGACATAACCTTGAAATGTGCCATAGTGCAGGTAATAAAATCAAAATTGTGTTTTGGATCATTAACAGTATGTGGTTTCCTTACACTCTTAAAGAAATTAATTAAACAAATAGAGCTGTCTACATAGGATGACCCATTTTGGTTCCAGGTAGAACCCGTTTGGGTTCCATGTAGAAATAGTTCTACATGGAACCCAAAAGGGCTCTTAAAATGGTTCAGCCGAAGAACTCATTTAGGTTCTAGATCAAGCCTTTTTTCTAAGAGTGTAGCCTTGAGCTCCAGCTCCAGAGTTTTTTCATAATCCGTGAAGAACGGATTATGAAAACTCCAAGAATATGGATTCCAAGAACATCGCTTCTGTATTGCGAGACTTCGTTTTCCCAAACTGTGCTGGTCTACCACCAGTGCCTCATGGTCATGGATCATTCTGGGAAGAGAGCTGTTACCTTGCCCCAGGTAGACTGCTATTATCACTGGTCAGTCTTGTCTTCCTCTCTGTAGCGGAGGTGGTGTAGTGAACTGTGCTCAGTTGATGATGAGTAACTTTGCTGACTTGCAGACTCTTGTTTACTCCCAGAACTAATATGGAGGCTTAAGCTCAGTGGGCTAGAATGGTCTTTGAGCTCATATTTGACTTGAGTTCAATACCAGGTCAGTTACAAATCCATACTCAAACCTTTACCGAGTGAGACAGCCTCTGGTTGTTTTGTTGTACTCTCAAAGTTATAGTACTGCAACCTCTACTGCAACCTTTATATATCATACTACCATAAGAAAAAGTTTGGTGGGCAAAACACTCTTTAGATGTGGCACAAATCACAGTCCTGGCATACTTTTCCAAGTCCATGCGGGCACTCTGACATCCAGGTCCCCAGGCAGACAGGCAGTGAGTCAGGCTAAATTTAGCACTGGGGCCTGATGAACGAGGCTGAAGCTGGGGTGAAAAGGGGGAGTGTTACGAGAATTATGTTCTCAAGGTTCATAAACTGAACTTCAATTAAGATACTCAGTCTGTAACCCAGAGTTTGTAAGGTTCTGGTTGAAATGAAACAGACAGAGGCCAATCTACAATAGTCAGAATGTTTATTCTCGAGAGCTCTAACAATCATACCATGCACATAGGTTTATATACCTCATATTTCGTCATAAATGCCCCTCCTCCTCTCTAACAATGACAATGCAGTTTCCAAGTTTCCAAGCCATTTTAAGGGCAACATACAAGCTGCTTTTTGTTTTCAGTCCATTTGGTTTCTTTTAAAACCAGATCTCAGCCACCTGAAATCAGAGAAAGTTCATTCCATTGTCTCAGAGAGTGATGCCATATTTGCTATTTGTAATACCATTCTAACGTCAAGTTAGAGTTAAAAAACTATGTTTTCTAATGTATAAAACTGGTATATCAGATATTTTCTACTGTATAATGTTATGACCTTGTAACTTTGATCCTCTTTAATAAAAGGCGTTGATGTTATTCACGGAAGTCTTTCTTAGTAAAGGAAGTAAAGTCAAAGCTGGAATCCTTAATTGGTGAAACTGCCACGTCTGTTTGGAATATTTCAACAACAAAGAAGTTACTGCGAGCAATGAACACACTTTTCACTCTGACATCACTGCGTGTACGTTCGAACAGCAGTGTTCAAAACTTGCTGTCGTAACTTTCATGTCCGTTACATGAACTAAGCACTAACTAACAACTATGTTGTTTGTGAAAAAAAGAGATAAGAAGAATAACATGCTTAGAGATCTGCATAATGTACATCCAGAAGTGTCTGCATGTGATTACTTCATGCGTATGTGTGTTTGAGCGAGTGTGTGTGTGTGTGTGTGGTTGGGTGGATTTTTGTGAGTTCACAAAGAGGGTTATTCTGTCATGTATTTCACATTCAAACTTCCGAGCTTGGAAGGACTTGATGCAATGTGCTCCTGGTCAACATTAACAGACAGATAGTTACACAAGATAAAACAAGATCAAAGACTTGAATAAATGATTGAACTCAAGAAGATCTTGGAACCAGAGACATGTAGGATTCTCATCTCTACACGCAGCAAATCAGGGAATATTTTATGCCTCCCATGCTGGGCAGACAGATCAACACACACATGCACACAGACACACCAACACGCTCACGCACACACACACATGCACACCAACTACCCATCTTCTCACCCACTCACAGACAGCTTTGCCTTGGCCTCTCTCTCCTTCAGCCAGAGCTACAGCAGACCACCGACAGGTCGAGATCACTTTCACACTGTGTCTAATCAGTGAGTAATGCTTGGCCAGGTACAGCGTCATCAAACATAGGCCTGCTCTGCTCTCCTCTCCCCTGACCATAACTCATCTGTCTCCCTGTTATGGATTTTATGTATAATGACTAAATGATGTATACGTTTAAAGTAATGATAGGACTCTAACTAACAGAATTCTACCCTGTCTCTGTATAATGATTTGAATGTTTGTGCAGAGGAAAAGAGGAACTGTGGACAGACAACTTGTGACAGACAACTTGTGTCCACTGTGAAACTGGTAACAGGAAGAAAGTCTCCCCACTCAGGGAGGGGAGAAACTGTTAGGCTTGCAGTAGATTATGTAACATGATGCAGAAAATGATAAGCAATGTATGTGTTGGTCACTACAAAGGCTAGCTGAAAGATGCTCCCTAGTTATTCGTATGCCATTATATGATTTTCTATATGATTTCTATAGTAGACAATCAACTACAAATACAGCAACATCAGATGTTAACATGGCATACTGTCACGTTCCTGACCTGTTTTCTGTTGTTTTGTATGTGTTTAGTTGGTCAGGACGTGAGCTGGGTGGGAATTCTATGTTGTGTGTTTAGTTTGTCTGTTTCTATGTCAGCCTAGTGTGGGTTCTCAATCAGAGGCAGATGGTAGTTGTTGTCTCTGATTGAGACTCATATATAGGAGGCTTGTTTTGTGTTGGGATTTTGTGGGTGTTTGTTACCTGTCTCTGTGTTTGTGTTCTGCACCAGATAGGTCTGTATCGGTTTTGCACATTTGTTATTTTGTATGCTGTTTGTAGTGTTTCACTTGTTCTTAATTAAACATGTTTAACACTAGCCACGCTGCACTTTGGTCCTCTCCTTTACCCCTGGAAGAAAACCTTTACACATACCTTGTTAAGTAATACTTACTATGTGGTATGAGGAATGTATTTAGTGTTATTTGACTCCCTGTCAATCATACATGTATATTCACACAAACATGTGGAAACTATTTGATAAATGGTATCTCATTGTGAGATAGTAGAGAAGGACATTTTTTCACAGAGTATTTGTTATTTTTACATTGTTATGGAATTGAAATGAAACCACAAAACTTTTGAAATATTCCAAATGTAAAAATGTTATGGAATCAGAAAAAAGTGAGGGTGACATTTTGGTACTGCAAAAGCCACTGACAAAACGCTGTTTCTCTGGACCTCCTTAAGGTCTGAGTTTTTTTGGGGTGGAATGTGTCAGCCAGACACTGGCAAAGTAGGCCTATTGAATACCGATCGCTGTCCATGGTGCTGAAATTGTGAGATGTCTATGCGGCTGCTTGCCTATCGATTCGATCATAGGCTTTCTGTGGTGCCAGGGTATGTATAGCTTTGCTTTCGCTAAGGGATAAATGTTTATTTTCTCATGTTAAGCCTTACATTTCATGACGCTATACACGGTGTCACAATGCTGCCATTTTTCGACTGCTTCTCTCCCAGCTTGGATAGAAAGTTGTTCTGAGTAAAACCCAACTCTCTCAGTCTCACTTCAGAATTAGATGTTGATCAATGGTTCTCAAACGTCAAATTTCATAGTTGTTGCAAACGTCACATTTCGAAGTGTTTAAGGTTAAGTTTAGCATTCATTTTGAATTGTTAAGATTAGGGTTAGGTTTAGGCATTAAGTCCAAATGGTTAAGGTAGAGGTCAAGGTTAGGGATAGGCTTAAAACAAAAAACGCAAAAGAATCTTTCTATTTCTGGATTCAAACTTGCAACCTTTGGAATCAGAGGCAGATGCTTCCCATCCCATCCCCATCCACAATTCCCTACCAAAACTGAAACCTACTTGAAGGTAACAGCACTCACTGTTGCCCCTAGTGGCCGGTTTCCACGTCATCTCCAGACGTCCTCAGATAAGGATGGACATCGAATACTGACTTGTATCATGGGTGACCTGGCTGGTAAAACCAGTCTATTAGTGCTAAATAATACAGTCAGTCAACCCTAAAAAAAACTAGCTTACTAGGAATTGTTGCATTATGCAGTGTATTAGCTATAGCTATATACTGTATTTAGCTGCTTTTATAAATGAAAAAGGATTTCATTTTCTAAACTCATAAAGAACACCCTAAAAAGCATTAGGCTCTCGGACTGATGTGCACTTTTTAACACCTGAGTAAGATCCACACATTGCACTGGCTCCGTCGCAGCATTGATCATGACATTTGTTCACCGATATCCCCTTATGCTTTCATTCAGTTAAAAAGGCCCGAGACACTTTTTTCCAGTCACATTCCTGAATCCCAAGAAGCAAACACTTAGCTTCCTAGTAAATATGGAACTTAAAAAAGTTCAGGAATTACTTTTTGAAGGGTTACTGTCAAAATTATTTATAATTTTATTTTATTTTAAATTACATTGATATCAGGCGCATGGGCCCCCAGAGCTCTTGGGCCCCACCGCCTTGTGGGAGCTACAGGAGTGTCCAGTATACCAGTGGCAAAAGCATTGTGCAAAGTGGGAAAATGTACAATTAAAACCTCATCACAATCTGGCAGCATAATTTAATTTGAAACTTTTCTACACCAACGGGTGCTATAAAGAGTCAACTATTTATGTATTGCTCAGTTTGCAAAATTCTAGATAAATAATTGCCTCCTTATAAAACATATTGTTAAAGAAAAATTTCAAATTAAATCACACTGCCAGGTTCTAATGAGGTTTAAGATATTTTTTGCACTTTGGACTGCTGAAATATTGCTATGACATATGAATGAATCCCTTCTTGGATACCTACACTACATAACCAAAATTATGTGGACACCTGCTCATCGAACGTCTCATTCCAAAATCATTGCGATTATTTTGGAGTTGGGCCCCCCCACTCTTCTGGGAAGACTTTCCACTAGATGTTAGAACTTTGCTGAGAGAACGTGCTTCCATTCAGCCACAAGAGCATTAATGAGGTCGGCCACTGATGTTAGGCGATTAGGCCTGGCACGCAGTCGGAATTCCAATTCATCCCAAGGGTGTTCGATGGGGTTGAGGTCAGGGATCTGTGCAGGCCAGTCAAGTTCTTCCACACCAATCTTGACAAACCATTTCTGTATGAACCTCGCTTTGTGCACGGGGGCATTGTCATGCTGAAACAGGAAAGGGCCTTCCCCAAACTGTTGGCACAAAGTTGGAAGCACAGAAAAGTGTAGAATGTCATTGTATGCTGTAGCATTAAGATTTCCCTTCATTGGAAATAAGAGGCCGAAATAAGAGGCTTTGTGCAGCTGCTCAGCCATGGAAACACATTTTATGAAGCTCCTGATGAACAGTTCTTGTGCTGATTTTGCTTCCAGAGGCAGTTTAAACTCGGCAGTGAGTGTTGCAACCAAATACAGACATATCTTTTTTCTACGCGGTCCCGTTCTGTGAACTTGTGTGGCCTACCACTTCTCGGCTGAGCCATTGTCACTCCTAGATGTTTCCACTTCACAATAACAGCACTTACAGTTGACCAGGGAAGCTGTAGCAGGGCAGACATTTGGCAAACTGACTTGTTGGAAAGCTGGCACCCTATGACAGTGCCACATTGAAAGTTGCTGAGCTCTTCAGTAAGCCAACTCTACTGCCAATGTTTGTCTATGGAGATTGCATGGCTGTGTCCTCGATTTTATACACCTGTCAGCAACGGGTGTGGCTGAAATAGCCGAATCCACTCATTTGAAAGGGTGTCCACATACTTTGTATATCTGGTATCTAGAGCTTTGGAACAGTGAACCTCGAAATTGCACAAAATTTGTTAGGGTCCCAAGTTGTTCATTCATTCCCAAAGCCTGTGCATAGACAGGGGTGAAGAGGATCAAAGTAAATTAAATTAAATTACGATTTTTAAATCCTGCTATAGATCATAAGGAAATACGTAGGAGTGAAATTATATCTAAATAATTTGTATTTCATGTGTCACATGTTTGCAAAAGGGGGTTACTGTGATTTGTAAACGACGTGTCAATCTCATGCTATTAACTCACCCCTTTGTGTGTAAGTGAGCCCAAATCATGTTAGGTTGCCTCTGATTACCTGAACGGGCGCACATGTTTCGCTGCTCTTATAATGAGATATGGACGGACACGCCTTCCTCTGACCAAGCGCGTGAAGCAAGACGGTGGGTGGTGGTTGGAAGAGCGTGCCTGTTTGAAATGGAAAAGTGTTGCGGTAGCTTTTGATAAAGAAGAACATCAAGACGAAACAGCTGCTTTATAAGTGGGATCCACTGTTGAGCGCTATATCTTGAAGGGTTCGTGCTGACTGTACGGAGATTGTGACAGCCGGTTAAATGGCGACCCTTGAGAAGGCAAGAACAAGATTTATGTCAGGAGAAGTGCAGTATTATCATAAGGAGGCGTATACTTGGAATACGGAGGAGGAATGGAGGGAAAAAGAGAGGCAGAGGAGGTCTAAGAGAGAGAATGGCGGGAAAACGGGAGATGGTTTGTTAAAGAGGAATGGTAGAAAGTGTAAGCAGAATGAGCTGAAGACAGGAGGAGAAATGGAAGTGAATGAGGTCGAAGTATCGGAGGTGGTAGGTGTGGTGAAGTTCTCGGAGCAAGAGGCTTGCACCGAGGGTCAGGATAAAGATGCGTCTGTGACAGTAGGAGTGAAGTTTTTGGAAAAAGTGGACTCTTGCCTTTTGGCTGATCTATTTGTGGTTTCAGGGTGATTGAAAAAAGAGTTGGGTGCTGTGGAATCAGTGAGGGTAACCAGAAGTGGTCTTGTAATAATGGTTTGTGTTTCTGCTGGTCTGACAGAGAAGGCTCTCCGCGTTTAACAAATTGTTTTGCTTTCAAGAAAAGGGCGCCATTGAAAGGAGTGATTACTGGGGTAGCGGTAAATGTAGAAGTTGACCAGCTGGAGGGGAAGATTCCTGGGGTGTGTGATGCTCGTTGTTCGGTGCAACGCAGACAGGGTGAGTTTTGATGCTCTTTTGAGCTCTTTTGAGTTTTGATGTTTGGGCAGAACAGAACCAGGGCCGAAACAAACACAGATGAGAAGTAGACGAATAGAAACAGACGGAAAGAAGCAGATTGTACCACGTATACTCCACAAGTCGCAACACCACACTCACTGGGAGTTTGACAGGGCCCATCGATTCCTGGGCCTCTGGTGAGCTTGTCCAGACCTTGAGTGTTTGCTGAAGTGTGGAGGAGATACGTAATTAATGAAGAGGCCAAGAATTGCTGTGGTAGCCTACTTGTAGCGGGTGGTAGAATTTGTGTGTGTGTGTTCATTGACTAGCGGAGTGAGTGAGCACTGGAGTAAGTGTGGGTTTTAGACATAGTTATTAGTTTAATTGTTGCCACCTTTTGTGGTTTTACTGTTTTTGATTTGGTTAAGTCCTTGGGCATATTGTAAATCTTTTTTTCTTTTCTTTTTTTTCTGTCAATTTAATAGACTGAATTATTCAGGATTCAGACATTATACTGTCACCAGTTTTCTGTCTTTCATTTCTTATGTGAATGTTGTGAGCGGCCCTGAAGCGAGCCCAGGAACTCTGAACGATCGCCACGCCAATTCCTCAAATGCACTACTGCTAATCTGTTTGATATCAGTTTTTTTGGTTGAAGTGTGATTAAATTACTGACCAGTTATCTAAATGCTACTTAATTAATAGAAAGAAATCTATATAAACACGTGCATAGTGTTTGTGGGCCGTGCACCCATTGCATACAAAACATATGAACCATTACAACTATTAATATTGGAGTAATGGTCTTTTTCAGCAGGGTTTGCATGATTCAGTTTAGCACACTTGGCAAACAGCTGGCAGAGCTCACCAAAGCAGGGTCAGGGTCTTGTGGCATTTTGTACCCAGTCAATACACTGGGCTCAGGCCTATTCCGTTTGAGACCCTGGGGATTTGGCCTGGACTGTGACTCAGGGTGGGCTTCATGCAGGCCGAGCTCTTCCCGAATCCGGCAGAATCATATTACTCTGGGCTCCGGGTAATGGTACTCGGGCCGAGTCCACTTCAGCTTATCCGGTCCTATTAACTTTTTCAGGAGTAGAGACATTTTGAGGTTTTCATTTGGCAGGTGATGAAATGCCAATTTTTTAAGAAATATGATATATTTCACCTCCAAGTCATCGAATTTGCTAGTTCATTAAAAGCTCAAATTTGTAATAGCTATAGGACTGCAGAGACTATCAGAGATGGTCCCTAATTTAGAGAATCTCCGACGCTACAAATTCTTTTGCTTTTACTACAGGCTATGGCAGTGTGTTTTTCGTAGTTGCAGTCCACCCAATTGAAAGTGCACATTCACTTTCATTCAAGGCTACCAGCATGTGAGATAAACATGCACAATAATACAGGATACCCTTACAAAATGCAGTAAAACTGCAGTATAATGGATTAATTAATGATATCTGGATTGCTTGCTCTTTTGGCTTCTAATGGCAATCCTTTGTCTGTTAGCGAATTGCAATGTTAATTGTGCTGCACATTTCCTTCTGTTCCACTAAATACTGTTCTATTATCACTAAATGTATCAAATAACATAGGCCTGTCATTTATTTCAATATCCTACTACAATCCACCAGGGTTTACAAATCCTATTTTTGTCGCATTTATTTGCATAAATAATTACTCAAATTATTGCACCTCAATTTGACCCTGAAAATATGACGCTTGTTCCTTAAAGCCTTCAAGCAATTAACATAATGCATGCAGTAATTATATTTTAATTTCAGTAGCTAAATAAGAAGGTAGGCACATCAGTTCCAGCTAAAGCGATTAAATATGTTTGGTTTCACGACCCCGTACAGTAGGTGGCTGCAGTAAACCAAAGGATGTAGTCTGCCATAAAACCTTAAAGAAGCAGAGGTTCCTTCTAAAACTTGGATTGGAATCTGTGCCTCATGCACAGCTATAGATCCCCCCGCTCAGGCAGCTGTAACGGTCCTGACCTGTTTTATGTTGTTTTTGTATGTGTTTATGGTCAGGGCGTGTGTTTTGGGTGGGCAGTCTATGTTTTCTGTTTCTATGTTGGTTTTGGGTTGCCTGGTATGGCTCTTAATTAGAGGCAGGTGGTTTGCGTTTTCCTCTAATTAAGAGTCATATTTAGGTAGGGTGTTCTCACTGTTTGTTTGTGGGTGATTGTCTTCCGTATCTGTGTTATGTCTTGCACCATACGGGACTGTTCGGTTGTTCGTTTCGTTTCGATGTAGTCTGTTCCTGTCCGTGAGTTTTACGTTTTAGTTAAGTAAGTTCATGTTCAGGTTTTTTCGTCTACGTCGTTTTCTTGTTTTGTAATTTTGAAAGTGTTTTGTTTTTCGTGTTGCCATCGTCGTGTTTAAATAAAAGATGGCTTATTTCCCGAATGCTGCATTTTGGTCTGATGATCCTTCTCTCCTCTCCTCGTCCGAGGATGAGGAGAACGACAGTCCTTACAGCAGCCTGCTCAAGCGCATCTGTCAACATTCTGTATGGCAGTTGTTTGGGATTATAATGATACCCAGCAGTTTCACTCAGCTCCAGGGAGTTTTTCCTAGCCACCGTGCTTCTACACCTGCATTACTAGCTGTTTGGGGTTTTAGGCTGGGTTTCTGTACAGCACTTCGAGATATTAGCTGATGTACGAAGGGCTATATAAAATAAACTTGATTGATTGATTGATTTCAATTTAGCTAGCTATCTAGCTAACGTTAATGGCATTCATATAAATTATCAATCAGATTGTTAACTAGCAAATATATTGTCCCCTCCTATCTAAAGCTGCCTGATAAATCTAGCCAGTTGATGGTAAAGCTAAGATGAATGTCAGAGGCCAGTAACTGTAACTCAGTAAAATCTTTGAAATTGTTGCATGTTGCGTTTATATTTTTCTTCAGTATAGAACCCTTTTCAAAGAGGGTTCTACCTGGAACCCAAAAAGGTTCTACCTGGAACCAAAAAGGGTCCTCCTATTGGGACAGCCGGAGAACCTATTTTGGAACCCTTTTTTCTAAGAGTGTAGTGTAAGTAGATCCAATTGAAATAGCACCCCTTCTAATAATATAAGATTGTAAAGCAAATCCAATTTTAACTCGCCTTTTTTTTTAAGTGCAAAAGGTGATTAAACAGACACTTCCCTTGGTGAGAACTGTAAAGTTTCTCCCATTTCTCTCTTGCTCATTCTCCATGTCGCTCACTCAAACTTAAACGTGTGGAGTTACAGAGAAGAGGAAGAGATTAACCATGTACACCCATTTCTAACACTGTTTGTTGCAGGAATGTTTAAGTAGATTTGTAGAATGGCACCGAAGAGGATGACGTTTTACTTGTTCCTAACCAACTGTATTATTATTATTAATTTTTGCGGTTTTTGTAACATATTTTTTTACTTATTTTGTACATAATGTTGCTGCTACCGTCTTTTATGACTGAAAATAAATTCTGGACATCAGAACAGCGATTACTCACCACGAAATGGAAGAAGTTTTTTCGTTTAACGAGTCCGACGAGAAGGACATACTGCTTTCCCTGGAACAGACCGAAATCCCCGAAATTTGCATTAAGAGAAGATGGAGGAAAAGGGGGCGGAAGTCGGGCTGCCTTTTGAGAATTCGTAGGCGATCGAAAGACCAAAAAAAAACATTGCCATCCGTTTTATTGGTCAATGTGCAATCATTAGGAAATCAAATCGATGACCTACGAGCAAGATTAAACTACCAACGGGACATTAAAAACTGTAATATCTTACAGTGGCTGAGCGACGACATGAATAACATACAGCTGGCTGGTTTTAACAGCAGCCTCTGGAAAGGCAAGGGGTGGTGGTCCATGTATATTTGTAAACAACAGCTGGTGCACGATATCTAAGGCAGTCTCAAGGTTTTTCTCGCCTGAGGTAGAGTATCTCATGATAAGCTGTAGACCACACTATCTACCTAGAGAGTTTTCATCTGTATTTTTCGTAGCTGTCTACATACCACCACAGACCGATGCTGGCACTAAGACCGCACTTAATGAGCTGTATACCGCCATAAGCAAACAGGAAAAAGCTCACCCGGAGGCGGCGCTCCTAGTGGCTGGGGACTTTAATGCAGGGAACCTAAAATCCTTTTTACCAAATTTCTACCAGTGTGTTAAATGTGCAACCAGAGGGAAAACAAATCTAGACCACCTTTACTCCACACACAGAGTGCATACAAATCTCTCCCTCACCCTCCATTTGGCAAATCTGACCATAATTCTATCCACCTGATTCATGCTTACAAGGAAAAATTAAAGCAGGAAGCACCAGCGACTCTGTCAATAAAAAAGTGGTCAGATGAAGCAAATGCTAAGCTTTAGGACTGTTTTGCTAGCACACTGGAAAATGTTCCAGGGTTCTTCCGATGGCATTGAGGAGTACACCACATCAGTCACTGGCTTCATCAATAAATGCATCGAGGGGGGACAAAATGGCGCCGTAGAGAGAACACTGTGTTTCAGCGAGCTCCCGTGGCAATCGTAAATTTATATTTTTTCATTCATCTCCAAGCTTGAAAAAGTGGTATAATTGGCTAAATAAGTTATCCTACAATGAGTCTTGACGGCTATTTCTCAAAAATCTCAGACAACATGCCCAACAGAACTACTAAGAACTCGACCAAAACCACCATCCCTGTAGATGTGCAGGAGGAGCTAGCTTACGTTAGCGAAGCTAACACCATTGCGGATCGAGGCACAATGGACCTGGTGATTCAAAAGATGACGGATAACATAACTAAAGGGATCAATATTAAGATAAGAACGGTCTTGGAAGCAATAGCAGGCCATTCAGCTGAACTACAGAGGGTTGTCAAACGTGTTGACGAGGCGGAAGGAAGAATTGCTACAGTGGAAGCTTCAACTACATCTATGGACACTAAGATAAAAGCACTTGAGAAACAGGTGCGCAAAATGGCGGAATACATTGACGACTTGGATAATCGAGGACGCAGATGCAATATCCGTGTTGTGGGACTCCCGGAAAATTCTGAAGGGACACGTTCAGTAATTCTTTTTGAGGAATGGATCCCTGACTACCTACAAATGGACACTAAGGCTGGTCGTGTGAAGCTGGACAGAGCCCATCGCTCTCAAGCACCAATACCCGGTCCCAACCAGCGCCCACGACCAGTGGTTATAAAGTTTCACAACTTCACCGACAAGCAGCGCGTTATGGATGCGGCTAGAAACATCGGCTCTGACGGTAGTCAACGTAAAGGTCCAAAGGTCTCATTCTTCAATGATTATTCCACAGCGGTTGTACGAAGACGCAAATGGTTTGATGAGGCGAAGGCTCGACTCAAGAGAATGAAGATGGACTACGCACTGCTGTACCCGGCCACATTGAAGATTATGGTCAACGGATCGCCTAAAAACTCTACACACCTGAAGAGGCTGCTGCGTTTATTGACTCTCTCGGGTAAATAACTTTAAGCTGCACCTCCACAGCATTGGATAACTTAAATTTTTTTTTTAATCTGATCGTGGTGTGAGTTCTCACGTGCTCCGATTCAGTAATATTCGTATCTTTATTATTTTTCTTGCTAAAGTAACTGCCGCTATAGCTCAGGCTGAGAAATGGGTGAATATATATAGGTGCCCAGGCTTGGTTTCTTGGTGGAAGAGCCTCAATCTTCTTCTATTGATTTGAATTTCCGTATATATAAAGGATAAGGCTATTGAGTGGCAATGCAGACTTAAGAGTCTACATTGGAAAGTTGAAATCCCCTGCATGTTAGCTAGTGGGAAAACCCCCTTTTGGATCTTTACATGTTTCATTTTTGGGTTTAGTATAGTTCGAGTTCAGGGTTCATATCGTTTGTTTATGCTCGGTGAGATAGAAGAGAGTTCAACACATGGAAAAAGGTACCACCCCACTTTTACAGTAGGATTCAGTCTAGATATTGAATGGTCAAAGTGCAATGGCAGGTAACAGACTGCGTGTATGTATATGGAACATTAGAGGGAGCCATAACCCCATTAAAAGGAAGAAGGTACTGTCTTTTTTGAAAAAAATAAAATATTGATATTTCCCTGTTGCAAGAAACTCATTTGGATGATAAGGAGCATCTAAAATTACAACAAGGGGGGGTTTGGTCAAGTGTTTTTGTCATCATTTACATCCAGAAGTAGAGGTGTAGCAATTCTTGTGAAAAAGAACTTACCACTTAAAGTCCTCGGCTACTAGGAGCACTGCCTCTGGGTGAGCATTTTCTTGTTTGCTTTTGGCAGAATACAGCTCATTCAATGCTGTCTTAGTGCCAGCCTCTGATTGTGGTGGTATGTAAACAGCTACGAGGTATACAGATGAAAACTCTCTCGGTAGGTAGTGTGGTCTTCAGCTTATCATGAGATACTCTACCTCAGGCGAGCAATAGCTCGAGACTTCCTTAGATATATTGCACCAACTGTTATTTACAAAAATACATAGCCCGCCTGTAACGTCCTGACCAGAGTTCTTATGTGTTTTGCTTGTTTAGTGTTGGTCAGGACGTGAGCTGGGTGGGAATTCTATGTTGTGTGTCTAGTTCGTCTGTTTCTATGTTCAGCCTGATATGGTTCTCAATCAGAGACAGCTGTCAATCGTTGTCCCTGATTGAGAATCATATATTGGTGGCTTGTTTTGTGTTGGGGATTGTGGGTGGTTGTTTCCTGTCTCTGTGTTTGTGTTCTGCACCAGATAGGACTGTCTCGGCTTTCACGTTTGTTGTTTTGTAATGTTTGTTAATGTTCATCGTTTATTGTTTAATTAAACATGTTGAACACTAACTGCGCTGCATTTTGGTCCTCTCCTTCATCCCAGGAAGAAAGCTGTTACAGAACCACCCACCAAACCCGGATCAAGCAGCGGGTTAACGGGCAGCAGCGACAGCAGCAGTGGTTGAAGGAGGAATGGACATGGGAGGAGATTCTGGACGGAGAAGGACCCTGGGCAGAGCCAGAGGAGTGTCGCCGCCCAAAAGCGGAGCTGGAGGCATCTAAAGCGGAGAGGCGGCATTATGAGGCGCTAGCAAGGCAGAGCGGCTGGAAGCCCGAGAGGCTTACCCAAAAATGTATTGGGGGGTGGCTAAAGGGGAGTGTGGCGAAGTCAGGTAGGAGACCTGCGCCAACTTCCCGGGCTTACCGTGGCGAGCGAGAGTACGGGCAGACACCGTGTTACGCAGTAGAGCGCATGGTGCCTCCTGTACGTGTTCATAGCCCGGTGCGGGTTATTCCACCTCCCTGCACTAGCCGGGCTAGAGTGAGCATTGAGCCAAGTGCCATGAAGCCGGTTCTACATATCTGGCCTCCAGTACGTCTCCTCTGGCCGGTGTACATGGCACCAGCCTTACGCATGGTGTCCCCGGTTCGCCAACACAGCCCAGTGCAGGTTATTCCACCTCCCCGCACTGGACGGGCTACGGGGAGCATGCAACCAGGTAAGGTTGGGCAGGCTCAGTGCTCAAGGGAGCCAGTACGCCTGCACGGTCCGGTATATCCGGCGCCACCTTCCCGCCCCAGCCCAGTACCACCAGTGCCTACACCACGCACCAGGCTTCCAGTGCGTCTCCAGAGCCCTGTTCCTCCTCCACGCACTCTCCCTGTGGTGCGTGTCTCCAGCCCAGTGCCTCCAGTTCCGGCACCACGCATCAAGCCTCCTGTGCGTCTCCAGAGCCCTGTACGCACTGTTCCTTCTCCCCGCACTCGCCTTGAGGTGCGTGTCTCCAGTCCGGTACCATCAGTTCCGGCACCACGCACCAAGCCTACTGTGCGCCTCAGCAGGTCAGAGTCGGCCGTCTGCCCAACGCCGCCTGCACTGCTCGTCTGTCCAGCGCCGTCTGAGCTGCCTGCCTGCCCAGCGCCGTCTGAACTGCCTGCACTGCTCGTCTGCTCAACGCCGCCTGCACTGCTCGTCTGTCCAGCACCGTCTGAGCTGCCTGCCTGCCCAGCGCCGTCTGAACTGCCTGCACTGCTCGTCTGCTCAACGCCGCCTGCACTGCTCGTCTGCCCAGCGCCGTCTGAGCCATCCGTCTGCCCAGCGCCGTCTGAGCCATCCGTCTGCCCAGCGCCGTCTGAGCCATCCGTCTGCCCAGCTCCGTCTGAGCCATCCGTCTGCCCAGCGCCGTCTGAGCCATCTGTCTGCCCAGCGCCGTCTGAGCCATCTGTCTGCCTAGTGCCATCCCAGCCAGTCAGGAGCTGCCAGAGCCGCCAGCCATTCAGGAGCTGCCAGAGCCGCCAGCCAGTCAGGAGCTGCCAGAGCCGCCAGCCAGTCAGGAGCTGCCAGAGCCGCCAGCCAGTCAGGAGCTGCCAGAGCCACCAGCCAGTCAGGAGCTGCCAGAGCCGCCAGCCAGTCAGGAGCTGCCAGAGCCGCCAGCCAGTCAGGAGCTGCCACTCAGTCCGGAGCTGCCACTCCTGATGAGGACAGGGGGTGCTGTTTTCACTTTTGGGGAAAAACGTATCCAATTTAAACGGCCTCGTACTCAATTCTTGCTCGTACAATATGCATATTATTATTACTATTGGATAGAAAACACTCTCTAGTTTCTAAAACCGTTTGAATTTTGTCTGTGGGTAAAATAGAACTCATTTGGCAGCACACTTTGTGACCAGGAAGTGGAAAGTCTGAAATCTATGTTCTGTTCAAGTGACTGCCTATAAATGGGCATGATAGGTATGGCTATACGTGCACGTTATACACCTTCACCCGGATGTTTGGATTGGGTAAAGTAGTCCAGGTAAAATGTTCATTTTCAAGAGACAGCTGTCAATCGTTGTCCCTGATTGAGAATCATATATAGGTGGCTTGTTTTGTGTTGGGGATTGTGGGTGGTTGTTTCCTGTCTCTGTGTTTGTGTTCTGCACCAGATAGGACTGTCTCGGCTTTCACGTTTGTTATTTTGTTATTTGTTAATGTTCATCGTTTATCGTTATATTAAACATGTTGAACACTAACTGCGCTGCATTTTGGTCCTCTCCTTCATCCCAGGAAGAAAGCCGTTACAGTCATACTGATGTCTTTTGTCGTGGTAATGTCCTGTATTACTCAATAAAGAGAGAGAGAGAGCCAACCACACACAAGTCAGAGTTATATTATAAAGCACATTTTTAATATACATACAAGCTTCACCAAAGCCATTTTTTTACTCTCAGATCAATTCAATGTCTATAAATGAATTCTCTGAGAGTGCTTACAAAACAATTCTTAGTTTCATTTATAGCCAAGATACACCCCTCTCAACTTACAAAGAATCCTTTAACCGAAAAAGGAGTATCATATCGCTAGACCGCATCAGCTATAAATCATTGTTCAGTTTGATCTCCCAAGACAAGGTTTCAATCTCATGCTTGGTACTTCACTGTCTACCAACCATTACCTCATCCAATGGCATATATCAATTGTCATTTGAGATACTCCCATCTCAAATACACCCCCTCCTGGATAAGCTCAGAAAAGACATTGAGCCTCTTAGGTCATATACTAGATCAAGATAATGGCAACCTCAGAGGGGAAATACAATGGTTCCAAACACGGCCAAACTCCTTCCCCCTATGAGAAAAGTAGGGAGTGACTGGCGTACAGACATTGTATGAGATAACTAACTGGTTCCCCAATTAATAACTCCATCCCGTCATATGGTTTAGGAATAGTTACAGACATGTTCTTATAAGAAAACAACGTTAAATTCTGTCCTCCTCCCCTTCTGATATTCTACGTAGCACCACATGGTTTAACAGATACATTGACATATGAAGACAAGCCTGACTTCTCCCCTCTCTGGCCCCAAGTCACTAATCCCCAGCTCAGAAGATTCTAATGACAAGTATCTCACAAGCATATGATGAAAATAACATCTTATCTATCTATGTTACTGAGCTAAATCTGATTCTGCCACGACACTTTTCAACCAGGTTTTGCCCACTGGGATAATCCATATTAATTCATGAGAATGTTATTTCGGTCTCTGCCTCTTCCCTGGGTAAACAGTTTGACCTCCCACTAGCTATATGAACATGTATTATTTGTATGGTTAGGCTTAGCCCCTTGCTCTGGTTAAAGTTAACCAGTGGGTGGTGTAGAATCGGCTACTTTTTTATTAACCTTTACTGAGAACAAGTTCTCATTTACAACTGCGACCTGGCCAAGATAAAGCAAAGCAGTGCGACAAAAACAACAACACAGAGTTACACATAAAAAAATGTACAGTCAATAACACAATATAAAAATCTATGTACAGTGTGTGCAAATGTAGAAGAGTAGGGAGGTAAGGCAACAAAGGCCATAGAGGGAAAATAATTAAAATTTAGCATTAACACTGGAGTGATAGATTTGCAGATAATGTGCAAGTAGAGATACAGGTGTGCAAAAGAAGAAGAAGATAATTTACAATTTGGGGATGAGGTAGTTGGGTGTGCTATTTACAGATTGGCTGTGTACAGGTACAGTGATCGGTAAGCTGCTCTGACAGCTGATGCTTAAAGTTAGAGAGGGAGATATGTCACCAGCTTCAGTGATCTTTGCAATTCGTTCCAGTCATTGGCAGCAGAGAACTGGAAGGAAAGGCGGCCAAGGGAAGTGTTGGCTTTGGGGATGACCAGTGAAATATACCTGCTGGAGTGTGTGCTACGGTGGGTGTTGCTATGGTGACCAGTGAGCTGAGATAAGGCAGGGCTACACTTATTTCCTCTATCACCTCGCAGTTAGATCATGGTATTGCTGGTGAAAGTTGAGGACTTCTCATTCTGCAGACAGACATATTCATGTTGGTGTGTTAGTAAACACAATGTTAGTAACTACTAACAGAAATCAACTCGTACATAACAAACTGCTGACAATGAAATAACCACATAAAGCTATGAACAATTCTATAATACTTTTTATTTAGGGGGTAAAAAAATAAAAATAATGTAGACCTCTACAAGTCTGGTTCATCCTTGGGAGCAATTTCCAAACACCGGAAAGTACCACGTTCATCTGTACAAACAATAGTACGCAAGTATAAACACCATGGGACCACGCAGCCATCATACCGCTCAGGAAGGTGACGCATTCTGTCTCCCAGAGATGAACGTACTTTGGTGTGAAAAGTGCAAATCAATCCCAGAACAACAACAAAGGACCTTGTGAAGATGCTGGAGGAAACAGGTACAAAAGTATCTATATCCACATTAAAACGAGTCCTATATCGACATAACCTGAAAGGCCGCTCAGCAAGGAAGAAGCCACTGCTCCTAAACCACCATAAAAAAGCCAGACTACGGTTTGCAACTGCACATGGGGACAAAAATCGTACTGTTTGGAGAAATGTCCTCTGGTCTGATGAAACAAAAATAGAACTGTTTGGCCATAATGACCATCGTTATGTTTG
The DNA here is from genome assembly GCF_029448725.1 of Salvelinus fontinalis. Taxonomy (NCBI): domain Eukaryota; kingdom Metazoa; phylum Chordata; class Actinopteri; order Salmoniformes; family Salmonidae; genus Salvelinus; species Salvelinus fontinalis. The sequence goes on along the minus strand of NC_074701.1, from coordinate 14,472,376 downwards.
GTGGAAAAAGGGGGAGGCTTGCAAGCCGAAGAACACCATCCCAATCGTGAAGCACGAGGGTGGCAGCATCATGTTGTGGGGGTGCTTTGCTGCAGGAGGGACTGGCGCACTTCACAAAATAGATGGCATCACGTGAAAGGAAAATGATGTGGATATATTGAAGCAACATCTCAAGACATCAGTCAGGAAGTTAAAGCTTGGTCATAAATGGGTCTTCCAAATGGACAATGACCCCAAGCATACTTCCAAATGGCATAAGGACATCAAAATCAAGGTCTTGGAGTGGCCATCACAAAGCCCTGACCTCAATCCTGTAGAAAATTTATGGGCAGAACTGAAAAAGCGTGTGCAAGCTAGGAGTATTTTCATTCTTTTTTTTAACCTTTAACTAGGCAAGTCAGTTAAGAACAAATACTTATTTGCAATGACGCCTACCCCGCCCAAACCTGGACGACGCTGGGCCAATTGTGCGCCACCCTACGGGACTCCCAATCACGGCCGGATGTGATGCAGCCTGGATTCGACCCAGCTACTGCAGTGTGTTAGACCACTGCGCCAGGCGGGAGCCCAAAGTGTATTGTATGTTGACTTTGACATGTTGTGGCTTTCGAGTGCCTTGTTTGCTATTCATACAGATATTTCATTAGGGATTATAAACTCAGCAAAAAAAGAAACGTCCCTTTTTCATGACCCTGTTTTTCAAAGACAATTCGTAAAAATCCAAATAACTTCACAGATCTTCGTTGTAAAAGGTGTAAACACTGTTTCCCATGCTTATTAAATGAACCGTAAACAATTCATGAACACGCATCTGTGGAACGGTCGTTAAGACACTAACAGTTTGCAGACGGTAGGCAATTAAGGTCACAGTTATGAACATTTAGGACACTGACGAGGCCTTTCTACTTCTTTCTAACACCAAAAGAAAGAAGCCCAGGGTGCTTTCTCATCTGTGCGAACGTGCCTTAGGCATGCTGCAAAAAGAATAAGAACTGCAGATGTGGCCAGGGCAATAAATTGCAATGTCCGTACTGTGAGACGCCTAAGACAGCGCTACAGGGAGACAGGACAGACTTTCCAGTGGATATACTGAATGCAGAATGATATTGCAAAGGCTAGTTACTTTTTAGAGTAACTAAAGATAGAGGAATAAATACAAAAGTAATTTTACTGATTGAAACAGCGTTTAGCGTTTGAAGTTGAACTTGTGGAAATACAAAAATCGTGCATACTAAATGGACGTTTTTAGGATATGAAAAGGGATTTTATCAAACTACCCTACATTTTATCTCTGGGTCCCTTAGGATGACAAATCAGAGCAAGATTTCAGAATGTAATTCAATTATTTACCTTCAGATGTGAATGTATCAAACCTGTCGCTGTGATACAAGTGTTTTGTTGTTGTGCACTTAAACAATAGCATGGTATTTTTGTGATGTAATAGCTACTATAAATTGGACAATGCAGTTATTGAAGCATTATGCCCACATAAGACACTTCTATGTACCAAATTTTAGTTTTTGTTTAAAACAATATTTTAGTCACATTATGCATATTGAGCAACAACTGTCCCGTTGACGGGACACCGATCCATAGCAACATTATACTTCTGAATTTATTTAGGCTTGCCATAACAAAGGGGTTGAATACTTATTGTGTCATGCCCTGACCTGAGAGCTTTTTATGTCTCTATTTTGGTTTGGTCAGGGTGTGATTTAGGTGGGCATTCTATGTTCTATTTTCTATGTTTTTGTATTTCTTTGTATTGGCCGGGTATGGTTCTCAATCAGGGACAGCTGTCTATCGTTGTCTCTGATTGGGAACCATACTTAGGTAGCCTCAGGTAGCCTCCTTTCAGTGTCGGTAGTTGTCTTTGTTTGTGGCACTATAGCCCTTAAGCTTCACGGTCGGTTTTGTATCGTTTATTGTTTTTGTTGGCGTCATTCCACAATAAAAGTCATGTACGCCTACCACGCTGCACCTCGGTCTGCTTCTTCCAGCATCGGCCGTGACAGAACTACCCACCACCAAGGGACCAAGCAGTGTGCGCCAACCTGGAGGATGAGCTGGACCGGGGAGGAGAGAATGGCAGGGGACAAGACCCGGTCACGGAGCCCGAGAGGCAGACGGGGAGATTGGCGGAGTCGGAGTTTAGACCTGAGCCAACTCCCCGTGCTTACCGCGGGGAGCATGTGACTGGTCAGGCACCGTGTTATGGGGTGATGCGCACGGTGTCTCGAGTGAGCATTCACAGGCCAGTGTGCTCTGTGCCAGCGTCCCGCATTTGCCGGGTGGAAGTGGGCATCCAGCCAGAACGGGTTGTGCCAGCTCTGCGCTCGAGACCTCCAGTGCGCCTCCAAGGCCCAGTGTATCCGGTGCCAGCACCAGGAACCAAGCCTCCTGTATGTCTCCCCAGCCTGGTGAGCCCTGATGGCAGCTCCACGTACCAGACTGCCCATACGTCTCCTCACTCCAGTGATGATCAATGTCACGAAGCCTCCAGTGATGATCTATGGCACGAAGCCTCCAGTGATGATCCATGGCAAGAAGCCTCCAGTCATGATTCATGGCACGAAGCCGCAACGAGGGTGCCCAGTCCGGGGCCCGCAACGAGGGTGCCCAGTACGGGGCCCGCAACGAGGGTGCCAAGTCCGGGGCCCACAATGAGGGTCCCCGCACCAGAGGTGCCACCAAAGTGGGGTGAGCCAGTGGTGGAGCGGGGTCTGCGTCCTGCACCTGAGCCGCCACCGCATATAGATGCCCGCCCAGACCCTCCCCTATAGGTTCAGGTTTTGCAGCCGGAGTCCGCACCTTTGGGGGGGGGGGGGTTACTGTCACGTCCTGACCTTAGAGAGCCTTTTTATGTCTCTATTTGGTTTGGTCAGGGTGTGATTTGGGGTGTGGGCATTCTATGTTTTGTTTTCTATAATTTTGTGTTTCTATGTTTTGGCCGGGTATGGTTCTCAATCAGGGACAGCTGCCTATCGTTGTCTCTGATTGGGAACCATACTTAGGTATCCCTTTTTCCCTCCTTTCAGTGTGGGTAGTTGTCTTTGTTTGTGGCACTATAGACCTTAAGCTTCACGGTCGGTTTTGTATTGTTTATTGTTTTTGTTGTCGTCATTTTTAATAAAAGGAAAAAGTACGCTAACCACGCTGCGCTTTGGTCTTCTTCCAGCATCGGCCGTGACATATTGACTCAAGACATTTCAGATTTGCGTTTTTTATTAATTTGTAAAAATGTAAAAAACAATCCCAGTTACATAATTTAAAATAAATTGCTTTAACACAACACAATTTGGAAAAAGTCAAGTGGTGGGAATACTTTCTGAAGGTATTGTATAGCATAATAAGCAACTAATTCTAAAACACTGATAAATATTCAAATGTAATCAATTACAAATTGCATGACCCTCCCCTGGACTTGATTTAGAAAATACTAACCCTGACTGAAATAGAAAGCATGTCCCTTCCCCATTCTCCTTCTGGTCCCCGTTCTGTACATTGTGAAACATCCCTAAACACTGCATCTGGTAAAAATGGTGTATTTGATAGACATTACCAAATCAAGACAAAAACATAATGGCACTCTACATCATTCAGTTATAAAAAATAACCATTCAGTAGAATGAAGGCTTTCTTTTTCCTGTCTTTGTTTCACATACAGTTCTTCCATTTTCTAATAATTGCGCCAACAGTTGTTGCCTTCTCACCAAGCTGCTTGCCTATTGTCCTGTAGCCCATCCCAGCCTTGTGCAGGTCTACAATTTTATCCCTGATGTCCTTACACAGCTCTCTGGTCTTGGCCATTATGGAGAGGTTGGAGTCTGTTTGATTGAGTGTGTGGACAGGTGTCTTTTATACAGGTAACGAGTTCAAACAGGTGCAGTTAATACAGGTAATGAGTGGAGAACAGGAGGGCTTCTTAAAACCTTTTCTCAATAGGGGGGCGCTGTTTTCACTTTGTAAAAATCGTTCCCAAATTAAACTGCCTCGTACTCAATTCTTGCTCGTACAATATGCATATTATTATTACTATTGGAAAGAAAACACTCTCTAGTTTCTAAAACCGTTTGAAGTATATCTGTGAGTAAAACAGAACTCATTTTGCAGCAAACTTCCTGTCAGGAACTAAAAAATCTGAAATTGGGGGCTCTGTTCCAGGGCCATCCTATTAATTTGCATGAAATCTATGGGTCTACATGCACTGCATACGCCTTCCACTAGATGTCAATAGACAGTGAGAGGTGGAATGGGGTGTATAGCTTTATCTGAGGCCGAATAAGACCTCATGGAATGACGAGACCAGTCTTTTCACCGTTCAGCTTGGCGCGAGAAGGACCTCTGGATTGCGCTCTGAAAAGCTTTCGTTATAGACGTTAGATATCTCCGGCTCTGATTTTATTTGATATATGTGTTAAAAATATCATAAACTAGTTATTTTAAACCGACTTATATCAGTTTATATCAATTTATTGCGATTTTCGGTATTTTCTTTGTTTTGCGTCATGGTGAGTTGGACACTCCTGTGCCACATGGCTAGCTTTGTTAGCTATTTCTACAGATGAAGACAACATTCTACAACCGAACAACGATTATTCTGGACAAAGGACACCTTGTACAAGATTCTGATGGAAGCTCATCAAATAGTAGGAACCATTTATGATGTTATTTCGTATTTCTGTCGAAAATGTTTAGACGTATATTCCGCCCTGATTTTGGGCGCTGTCTCGCTATAACGTAAGTTGTATGTCGTACCAAAGTTATTTTAAAAAATCTAACACAGCGGTTGCATGAAGAACTTGTGTATCTTTCATTTGCTGTCCAACATGTATTTTTTAGTAAAGTTTATGATTAGTTATTTGATTAGATTACGTGCCTCTCCAAGATTTCTCCGGACAATATTTCTGCAATTTGACTACGTATTCACATTGTAAAACCACGATTTGTGCCGCTAAATATGCACATTTTCAAACAAACCATATATGTATTGTGTAAAATGATGTTATAGGACTGTCATCTGATGAAGTTTGTGAAGGTTAGTGAAAAAATGTATATCTTTTGCTGGTTTATTCGCTATTGCTAACGTTGCAATGAATGAATGCGGGTGTGTGGTAGGCTATTGTAGTAAGCTAATGCTATATTGTGTTTTCGCTGTAAAACACTTAAAAAATCGGAAATATTGGCTGGATTCACAAGATGTTTGTCTTTCATTTGCTGTACACCATGTATTTTTCATAAATGTTTTATGATGAGTATTTAGGTATTTCATGTTGGTCTCTGTAGTTATTCTAGCTGCTTTGGTGAGATTTGTGATGGTGGCTGCAATGTAAAACTATGATTTATACCTGAAATATGCACAATTTTCAAACAAAACATATGCTATACAATAAATCTGTTATAAGACTGTCATCTGATGAAGTTGTTTCTTGGTTAGTGACTATTTATATCTTTATTTGGTCGAATTTGAGATAGCTACCTATGCGTTAATTTTTTTTTGAAAATATGCGGTTGAGTCTTTTGCTATCGTGGTTAGCTAACAGAAATACATATTGTGTTTTCGCTGTAAAACATTTTAAAAATCGGAAATGATGGCTGGATTCACAAGATGTGTATCTTTCATCTGGTGTCTTGGACTTGTGATTTCATGATATTTAGATGTTACTTGTGGCGCTATGCTAGGCTATGCTAGTCATCTTTTTTACTGATGAGGGTGCTCCCGGATCCGGGATTGTGACCAAGTAGAAGTTTTAAAGAAAAACTAACAGGTCTGTGAGAGCCGGAATTCTTACTGGTTGGTAGGTTGGTAGGACAATATTTCTGCAATTTGACTACGTATTCACATTGTAAAACCACGATTTGTGCCGCTAAATATGCACATTTTCAAACAAACCATATATGTATTGTGTAATATGATGTTATAGGACTGTCATCTGATGAAGTTTGTGAAGGTTAGTGAAAAAATGTATATCTTTTGCTGGTTTATTCGCTATTGCTAACGTTGCAATGAATGAATGCGGGTGTGTGGTAGGCTATTGTAGTAAGCTAATGCTATATTGTGTTTTCGCTGTAAAACACTTAAAAAATCGGAAATATTGGCTGGATTCACAAGATGTTTGTCTTTCATTTGCTGTACACCATGTATTTTTCATAAATGTTTTATGATGAGTATTTAGGTATTTCATGTTGGTCTCTGTAGTTATTCTAGCTGCTTTGGTGAGATTTGTGATGGTGGCTGCAATGTAAAACTATGATTTATACCTGAAATATGCACAATTTTCAAACAAAACATATGCTATACAATAAATCTGTTATAAGACTGTCATCTGATGAAGTTGTTTCTTGGTTAGTGACTATTTATATCTTTATTTGGTCGAATTTGTGATAGCTACCTATGCGCTAATTTTTTTTTGAAAATATGCGGTTGAGTCTTTTGCTATCGTGGTTAGCTAACAGAAATACATATTGTGTTTTCGCTGTAAAACATTTTAAAAATCGGAAATGATGGCTGGATTCACAAGATGTGTATCTTTCATCTGGTGTCTTGGACTTGTGATTTCATGATATTTAGATGCTACTTGTGGCGCTATGCTAGGCTATGCTAGTCATCTTTTTTACTGATGAGGGTGCTCCCGGATCCGGGATTGTGACCAAGTAGAAGTTTTAAAGAAAAACTAACAGGTCTGTGAGAGCCGGAATTCTTACTGGTTGGTAGGTGATCAAATACTTCTGTCATGCAATAAAATGCAAATTAATTACTTAAAAATCATACAATGTGATTTTCTGGATTTTTGTTTTAGATTCCGTCTCTCACAGTTGAAGTGCACCTATGATAAAAATTACAGACCTCTACATGCTTTGTAAGTAGGAAAACCTGCAAAATCGGCAGTGTAACAAAAACTTGTTCTCCCCACTGTACATATACACACATACACACATACTCAGTCCTTTCAAGTATGTATCCCACATAGCTACAGAATCGGAGCGAATACCCGAGCTGACAAGGTAAAAATGTGTCGTTCTGCCCCTGAAAAAGGCTGTTAACCCACTCTTCCTAGAACGTCATTGAAAATAAGAATTTGTTCTTAACTGACTTGCCTAGTTAAATGAAGGTAAAATAAAAATATTAAAATAATATGGCTTGTTAATTGTAGCTGTAAAATTTCAATGTCTAGTCTCCATTCGATTCACAGCCATGAAATCTGCTCCTGTTCTCCTTTTTATAGGGCCTTCTAGAAGGTGGGTGCTTCGCTCTTCATCCATCGCTGGCCATGCTTCCCCGTCGACTCAGCCTCATCTCCACCAGGCCCAGCTTATTGATGGAGCTCTTGAGGGAGTTTCGGAACATGGAACTGGAAAAACAGTAGATGACTGGGTCCAAGGCACTGTTAAGGTAGGTAAATCCAATGGACAGGCTGAAGAGCTGCGCAGCCATGTTGTAAGACACACAGTCCCTGGGTCTGACCTGCTTGATATAGACCGTACTCAGGCCTGTGGCGATGCCGGGAAGGAAACACAGCACAAACACAGCCACGATCAGCCCAACCACCCGGATGGCCCGCCGCACCTTCTGCTCCTTGTCCAGTTGCCGTTCGCGCAAGATGCAGGCAATCCTGGCTGAGCAGAAGAGCAAGAGCAGCAGGGGCAGGAAGAACTCTCCGACGAACACCATGTTGTGTATCTTGATTGCCAGGGGAGTAACAGTGTAGGAGCTGAAGCTGCGACACAGGGACATGTTGCCATTCTGCTTGAGGAGGTCAGTGGTCAGCAGGGGGAGCCGCAGGGAGATCACCACCGCCCAGATGCCCCCCGCCACCCATCCTGCCTGGGTAGATGTCATGTGGTTGACTAGGTGGTGTGGGTGGACCACCTTGAAGTAGCGGTCGAAGGCCACGGTAGTCATGAAGGCGATGCTGGCCGAGCGGTTGACAGCGAGCATGAAGAGGTTGATCCGGCACCAGGCTTCGCCAAACACCCAGTGTTCCCCACGGAACAGGTTGTCAATGCGGAATGGCAGGCAGATGAGCAGTAGGAAGTCAGCCAGGACCAAGTTAAAGAGGAACAGGGTGTTGGCCCTCCAAGTCTTCAGACGGCAGGTGAAGATCCACAGGGCTATTACGTTGCCTGGCAAGCCCACTAGGAGCTCTATAATCAGGACAGGAGGCAGTATGTTGGCCACCAGATCCTGAGAGGCCAGGCAGTGGAAGGGCTGGTTCAGTCTTCCTGTAGAGTTACTGTGCACTACTGTTGTTTCTTCAACCATCGTTAGATTGAGTATGTTTTTGCTTCCAGGAAACCTCAGAGTTGGTATTTTTCACACAGTCTGCCTCTTCCTCTTTTCAGAGCATCTCAGGGGGATATCTGCACAATCAAGGCAAATGTGAGAAAATATCATCAAATTTGCCAGGGTAATGCATTCAAGACAGACAAAGAGCTGTTTTCTACAAATAGTTTGTTTATATGCCTACCTCTTTGTAAAAAAAAAAAGGAAGCTAATTGGAGGTTCCTCTATTACAGGGCTTGGGTAAAACCGTTTTCAGTCAGGCTGTGGTTCCTTCGACCTCATGGCTTGGTTGTTGCTCAGACATGCACTGTCAACAGTGGGACCTTATGTAGAAAGGTGTGTGCCTTTCTAAATCATGTCCAATCTAGTTGCAAAAAAACTGAAACTGGATGCACCTGAGCTCAATTTCAAGTCTCATAGCAATACTTATGAATACTTCTAGAAAATTTGGGAATGAACTGTAATAAAACTATATATTTTCTATGCTCAAAATTGACTCCTCCCTCAGTGCATGTTCAATGAAAATGCTTGCCATGTTCGCCTTACACAATTGATGAGAAACATTAAACAAATATGACAAAATGTCAAAACAACATACACAAGATAACTTTTCGCATATTCACTACTCACCAGTTGAGCGTTTGGGGTCAATGACTGCATTTGGGGTTGAAGAGCAGTTTGGAATCCTGCAGGTGACTTAGAATGTCCTCAACAGAGTTGATCTCCTCTCTTGTGTGTTTCCACTGTTCAGACTTTTCTGTTGTTTTTCTAGAGGAGCGTCTTGACAGACACTTTAAGACTGACTTCCTCTGAGGGCTGGCCAGAGCCAACATGACGTCACAAGTGTGATCTCTGAGCTAATTCAGGGAGTTTGCAATCACAACCAAACCCTAATTTTATTGTCTTCTAGTTCAGCCACATCTGCATATACAGTGCCTTCAGAAAGTATCCACACCCCTTGACTTATTCCACATTTTGTTGTTTTACAGACTGAATTCAAAATAAATTCAATCAATTTGTTTTCTCACCCATCTACACTCAATACCCCATAATGACAAAGGGAAAACAGCTTTGTCAAAATGTTTGCTAATTTATAAAAATTAAACATAAATACCTTATTTACATAATTATTCAAACAATTTGGCTATGACACTCCAAATTGAGCTCCTTTGATCATCCTTGAGATGTCACTCCAACTTGATTGGAGTCCACCTGTGGCCAATTCAATTGTTTGGACATTAACCCAATTACCACTCTGACAGAACTACAGAGTTCCTTGGCTGAGATGGGAGAACCTGCCAGAAGGACAGCAGTCTCCACAGCACCTCACCAATCTGAGCTTTATGGCAGAGTGGCCAGACTGAAGCCACTCCTGAGAAAAAGGCACATGACAGCATGCCTGGAGTTTGCAAAAAGACTGAGAGCATAAGGTAAATGAGTCTGTGGTCTGAGACAACAATTGAACTCTTTGGCCTGAAAGCAAAGCATTATGTCTGAAGAAAACCAGGCATCACCTGTCTAATACCATCCCTACCGTAAAGCATGGTGTTTGCAGCATCATGCTAAGGGGATGCTTTTCAGCGGCAGGGACTGGGAGACTGGGAAGGATAGTGGGAACAATGAATGCAGACAAATAAAGGCAAATCATTGATGAGAACCTGCATCAGAGTGCAAATGACCTCAGACTGGGGTGAAGATTTACAATGACCCCAAGCAGACAGCCAAATCAACGCTGGAATGGCTTCAGTACAAGATTGTGAAAGTCCTTGAGTGGCCCAGCCAAAGCCCAGACTTGAATCCCATTGAAAGTCTGTGAAAACACTTGAAGATTGCTGTTCACCGCCGCTCCCCATCTAACTTAACAACACGTGAAAAAATCTGCAAGGAAGAATGGGAGAAAATCCCCAAATCCAGATATGCAAAGCTGATACTGACACACCCAAGACAACTCAAAGCTGTAATCGGCACCTAAGGTGCTTCTACAAAGTATTGACTTAGCACCTATTTTTCTAAGTGTGTATCTAGAAGAATCCTTTCTTTAGATGTCACCATAGGGGAACCGTTTTTGATTCCAAGTAGAACCTTTTTGGTTCTAGGTAGAACCGTTTTGAGTTCCATGTGCAACCCTTTACACAGAGGGTTTTATATGAAAGCCAAAATAGTTCTACCTGGAACCAAAAAGGGTTCTACATGAAACCAAAAAGGTTTCTCCTATGGGTACAGCTGAATAACACTTTGGAACCCTTTTTTCTACAAGTGCGGTGGTGTGACTACTTTTGTCAATGAGATTTCTGTATTTACTTTTCAATACATTTGCAAACATTTCTAAAAACATGTTTTGACTTTGTCATTATTGTGTGTAGATGGGTGAGTAGAAAATATTTAATCAATTTCGAATTCAGGCTGTAACACAAAATGTGTAATAAGTCAAGGGGGTATGAATACTTTCTGAAGGCTCTGTACTTCTGTATGACAGGGGGACTTTGCTTTATCTGAGGTATCATTGTGGTTATTTTAACATGCAACTGCTTGTTCGCAGTGATAGGGGATGTTTGTGAAAATACCAGTAAGTCAAGAAATAGACGTATTATGAGGAATAAGAGAAGGTGAAATGTGCTGTCCTCATAAGAACAAAAACCAGGCATACAAATGAGGGAAGACTTTTTCCTGAAGCATACAGTTGCACTATTACCCATGAGTCATGACATTTGAGCAACATATACTGTATCAACCCAGAAGCTCCTTTTCAACCTAATTCCCCCTGGATCCCTCTATACTGTGGTCTATGAATCAGTCCATGGATTGCACCTGGCTGAGAACAGTGATTAAGCTCATAGCAGCGATTAGGGGACTCAATTTTTCAAGCATGAGTTTGGGTGTCTTAAAGGGGCATTCTGGGATTGCTACATCCGTTTAAAGACTTGTAAATGAATGATATATAGCCATTGATTCTTGAAAAGAAAAAAAGAAAAATAGTCTGATCTATGAATGTCATAATATAACCATATACATCTCAAGGTAAAAATCCCCTAGCATGTGACAACAGACGGTGTTACTCTGAACAAAGTTCAGTACTCTGATCAAAGTCCATAGGAAATGATTTAGAAATGTTCAGATGACAGCACTATCTGTCAGCGATGTCTCAAGTCCTCTGTCGTCAGTCATTTTGAGGTTGCCGGTCTCACTAACTCTATTTCACAGAGCACAGAAGTAGCACATATTGTGAAAAATAAATAGGGACCGACACGACCGCACCCACCGACTTTCACACTTTCAAAACGACTTCCCTGCATGCACAAATACTCTGCAATACATTAGTGTATTTGTGTTGATAGGCAGATGTTAACCCTATGGTGGTGGTGCCTCTTTTACGGCCTCTGTTTTGTGTGCGGTGTAATAAAGTTTGAAAATAAGAGACCTGAGTCCAGCATGCACACACACACACACACACACACACACACACACACACACACACACACACACACACACACACACACACACACACACACACACACACACACACACACACACACACACACACACACAAAAAAAAAAAAACACGCAGCAGCAGGCAGCAAACACTGTGGGAGGCCTAGGAGGTGGACCATACTCACAGTATGGGAGTCAATTACCACTAAGTCATTCCCCTCTGTCTGTCTGTAAATTACTGTAAAAGTAGATGAATTGCAACGTTTTGAGAGCCTTTTGAGGGGAAGCAATGTAGTTTGTGAAAAGGACCTGTGCTAGATAACCTATGACATTTCTGGCACAGAACTGAAAGATATTATGCAAACTGTCTCAAAAGCGTACTTCCATTAGCTTTTCACAAAATTCACGAATGTAAATTGTTAGATATTGGACAGATCAGCTTTGTACCAATATCTTGGTCACTGTGTAAACAGGGTACAGTGTACTACACTCTTAGAAAAAAGGGTTCCAAAAGGGTTCTTCAGCCGTCCCCATAGGAGAACCCTTTTTGGTTCCAGGTAGAACCCTCTGTGGAAAGGGGTTCTACATGGAACCAAAAAGGGTTCTTCAAAGGCTTATCCTATGGGGACAGCCAACAAACACTTTTAGGTTCTAGAAGATAGCACCTTTTTTTGCTAAGAGTGTAGGCCCTACTTGCATGTTAGACATCCCACATTAACACATACCCACAATTCTCCCATCCCATGTAAATGTACACATCACACATTAAACCAGCCTGGGAGGCAGACAATGGTGATCCTCTCTGTAACTCCAGAGGACCTAGATGTAATGTCAGGGCTAGCCCGTCATTATCAGTCTCCCATAAGGTCATGTCCCTCACTCCCTTCGCCTGTCCTCAACTGATAAGCCTCACGCAGCCTGCTCTGAAACAGTAGAGAAAGGACCCCCAAAGCCTTAGTAAAGTTTACTTTGGCGACAGTGACACGCAGGCACGCATACACACACACACACACACACACACACACACACACACACACACACACACACACACACACACACACACACACACACACACACACACACACACACACACACACACACACACACACACACACACACACACACTGTTTGTCACCGATGGCCCAGGTGAGTGGTAAACCTGGTTGGCTGTCCTCCCCACCGCCTCCGCACTCCACCCTGACCTTAGACTGGAGAAGAGATGTCGCTCTGTACCTCTGATAGCATGGACTGGCTTAATGTTTAGCCTAGGGTCTAAACACACACACACATAGACACAAAGAGGCAGACCGGGAAGCAGTATAAAAGGCAAAGTAACCACAGAGACATACACGGCTCAGGGATGGAGTCAGGAACACTACACGTAAGGAGGGTACTAGGCGGTAAAACTTTGGGTGAGTAATTGAGTCATTTTTTGGGGAGTTGATTTTATAGGATTGCATTTGTATCACAAATAATTTCAAATAACAACCATGACTATCAGCTAATCAATTTGTTACAGTGGACCTACAGCCATAAATGTTTCTATGCTGAAATAAAACTTGTTCAGTTCTTTCCTAAGCTGAGTCTTTTACAGTAACAGCCTGATCCATAACAATCACAGACAAAGTCAATTGTTTGTCTGTTAAATGAAGACCAATAGGCTCTATAGACCATAACAATGCTGACATAGTATAAGCACATTTCTTAAACTTTGCATGGAATATCATAGAGACTTTTTAATAGGAAAGCATGTAGTGAAATCGTCTGTGTTTCCCCCGTGAGTCAATAGAAGACAAAGGTTATTGACTTGCACCCACCTCCCCAACGTCAAAAATATTTTCACATGACACTCCCCTTGTACTGTAAAAAAAAAAAAAAAAAAATGCAACCAAGGTAAAGACAGTTTCAAGTTGGATATTCAACGGATATTAACGCTTTCAAACCTCAATAGCTTTCAAACCACTTGAGCCACAGACTCCAAATACTTGTCATGATGTTGGAAAAATTGCTCACAACATTGCACAGGTCTTATTTTCACGATTTGGACATTAATTTGCTTTCCAAAGCTAATAAACATGTGGAAATGTGAGCAGCATTTTGAATTCATAATTGAATTACTTAGGGAGCGTAAACAAAGTACACACTTTTTTTACATTCGAATTTCAATAGCTCCTTGGTCATGTGACCAAGGTGCTATAGTTTGTCCATTTTCATCTCACATGATTTTACATTCATTTTTCTAAATTTAAAATGTCAATAGCTCCTTGGTCATGTGACCTACTGACTTCAAACAAGGTCGAGAATGTCCACTCAGTGGGCCTACATATTGTACACCCTTTAGTTTGTCCATTTTAATTTCACAAGATTTTACAGGAATTGTTCTAAATTTAAAATTTCAATAGCTCCTTGGTCATGTGACCTACTGACTTCAAAAAAGGTTCAGAATGTCCACTGACTACCCTTTTATATTGCACACCCTTGACTTTGTCCATTTTAATCTCACATGATTTTACATGAATTTTGAAACTTTCAAATTTCAATAGCTCCTAGGTCATGTGACCTACTGACTTCAAACAAGGTGCAGAATTTCCACTGACTACCCTTCTATATTGCACACTTCTTGCTTGTGTACTGTAAAATCATGTGGTGTAACGTACATTTGTCATAGTTTTAAATTGCAATAGCTCCTTGGTCATGTCAATTACACACATAAGAAGCGTGCAGTGGATATACACCCATATTGCATAACCTCTAGTCATGTATCTTCTATATTGTTGTACATTATTATTAGTTTGACAATTAGTTCAGTCCAGTTCTTTAATATTTTTTATCTATAATAATTGGTAGTTCTAATGACTTATTTTCCCTGTTTTTTATTTTGCCACAGTATTTAACAGCGGTACACAATAGGAGAGAGGCAGATAATATATCCTTTCATCGTTAATATCAACCATAAAGGAAAAGGGCAAAGTACGAGAGTCATGTTATTACTTGTCCAAAGCAGGGATGGAGAGTGAACTGGTGAGGTAGGCTGCGGTGGGTTTGCTGGTCAATACATATACTGAACATGTAACCACAGTAATGGCTGCCAGTAAATCAATGAATAAAAAATGCATATTGACAAATTAAACAGAAATTGTAGACCTTTAATCTTTTCCAACATGTCAACAGATACATTACTTCAAATAAGTACGAAACATTTCACCATGTTAACTTTCTCTTTAACCCTGGTTGATGTACATTTCAGAGCCTCTTCAGTGTGGATGGGGTATAGCATACATTTTCAACAACACTGCACTTCCAGTTTGTGTTTTTTACTCTGTTGAACTCTTTTGTCTTCATTCCTAGGCACAGCACATGGAACCACCGTGGGCATGCAAAACATTCTATCAAAACAAAACAAAGCCTAACGCGTTATAAATAATATCAAATATCAATGCAGAATGACAAATTAGCCATCCATTGTGTTACATCATAAATTGTCTTACACGTTACTAACCCAGGCAGTCTTTGGGCCACATCCAGGTTCTTTATCAGTGGCACACACGAAGCAGTTGTTGAACTCTGAAATCATAGGCATGACCTGAACATATGGCTGTCCCACACAACTACATACAAATATACATAACATAATTTACTTTGAATTAAATGTCATTACATACCAGACATTTTTAGTAGAACCTCAAGCCATTTCTTTTCGCAGTTGCTCCATGTGTTATTGAAGGTTCTATATCAATTTGGGAGGGGATGTTGGGGAAGTTCTGTGCAACTTCCTTGGCCATCTACACCAAAAATAAAATAGAGTTTTTGACCTAATTGTCACATAACAGCTAACCATTCATTATTGAAAATATAACTGTCAAACCTGCATTACAAAGACCCCACAGCTGAAGGTGTCCTGCTGCATGGTGTGAGTTATTTTCTCTCCTTTACACTTTGTCTGCCCAGTCATCTTTTCCATGGCAGGATCTTCTCATTTTTAATTTTTAAGTATTCTCTTTTTTATTTAAACATAACGGAATTCTGATTAATATAGGCAAATTAATACACAGGCCAAAAATGTATGCTGTTTTCATTATCACTGTAATTTAGTAGAGGTATATTCCTTTATGCCCCATTCTACACACAGCCTAAATTATAGGCACTGAACCATTTACAGGACAATAATAAAAGTAGCATATAGGATCCAACCCTATCACAGAGTGAATAAATGTAGAGCGTTTGTAGACTTTAAGAAAAAAATATTAAGGGACAGTTTCATCAGTACGTGCTTAAAGAAAGTCATATCACAAAGATCACAAATGACAGTGCCCACCAAATCAATGACAATAGAGAATGAATTGTAAGCACCAAAGTGTGTTAAAGTGTGTTTGTCAAAATAATATCTGGAAATGTCAGTTGGTGAACACAATACTTCTATTTGCAATAGAAATGTATGATATATGCAGTTGAGGAATATTCCATGTACCAATACTACATGTAGATCGGACATTCCCACATACAGTAGACACGTACATAAAGGCATTTTTCAGCTATGATTTTACCACTCAGAATCCAGAATGGATATGACAATGGGGTCAGCACAGGATGTAATACACCCTTACAACAATCTACTTTTTGTTCTTCTTGACTTGTTATCTGGTAAACTGCTAATATGTGTCAAGAAAAGAGCCCCAGTTAGGGGTTAGTGTACTCCAGTAAAAAAGGGGCTGGTTTAGATTAAAAACTATTGCCCTGTGTCCCCGTTCATAGGGGCATGAGAGACTAGTCAGTGGTAGAATTGAGTTGGCACTTTATTGGCCCAAACACCCACAGACCCACAAGGTTGAGGTTATTCATTGCCAGTAATTAGTATATATATATTTTTTTGCATTGATGCAGTGTGTCTTCTAACTGTCCAAGAATAGGATCCAAAGCGATAGAAAATATTTGTTCCCATAAATACAATGGAGGATGTCTCTCCTCATATCTCTGGCACTTTAGTCAGACTGCTAGACTGTGTAAAACCTTTATGATGGGGCCGGCAACGGAGTTCCTATTGACTAAGCACCACAGAGCCAATCAGGAGAGAATACACAGGTCAAGGGTGCCAATTGAATGTCAAGGGGTGTGTCTGTGCCTTTTGGATTACTCTCTCTTTACAGAGAACCCCTGAGGTTCAAGTCTGCTCTGCACATGTCTGAAAGTGACAGAGCCAGCAGCCAAGAGAGTTTCACAGTATGTCATAAAAAATTAGGGCCATAAATATTAAAGTGTACGTCATCAGAAACATTCAGCTCCAATTCCAGTTAACTACATAATGATATTACATGTCCTTACACTTGGTTAGGTGCACATCTAATGTACTTCTATGTTCATCCTTCATACTGTATGATTTTGTTTTTACACAATATGTTTAGAATTGTGATTGAAAAAAAAAATGCTTATTGCCATGTTATGACTAGTATTTATTACCTCACCCACAAGCCATTTGTAGGGCTGCAGAGTTTTAAACTCTGAATGATGGAGAAGGAAAGAGGACTTTTTGTCTGTAGACCTCACAACAGCAACCGTCACCTCGCAATTGTTTCTTCGCCACAGAGCTGTGACCTGCAATATGGAAAGGAAACACATTTAGAAGAGATATTGTCCTCTTAAACATGAACTGAAAATCACAATCCTTTGACATTTGAAAAAACAAAAAACATTGTCACTTCGTGATAGTTTGTCATCTTTCCTGTCCTCTAGAGTCTCTCTGCCCTCACCTTCTGTCCCTCTGTCTCTGGAGTAAGGATCTAGATGGTGTTGACTGAATTTCTGGACATCATCTATATTTCCCTTTCCATTGTCATCTTTATTTGCCAGTTTCATGACTCGCTCTGTGTCTAATGTGTTGTTAACTCGGTCATTTTGTTGTTGTTGTATGTTTTCTGTAATGACATTAAAATGTATTTCATCACTATGTCGATACCTTTACGTCACTCAGAAATACAAAAAGCTATCAAAATGTAAGTTGATCACTTCACAGGAAAAAACTGTAGTTTCAATGTGTAGTTGTGGTATGAATGTTATACATTTTGGTGTTACACTAAAGACATAGGAATCTATTTTCCCAGTTAGAAATAGTAGGCCATGCATCAAATAACTATTTTCATCAGAAAAACAAACCCTCAAATGCACTTTAGCATTTTGTAAGTTGTCTGCAGATGGCTTGTTGTGAATGCACTCAAATATCAAGCCATTATCAGGTTATGTAAACTGGGTTCTAATTCTCAATGTAGAAGGATTTGTCTTAATGTACAGTATATGAAAGTGATGCTGTGAAAATTATTCTTTCACGTTATCAAGCTCACTGTGACTGACAAATCCCTGCCTATTACTGTGATTAAAAAGAGCATATGAAACACTGTTTTTCATGAGGCCTACCTGTGCGCCCTCCTTTAAGCACCTCTGTTCCATCACCTCTCCTGTCCTTTATCCATTCCACATACAGCCATTTGCGGATCTTTTCAGTGTCCATGTGAAAGATAGTTATTGCGAGGATGGAACATTTGTTAACTTCCCCCAAAAATGTTGAACCCCCATGTAAAATGAAGGTCTGCAAAGCTTAGAGATTTAAGTCTAATAGCATGAGATGAAAGTAGACAAACATCAGGGTATGCAATGTGTAGGCCCACTGAGTGGACATTCTGAACCTTGTTTGAAGTCAGTAGGTGACCAATGACCAATGAGCTATTGAAATTCAAAAATCAAATAAATAATTTAAAATAGTGCGAGATGTAAATCAAAAAAAGAAAGTGTGTGCAATGTGAGTCTATGCCATCGGGTTAGCTACAACTAGTTTTGAAAGTTTTAGGAGCAATGGTTAAAGAGCTATTGAAATTTGAAAAATGTGATTTGTCACTATGTTGACGGTCCCTAACGGCTGTTGGTGGATGTAAGGAAAACTACAGGCGAATATCCGTTGAATATCCAACCTGAAACTGTCTTTACCTCGGTAAGGTCTAGGGGAAGGACTAGCTAACATGTCTTTACCTCAGTAAAAATGCACACCCTCCCCCTCATACTTATAGAATTACCCCAAAACAATGTTTACGACCACAAATAACAATATCTGCAGCGACCCTGTGTTTTAAAACGTGGATATCGTCTTCGCCACTTCAGCACGCTTTTGTGGCACGGTCGATACCATGCAGGGCTACGGGCCAGAAGGTTGAGGGTTCGCAGACCACCACGGACAAGTTAACTCTCCCTACCTGTTTCACTACACTACGATCTGCAGACAATGATCAGCTAGGTAGGAATCCGATTTACAAAATGTTGATGCAATATTTATAATTAAATAAAACATATGCAATTATTTTCAACCAACAGGTTTCTGTGCCAATGCACCACAGAACCAATAAGCCAAGCATATCGACTTAGGGCGCCTCAACATCATGGTTTGCGTTTTCAACACCACAATCAAATAGACATGTAAATCTCGACAAACAGAATATATAGGTCTATATCCCTCCCTAACTTGTAGGCCTACCCAGTATCGAAGGCTTGGCTTGACAATCTCTGAATGTCATTACACTTTTTGGTGTTTTGTAACAGTCTTCTCTGTTTCCATTGAACTAGCCTAATCAGATGAATACATTGTGACTGTTTGTGTTCATGCCACACATGAAAGGTAATACATTTAAAAAGTCAAATTACAAATACAGATTATATTAAAGCGTAAGTTTGTAGAGAGGAAGCAGAGCAGTTTAAGCTTTCCTTTCTTAGCTGGGCCTGCTGGGAGCATACAGTACTAGTCAAAAGTTTGGACACACCTACTGATTAAAGGGTTTTTCTTTATTTTTACTATTTTCTACATTGTAGAATAGCAGTGAAGACATCCAAACTATGAAATAACACATATGTAACCAAAAAAAGTGTGAAATAAATTAAAATATATTTTATATTTGAGATTCTTCAAAGTAGCCACCCTTTGCCTTGATGACAGCTTTGCACACTCTTGGCATTCTCTCAACCAGCTTCACCTGGAATGCTTTTCCAACAGTCTTGAAGGAGATTCCACATATGCTGAGCAATTGTTGGCTGCTTTTCCTTCACTCTGCGGTCCAACTCATCCCAAAACATCTGAATTGAGTTGAGGTCAGGTGATTGTGGAGGCCAGGTAATCTGATGCAGCACTCCATCACTCTCCTTCTTGGTCAAATAGCCTTTACACAGCCTGGAGGTGTGTTGGGTCATTGTCCTGTTGAAAAACAAATGATAGTCCCACTGAGCGCAAACCAGATGGGATGGCGTATTGCTGCAGAATGCTGTGGTAGCCATGCTGGTTAAGTGTGCCTTGAATTCTAAATAAATCACAGACCGTGTCACCAGCAAGCACCCCCACACCATAACACCTCCTCCTCCATGCTTCACGTGTGAACCACACATGCGGAGATCATCCGTTCACCTACTCTGCGTCTCACAATGACATGGCTGTTGGAACCAAAAATCACAAATTTGGACTGATCAGACCAAAGGACAGATTTCCACCGATTTCAACCATTTCTCGTGTTTCTTGGACCAATCAAGTCTCTTCTTATTGGTGTCCTTTAGTAGTGGTTTCTTTGCAACAATTTGACCATCAGGCCTGATTCAAACATACTCCTCTGAACAGTTGATTTTAAGATGTGTCTGTTGCTTGAACTCTGTGAAGCATTTATTTGGGCTGCAATTTCTGAGGCTGGTAACTTTAATGAACTTATCCTCGCAGCAGAGGTAACTGGGTCTTCCTTTCCAGTGGAGGTCCTCATGAGAGCCAGTTTCATCAAAGCGCTTGATGGTTTTTGCGACTGCACTTGAAGAAACTTTCCAAGTTCCTGAAATTTTCCGGATTGACTGACCTTCATGTCTTAAAGTAATGATGGACTGTCATTTCTCTTTGCTTATTTGAGCTGTTCTTGGTTTTTTACCAAATATATACCACCCCTACCTTGTCACAACACAACTGATTGGCTCAAATGCATTAAGAAGGAAAGAAATTCCACTAATTAACTTTTAACAAGGCACACCTGTTTATTGAAATGCATTCCAGGTGACTACCTCATGGAGCTGGTTGAGAGAATGACAAGAGTGTGCAAAGCTGTCATCAAGGGTGGCTACTTTGAAGAATCTCAAATCCCCAATATATTTTCATTTGTTTTACGCTTTTTTTACTACATGTTTCCATGTGTTATTTCATAGTTTTCGCTACTCATAGTCTTCGCTATTATTATACAATGTAGAAAATAGTTCAAATAAAGAATGAGTAGGTGTGTCCAACCTTTTGACTGGTACTGTATGTGGTCACATTATTATAGGACGACTTGGGAGAATGAGGATCCACAAAATACAGCAGACTGGCCTGCTACTGTGCCTTTTCAGACCTTATAAACTGTCGAGAGCAGACCCACAACTGATCCAAATGGAATGAAACATTCAAATCACAGGGCCGTTGTTCAAATGACATTTTCACTGCAGTTTACAGCCTTGGTGCAGCTTTGAATGATTTTACAGTTAGCCTATTGCAGATCTGGACAAACGATCCACCTACCACTATTGTCACTATGAATGGTGGATAGAGGGCAGAATAGACAGACTTGTAGACTATATTGACCTGTGGTGTAGTTAGCTAACGGAAAAGCATAGTGCATAGGGGAAGTAACAAAACATTTTGACATAGCGCATGAAAGCAGATGAGAAAATGTGTCTAAGATGGACTCAATGATATAGCAAAACCTGCAAAAGGGCGAATGCAAACCAAGGAAGAAACATTCTCTTAAACATTCACACTTATCATAGCATCTTCAGTGGTGGTTTTCTTCTTCTTTGGCTGACAGTACCAAGTGAGAAAGTTAATCAAAATAGCTTCCCTTATCTCAGTAGCACTTGGCTGGGTTTGCAGGATAATTCATGGGTCACTCACCCCTTACACCCAGTAAAGTTTGCTCTTTACTAAATGGTTTTAAGAATACACTCTACAAATATTCTACCACTAAAATGATATAGTTATACATAATAGATATATGCTTACTACTGTATTTGTAGCTCCACCCATGAATTATCCTGCAAACCCAGCCAAGTGCTACTGAGATAAGGGAAGCTACTTGTGAGGTGAGAAATACTTAATGGCATGCGACAAGTCTTGATCTTCTCTTCCTGTGACAGAGGCTGGTGATGACGAGGAGGCCCCACCAGAGCCACCAGAGCGGGTGACCCATCATCCCCTGTCCCCTCTGGCCCGCCTCTATGTCTACGCCCTGCACGGCTGCCTGTGTGAGGTGGGCTTCACCGCTGTATGGGACTGGTGGGAGACCAAGGACAGGAGGCTGGCAGGACACACCAGCCTTTGGGCCCTCCCCATGTATGCCTTGGCCATTTTCCTCATGGAGGGCCTGCGTGGCAGGCTTTTGGCCCAGCGCTGCCCCCTGCTGCTGCGCATGCTGGTCTACACCCTGTTCATCTACTTGTGGGAGTTTAGCTGGGGTGTGGTGCTGAGGTTTCTAGGAGCCTGTCCATGGGACTACTCTGGGTTTAGCTATAACCTGGCAGGGCTGGTGACTCTTGAGTACGCCCTGCCCTGGGCCCTGGCCTCACTAATAGCAGAGCAGCATGTCATCAGAAAAACTCTGAGAGTACGACTGGCTAACTGATGACTCTCTGTAGAGGATTACCAAGTCATAGAGTCTCACCTACATCCTATTATATACACAGCATACTTAAGCAATAAGTCCCGAGGGGGTGTGGTATATGGCCGTTCTTGTGCATGACGCAACGTGGAGTGCCTGGAAACAGCCCTTAGCGGTGGTATGTATATTGGCCATATATCACAAACCCCCGAGGTGCCTTATTGCTATTATAAACTGGTTAACAATGTAATTAGAGCATTACAAATAAATGTTTTGTCATACCCGTGGTACACAGTCTGAAATACCACAGCTGTCGGCCAATCAGCATTCAGGACCTGAACCACCCAGTTTCTAAATAGAAACACACCATGTCATTGACAGTGTCCTCGCAAACCCTTAATTCCATCGTTTTAAGTAAGCGTGGTAATAAACTGTCAACATGCAAGCATTTTTACTGAGAGATCGCTAGTCGGTTGCCATGGCAGCGAATAACAAGTGCACTATCAAGCGTCAAATGAGGCAAGCTGGAACATGACAGAATGTATCAGTCATCTGCTCTGTGGGCAGTACACTGTGCTGGAAAGAGAATCTACTGTAGGGCCACTGTCACAAACCCACACACCACATTCAGTTGAACAACCTAAGTACTGTTCAAACATCCTAAGGATCAAAGGCTTCATATTAAAAAAATATTTTAATTAGTAGGTACATCAAATATCTAGACACATTTTTTGTGAATTGCTGATTTCTATTTTGTTCTGCTATCTTACATACGTCAGGTTTGGACTACAGAGAAATAAAAGGAGTTATTCTGAACTCTGGGTTTAAGTTGGTTAAATGTATGTTGTTAAACGAATCTAATGCAGCATTGCATCAATGGAAGATAAAAGTTATGCTTCAGTGTGTGGTTTACATGAAGGGAAGTATTACAGGAAGTACATGTGAACTTCCTCATTCAACCATCCTGACTGCTGGGAAGTGCTAACGAAACCATTTGGTGTGTTAACAAATAAGAGATCACATACCATATTTGTATTTATTTATGAACACTTGTACAAATTGTACAAATGTACAATTCGGTTTGGATACATATCAACACTGATTCAGGTGTTCATGAAATGGTTTAATTCCGAAAGCATATTGTTGCGTTAATCATATTGTTGCGTTTATTTGTCAAGATGTTCTATTACAGTTTGCTTGACTTCCTCTTTTACTCAACACCTACCCAAATCTTTTCTTTGAGTTCCTTACAGAGTGTTAATCTTTAACGTCATTTATGACTCAGGGTTACAATCACGCTCTCTGTAGCAAAAGAACATGCAATCTCTTTCGCTGACCCTCCTTTTTCCTTGTGCGTCGCAGCAGAGAGTGGGCTCGTCAGAGGTCATGCACGTTTCCTCCCTGGGTTTTGAGTGACAAACAGGGAAATTCTCCCCTCCACTGGTACCGGCAGCATCAGAATCATACAAACAGAAATTCAAACGTATCCCTCTAGCAAACCACAAAATAATAGCATCTACTGTATGATTGACAACCTCTTTCTTCTTGTGTTACTTGAATACAACATTCTTTCTCTAAAGCCATTATTTATTGGGGCAATTCACAAACATGCACATATCCACTCTATCTTCCGTTTCCTTTTCTTATTACCACACTCATCATCCCACTCACTGGCTATGTCCCGGAATGAGTAGACTGTCTCCTGTGGACTGAGGGAACTCTTGGCCATCCAGAGTCACATGGGGGGGATCCCTCCTGAGAGAGGAAAAGAGGGTGAGAGAGAAAGTGCAAATAGACAGAAGGAAGCAGAGCAGAGTAAATAAGCAGAGTAAGCAGAGTAAATACATAGTGAAGGCATGATGACGTGACAGAAATGCAAATTCTCGAATAGATTAGTGATACTGTACCTGCTGCCATAACCAGACATCAGTTTCTCGTTTACAAACCTCTGTCTGCCCGGGCCCATACAGCATGGTCTGTCACAGAGTAGTAGAAGTAACATCAGCACCACCATCATCATCTTTACACTCACTAGTCTGATAAACCAGACCTATAGCTCACTTCCCTCCTACTACACTAGTGATTAACTTACTGTAACTTTCAATATTAGCAAGTCATGAATTTGAATCAGTGGGGAGCTCAGTCTAGACTGGGCCCCGAACATGTAGATGGGGTGTCAGCTGGCCAGGGAGGGACGCTGTTTTCCACTCTCTGAAGTGGAAGGGGGTCATCACATGCAAGGTGTTCTGAGGCTGTCTGAAGTCTAAACAGACAGAGAATGATAGCACATTGGCCAACAGGGTTCTCGTGTAGTGGGATACACTTGCACAGCAAAATATCCACAAACCCGATGTAAAACCACACAAAAAATAAAAGTAGTGTGCAACACCTATTGAAGCCCACCTTTCCCATTGTCACTTTGTGAGAGGGGGAGTCACCCGGGTTTAACTTGCCTGTTCTGTGCTGCCCCGCCGCAAAAAAAAACAGAGGACCACAGCATCCGCTCAGTATTCCCTGCCGAGCACTAATGTTCACAAAAAAAGTGTTCTATTTAATGCCGGACTAAAATCAAGGACATGCGTCTCACTTTTGAATCACTGGCACCAGCTGGGTCCTCAGGTTTTCACAGTAAAACCCTCTCAAAATGTCTGTAGTGTCATTCACACAGTACCTGAAACCACGAAGAGGCATGATTTACCACCCACCCACCCCACCCACGCATTCTCCGAGCTGGGAGCAGAAATGTCTGAGGACCAGATATGGACACAGGAGGACATGGGGTGTGTGTGACACAAACACAAACCTAAAAAATCTGCATTGTTTTTATGGCACTATCACTTATGTTAAACAGTGGACTTGGCGAGAGATGCTTGGAATAAATGTTGTTTCTCTCACCGGTGCCTTATGGATATGCACAAGCTCCCGAGTGGTGCAGGGGTCTAAGGCACTGCATCTAAGTGCAAGAGGTGCAAGAGGTGTCACTACAGTCCCTGGTTTGAATCCCGGCTGTATCACATCCGGCCGTGATTGGGAGTCCCCTAGGGTGGCGCACAATTGGCCCAGCGTCGTCTGGATTTGGCTGGAGTAGGCCGTCATTGTAAATAAGACTTTTTTCTTAACTGACTTGCCAAGTTAAATGTATGTTTACCATTCTCTACCACCTTCAGACATATGTCCCCTTCCACCTAGTAGAGCTGCACAAAACAAGACAGGAAGAGGACATGACAGTGAAAAGCAATAACTACAGACTAGAAAAAACACAGATACATCATATGGAGGATATCTTAGGCCTCATATCACATTTGAGTGCTCACTAAGCTATGAATGTGCTTATGCTGACCTCCAGTGGCTAGATTATATTCTTGAAAATGCAAGTACAATCCTCTGCTTTGTAAATACACTGAGTACACAAAACATTAGGAACACCTGCTCTTTCCATGATGTAGACTGACTAGGTGAATCCAGGTGAAAGATATGATCCCTTATTGGTGTCACCTGTTAAATCCACTTCAATCAGTGTAGATGAAGGGGAGGAGACAGGTTAAAGAAGGATGTTTAAGCATTGAAACAGTTGAGACATGGATTGTGTATGTGTGCCATTCAGAGGGTGAATGGGCAAGACAAAATATTTAAGTGCCTTTGAATGGGGAATGGTAGTAGGTGCCAGGCGCATCGCTTTGAGTGTGTCAAGAACTGCAACACTGCTGGGTTTTACACACTCAATAGTTTCCCGTGTGTATCAAGAATGGTCCACCACCCAAAGGACATCCAGCCAACTTGACACAACTATAGGAAGCATTAGGGTCAACAGCCAGCATCCCCGTGGAACACTTTTGACGCCTTGTAGTCCATACCCTGACGAATTGAGACTAAGTCAATATTATGAAGATGTTCCTAATGTTTTGTACACTCATTGTATAAAGTCTTTACACAGCGCAAATAAGTCTTATAAGTCTTATATCCCATACTTAATATCTCTTAGTCGTTTGAATGCCCATTGTCTGCAAGTGCTTGAGATTTCATTCCTATGCAATGTCCCTATCTGAAAGTAAGCAACTGATGCAAGGACATTACCACGCTAGTTAGTTAGCAATCAGTCAGCCACAGTAGTAACTTTCCTGACCCACGTGCCTAACCTTCTCACATAAACTCAGTCAGAAGCTTAGCCAATGGGCACACAAAAATCAAGAACTTCACTCAATCCTTCCACAGTATTTGGTCAATGTCATAGGTGAATGCTGGCCTTTTCTCTTACCTCCTCCCCTTCCTCTATGTCTTAATCATTTGTTGGGACCTCTGACAAACACGATGTTCAGCTGACAAAAATGCCTAACGGAGAAAGAAAATATGAAAGCATGCACTTGCTCACATTCATTACCTTTGTCAATCTTTGCCAACATATCGTGAATCATTACTCTTTGACTACTAAAGATAGTCAGGGGGTAAACAGTACTTTTTTTTTTTTTTACAGCTCAACATGATAATAGCATGGTCCCGTTTTAAAATAACAACAGATGCTTTATATAAATCTTATAGACGATTTGTGAAGCACCTATGCTTATGAACACATTATATGAAGACTTTATCAGTTATAGTTTGTTTAATCTAGTGACACCAGAGTGTGCAACTAAAACTGAAACTATAACTACGTCTATAAACGAAACTAGCCTAGGCTGCTACTCACATGAGTTTGTTGCACACTGGTGGTAAAAAGGCCTTTTCGTTCTCTGCAATCCATTCGTCCACGTTCACAAGTACTGGTTTCCCACTCATTATTGCAAAGTGATGTGAAAATTATAACTGAAATAATAACTCTTTAAAATAATAACTCTAATAACTCTTTGTGTATTGAATCACTTAGTTCTGTGTGTTTTTGGGGGGGGGGGGGTTTCAGAGAGACTGAGAGTCCAAAATACAGAAGTGGGATAACTAGGGTAGGAGTCCGGTGTGATCGGTGAAAGGTTGCTTACATTCCCACAATAAGAAAACTAGTGACAGTGGTGTGGGCGGTCATATAAAACCAAAGCGGAAACACTTGTCAGTAAAGTGATGGAGTGAAGTGATGAGGGGAAGAGGGGTGCACATGTTAATGAGTAGGAGGGAAGCAGGAATCACATTACAATTAGCACTGCGGTCTCTGCAGTCTCACAGAATGTACATGAATAAGCAATGTATATTATAAAAGGTACAATTAAATGAGTTGTATGTTTTTTTATGTTTTAAAAAAACATTTTAAATTGACTGTACTCTATGTTTGAACCAATAGCCTACTGTTTCATTGGCTGAGTTCATCACCTTAAAATCCCCTTCTTTTACCATTTACCGCAACATCAGCAAGACAAAGGAGCTGATCGTGGACTACAGGAAACAGAGGGCTGAGCACTTCCCCATTCACATCGACAGGGCTTTAGTGGACCGGGTCGAGAGTTCCTCTGTGTCTACATAACTTAGGAATTATCATGGTCCACACACACCAAAACAGTTGTGAAAAAGGCACGACAACGCCTCTTCCCTCTCAGGAGGCAGAAAAGATTTGGCATGGGCCCTCAGGTACTCGAAAAGTTCTTCAGCTGCACCATTGAGAGCATCTTGACTGGCTGCATCACAAATCACAAAAAGCATGTGACAAATACAATTTGATTTGATTTTGATTTGATCTAAAAGGTGCATAGGACTTACTATTCTACTATCAGCTCTTACTGTCTGGGTCCAGATTGACGACACACAACCAGGGTGATGACATCAGAGGTCAGGGCTGTGTAAGATGAATAGGGCAACCCCCTCAGCCCACCTCCACTGTTAACTAAGAAATAGACAATTTACTTGATTATTTCTCTTTTACTTTCTCATACACTAGCTAATTCCTGTATTCTAAAGAAAACTGACTCACTGGCTGTGTCCACGAATTATCAGACTCCTGTAGACAGAGGGAATCTTGGCTAGAGTCATAGAAGACCTCTCCTGAGGGGGGAGGAAAGGGTGAGAGGTAGAAAGAGAGAGAAAAATGTGAGCAAAGTAGCATTAACAGCTAAGTAGCTGAAAAGTGGTGATCAAATCAAAGTTAATTTGTCACGTGCGCTGAATACAACAGGTCTAGTAGACCTGTAACAGTCCTGACCTGTTTTATGTTGTTTTTATGTGTTTATGGTCAGGGCATGTGTTTTGGGTGGGCAGTCTATGTTATTCGTTTCTATGTTGGTTTTGGTTTGCCTGGTATGGCTCTTGATTAGAGGCAGGTGGTTTGCATTTTCCTCTAATCAAGAGTCATATTTAGGTAGGGCATTCACACTGTTTGTTTGTGGGTGGTTGTCTCCTGTGTCTGTGTCTATGTTTGCACCATACGGGACTGTATACGGTTTGTTCATTTCATGTAGTCTGTTCCTGTTCATTTCGTTCTTCACGTTGTATGTAAGTTCGTAGTTCAGGTCTGTCTACTTTCGTTTTGTTATTTTGTATCATTTTCAAGTATAGTTCGTTTTGTCTTGTTAAATAAATTCATCATGTCATTTCAACGCGCTGCACCTTGGTTCAATCCCTGCTCCTCCTCTTCGGATGAAGAGGAGGAGGACCGTCATTACAGAACCACCCACCAAATTACCAGAACCAAGCAGCGGGGAAGAGGACAGCAACCGCAGAAATCCCAGGACTTGTGGACTTGGGAGGAAGAGTTGAACGGAGAAGGACCCTGGGCACAGGCTGGGGAGTATCGCCGCCCCAAAGCTGAGCTGGAGGAAGCGAAAGCTGAGCGGCGGCGATATGAGGAGGCAGCACGGCAGCGGGACAGGTACGAGAGGCAACCCCAGAATTTTTTTGGGGGGGGGCTAGAGAGGAGTGTGGCTAAGCCAGGTAGCAGACCTGAGCGCACTCCTCGTGCTTATTATAAGCAACGCGTCACTGGTCAGGCACCGTGTTATGCGGTTAAGCGCACGGTGTCGCCAGTGCGTGCCCATAGCCTGGTGCGCTATAGGGCAGCCCCCCGAAAGTGTCAAGTGAGTGTGGGCATCCAGCCGGGGCGTATTGTGCCTGCTCAGCGCGTCTGGTCTCCTGTACGCAGTTTCGGTCCAGGGTATCCTGCGCCGGCTCTGCGTGCTGTGTCTCCGGGGCGCTGGGAGGGTGCAGTGCGTCCTATGCCTACGCTCCGCTCGTACCGGGCTAATGTGGGAGTGGAGCCTAAGGGAGAAGTGCGCGTAGTAGGCACTAGATCTCCAGTGCTCATCCACAGCCCGGTTCAACCTGTGCCTGCACTCTGGAGGGTACGGGCTGGAGTAGTATGCCAGCCTGGGGGAGTGGTGCCAAGGCTGCGCACCAGAGCTCCAGTACTCCCCCACAGCCCGGTCCTTCAGGTGCCTTTTAACATCAAGCCTCCTGTAGGTCTCTCCAGCCTGGTGGGTCCTGTGGCAGCCCCACGCACCAGGCTGTCTCTCCGTCTCCTCCCTACAGGTGTGCCCGTCTGCCCAGCGGTGCCTGAGCTGCCCGTCTGCCCAGCGGCGCCTGAGCTGCCCGTCTGCCCAGCGGCGCCTGAACTGCCCGTCTGCCCAGCGGCGCCTGAACTGCCCGTCTGCCCAGCGGCGCCTGAACTGCCCGTCTGCCCAGCGGCGCCTGAACTGCCCGTCTGCCATGAGCCTGCAAAGCTGCCCGTCTGCCATGAGCCTGCAAAGCTGCCCGTCTGCCATGAGCCTGCAAAGCCGCCCGTCTGCCAAGAGCCTACAGAGCCGTCAGCCAGACCGGAGCCGCCAGAGCCTTCCGCCAGACCGGATCCGCCAGAGCCTTCCGCCAGACCGGATCCGCCAGAGCCTTCCGCCAGACCGGATCAGCCAGAGCCTTCCGCCAGACCGGATCAGCCAGAGCCTTCCGCCAGACCGGATCAGCCAGAGCCTTCCGCCAGACCGGATCAGCCAGAGCCTTCCGCCAGACCGGATCAGCCAGAGCCTTCCGCCAGACCGGATCAGCCAGAGCCTTCCGCCAGACCGGATCAGCCAGAGCCTTCCGCCAGACCGGATCAGCCAGAGCCTTCCGTCAGACCGGATCAGCCTTCAGAGCCGTCCAGCCAGGATCCGCCAGAGCCAGCCAGCCGGGACCTGCCCCTTGTCCCAGTGTTGCCCCTTGTCCCGGTGTTGTCCCTCAGTCCGGAGCTGCCGTCCCTCAGTCCGGGGCGGCCCCTAAATCCAGCGGGACCCATGTCTAGGGTTCCCAGTCCAAGGTCGGTGGCGAGGGTCGCCACCTTGAGGAAGACACAGAAGCGGGGATTTATTATGGTGGGATTGGGACAGCGTCCTGAGCCGGAACCACCACCGTGGTCAACTGCCCACCCGGACCCTCCCCTGGACTTTGTGCTTGTGCGCCCGGCGTGCGCATCTTGAGGGGGGGGTACTGTAACAGTCCTGACCTGTTTTATGTTGTTTTTATGTGTTTATGGTCAGGGCATGTGTTTTGGGTGGGCAGTCTATGTTATTCGTTTCTATGTTGGTTTTGGTTTGCCTGGTATGGCTCTTGATTAGAGGCAGGTGGTTTGCATTTTCCTCTAATCAAGAGTCATATTTAGGTAGGGCATTCACACTGTTTGTTTGTGGGTGGTTGTCTCCTGTGTCTATGTTTGCACCATACGGGACTGTATACGGTTTGTTCATTTCATGTAGTCTGTTCCTGTTCATTTCGTTCTTCACGTTGTATGTAAGTTCGTAGTTCAGGTCTGTCTACTTTCGTTTTGTTATTTTGTATCATTTTCAAGTATAGTTCGTTTTGTCTTGTTAAATAAATTCATCATGTCATTTCAACGCGCTGCACCTTGGTTCAATCCCTGCTCCTCCTCTTCGGATGAAGAGGAGGAGGACCGTCATTACAAGACCTTACAGTGAAATGCTTACTTACAGGCTCTAACCAATAGCGCAAAAAAGGTATTAGGTGAACAATATGTAGGTAAAGAAATAAAACATCAGTAAAAAGACAGGCTATATACAGTAGCGAGGCTATAAAAGTAGCGAGACTACATTCAGACACCGGTTAGTCAGGCTCATTGAGGTAGTATGTACATGTAGATATGGTTAAAGTGACTATGCATATATGATGAACAGAGAGTAGCAGTAGCGTAAAAGAGGGGTTGGCGGGTGGTGGGTGGGACACAATGCAGATCGGGTCATTCATGCTTGGGGAAGACACATACCAGTTGCAGATCCACAAATTAGTTTCTCTTCTCATCCCCTCAGTCTCTCGTGGCCAATAGAGAATGGTATGTCATGGGAAGAGCAGGGCAATATGACATCATCATCATCATCATCACACTCTCTAATCAAGCCCCAGGTGGACTAAAGAGCAGTTTCTCACATTTTCCTTTCCCATCAATTTGTTAAGGATCGGCCCCTTTCCCTCTTAAGGATTGGACCCTTTTTTTAAAATTTGGCCTAAAATGACATACCCGAATCTAACTGCCTGTAGCTCAGGCCCTGAAGTAAGGATATCCATTTTCTTGGTACCATTTGAAAGGAAACACTTTGAAGTTTGTGGAAATGTGGAAGGAATGTAGGAGAATATAACACATTAGATCTGGTAAAAGATAATACAAAGAAAAAAACTAGTTTTTTTTTGTTTTTTGTACCATCATCTTTGAAATGCAAGAGAAAGGCCATTATGTATTATTCCAGCCCGGATGCAATTTAGATATTGGCCACTAGATGGCAGCATTGCATGTGCAAAGTTTTAGACTGATCCAATGAACCATTGGATTTCTATTCACAATGTTGTATCAAAACTGCCCAAATTTGCCTCATATGTTTATTAATAACTTTTCATGTTCAAAACTGTGCACTCTCCTCAAACAATAGCATGGTATTCTTTCACTGTAATAGCTACTGTAAATTGGACAGTGCAGTTAGAATAACAAGAATTTAATATTTCTGCAAATATCAGATATGTCTATGTTCTGGGAAATGTTCTTGTTACTTACAGCCTCATGCTAATCGCATTAGCCTATGTTAGCTCAACCGTCCCACCAATCCTGAAGAAGTTAATGAGCTCCATCTCTCTACACTACATCCCCTCTCCGTCGATATCCTGGTGCTTGGCAGGAGCCACAGTCTGCTGAGAGCTCAGTCTAGACATGTATTTGTGAAATCAGATTAGTTCTTGCTAATCTGCCTCCTTGGAGAGGAAGGTCATGTGACAGATTTATCTCCCAAGCATATGTTAAAGAAGGCTGCTACATATGTCACATTTTCATCCCTCCCTCCCTCTCTCCCTCCATCTATCCGTCCATCCAGATACAAGACAGATGATTGCTTAAGTTAGTGGATAGATGATAATGATCTGAATTCATGTTGTCAAGTATGGTTGTTGACATGTTGAATTGTGATCCTCCAATAAACTATCCCTACCATACATGTCTAGACTAGCAGTGTTTTTCATTCAGTTTACAATGTTAACATAACCATACTACAATAAAACAATGGACTCTTTTTCGAAAATAGATTATTATACACAAGCAAAACTGCATCATGTTATAGAGGGTAGCCTGAAGAAAAAGAACATGTTTAGTCAACATAGCCGTGGGAAGTAGTTTTGGGGTGGGGGTGCTGCAGGACTAACACAGGACTAGTGCACTACTTTTGTGAAAAAAAGTTCAACTAAATGTATTTGAGTGTTTACCAGCATGTGTAACTTCAGTCTGATAAATATCTGTGCAAAACAGTTAATCTGTTAATACTTGTGGAATTCTTGCTTGATATTTATTTTCCAGTTTCTTGAAATACTTTGCAAATACAAATATTTCGAAAACTGAAGGTGTCTACTCAGTTGTTTTACAATTTAGTAGACACCCTTATCCGAAGCAACTTACAGTAGTGAGTGCATGTATTGCATACTAATCCCCCATGGGAATTGAACCCCCAACCCTAGAGTTGAAAGCATCATTCTCTACTACCAACTGATCCACAACATCACATCACAAACCAGTTGATGTGTCAATCAATTACTGTATTGTGCATTGTCTTTATGGTGATCGAAAGTCCACAGGTATAAATCTAAATGACCAGCCTATGTACAATACAGTAATGTACATTTACATTAAGTGGTTTGTAAGGATGGCAAATTAATACTGCACAAAAAAATGCTTGTTTTATTTGATCAAGATAAATATTTAATTTGATGTGGATCTTTGGGTATTTGCCCATAACTTTGCACATTTTGATGTAAATATTTAATGAAAGGGTTTTGTTCTTTCTGGATTCAAGTAGAATAACGACCACAGAGAAAGGGAAAGGGCAACAACTCTTACAATTCCAACTGTTGAATCCTGCAAGATACTGTTTTATACAGCTACCTTTTTTGCCAAACCAGCAATGCTGACAATGTTCCTTAATTTAAGGTTAGGGCTAGAATTAATGTTAGCAGTGTTGTTAAGGTTAGGGTTACGGTTAGGAACATAAACTGTAGAACTATGTGGGGTTTAGCCATAACTTTGTGGCTGTGGTAACTAGTAACGACCCTGTAGCAGCCAGGATTTCACAGAAAGCATTAGCAACTTGTTATGAAATTAATATTCATACTACAACCACACAGTATAATATCACTTTCCAGATTAACTGTCAAATACACACGGCCAATATAGGAAAATACAATTTAGTCACAATAGACTCGACAACGGACAGATCTCTATCCATCCAGTGATCAGTTCAGGCGAACTAACGTTAGCAAGCTAAGTTAGTTAGCTATGTTCAAACAACGCAAACGACTGATTCGGCAAATCAGAAATTTGTTAAAGCTTAGTCGGGTCTTGGTCGGTTTCTATGGGTGATGCTGTATGGTTCTGTTTGTGTTGTAAAACATAACAGAAAATATAATTACCGATAAATAAATCATTAAAAAAAGAGATGATAGCATCCGGTTTAGACTGTTCATAATCTCTATTGCTGAGCCATAGTAGTGGAGCTCCAGTGGCGCAATCGGTTAGCGCGCGGTACTTATATGACAGTACATTGTAGAGCTATGCCGAGGTTGTGAGTTCGAGCCTCACCTGGAGCAGTATTTTTACTGCTGCAGAAAAGTGGATTTAGGTATCTGTTGAATTTGAGATAATATTGAATACGTGAACCAGCCTCTCTGTACCTACCTAAACTGTCAGTGACTGACAATTAAGCAGTGTAGACAAAGATGATATCAGGTAGGGACTTTCTTCTCCAACTTATTTTTTTTGCCTAAACCTAGTAGATACAAACATGTAGGTAGAGTAGCCTACACATTACTGCACTGTGGGAACTAGAAGCACCTGCATTTCGCTACACTCGCAATAACATCTGCTAACCACGTGTATGTTACCAATACAATTTGATTAGATTTAATCACGATTTGTCATGTCTTAGCTACATGCTATTTCTTAGCTACATGTTATCATTAACATATATTCCTGTTGTTTTATGTTGCGCTGATCAAGGCACGTGCACAGGGGTATTTAGGTGAGTGATGATCACATTCACATCCATGCGTGCTTCGAAATGAAGACATACAACAAAATAGCTATTATCCACACTCCCATCGTGGGGGAAAGTCGTGTATATCCGTAACGGACATTTTGGTGACCTTATTTGACTTTTTCTGCTGCTTTTGAGACCTGGTTCGATCCCCCCTTGGGACACTACTTGATTGAGTAAATAAAACACAAAACAATCACAGTACAGTAACTATTGGTCACTATTATGCATTATTATTGTAATATGTATTCATCATAGAATTGTGTCAGTTATTAATGATAAACCTTTAAACTGCACTCTTCCTCTCCTCTCTATTTTTCAGCTCCAGATGACAAAACCTACACAGTCCAAGGATTGCAGGTCTGCCGACTTCCTTCTGGTCACACATTGTATTCAGAGAAATATCCAATAAACCAAAGACATTGCTTTAACTGTGATTGTAGTTTATTGAAGATATTTTCCTCAAATAAAATGTAGCATACATAAAATAAACAAGTTAGTACATTTTTTTTTACATTGTGTCTAATGTGGGTGTGTGAGAGGGAGACATGTTTTTCAACTCAGAAAAAAGCACACAGAATTTCCTCAAACTGTAAACATTAAGCCATAGTCTTTTACAATATTATCAATCACACTTTGATTTAATAGATATTTAGAGTAATTATGTAGATATTGAGAATGGATATGAAGGAGTAGATATCTCCAATACTAAAATAAAATGGACCAAACATTAAATAAACAAGTAATTACAACTTATTTACATTGTGGATAATGTGTGTGAGCGCATGTTGTTTTATTTTTCCTTGTCAGCCACCCATCTCTGCTTGTCAGTCTTAATAGGCCCAGTGTACGCACTTCTGGGTGAGTCTGTCAGGCAGTGGTGGAGTGCATGGCAGATCTGA
Organism: Salvelinus fontinalis; assembly: GCF_029448725.1. Taxonomy (NCBI): domain Eukaryota; kingdom Metazoa; phylum Chordata; class Actinopteri; order Salmoniformes; family Salmonidae; genus Salvelinus; species Salvelinus fontinalis. Next base: position 14,436,675 of record NC_074701.1, on the reverse strand, counting down.
AAGAGAGATGCACAAAGTGACAGTAAGTACAGTGGGGAGAACAAGTATTTGATACACTGCCGATTTTCCTACTTACAAAGCATGTAGAGGTCTGTAATTTTTACAATTCAACTGTGAGAGACAGAATCTAAAACAAAAATCCAGAAAATCACATTGTATGATTTTTAAGTAATTCATTTGCATTTTATTGTATGACATAAGTATTTGATACACCAGAAAAGCAGAACTTAATATTTGGTACAGAAACCTTTGTTTGCAATTACAGAGATCATACGTTTCCTGTAGTTCTTGACCAGGTTTGCACACACTGCAGCAGGGATTTTGGCCCACTCCTCCATACAGACCTTCTCCAGATCCTTCAGGTTTCGGGGCTGTCGCTGATGTTATTGCGACCACACCCTGACCACACCCTTGTAGTAGGCCATTCGGTGATTAGCCTGGGAAAAATTACTTTCAACCATGTACAGTAAAGAGGATCTGGATTGACAAGTAGGCTAAATCATGTGAAGTTACAAACCTCTAGGGCTTAGTCTACGCTCAATTTAAATAAAGGATGCAGGACATGAGCTCTAAGACCATGCCTCAGGACTACCTGGCCTGACGACTCCTGGCTGTCCCTGTCTCCAGTCCACCTAGTCGTGCTGCTCATCCAGTCTCTGCTGTTTATGTCTGCAGCTATGGAACCCTGACCTGCTAAAGGCTCATCGGAGATACTAACTTGTCCCAGACCCGCTGTTTGACACTGTCTCCCTCTACCGGACCTACTGTCTCAACATCTAAATGCTCAGCTATGAAGAGCCAACTGGCATTTACTCCTGAGTTGCTGAACTATTGCACCCTCTATAACCCTCTTATTTGACACTGCTGGTCATCTATGAACATTTAAACGTCTTGAAGAATAATCTGGCTAAATAGCTGTACTCTTTTATAATCTCCACCTGCACAGCCAGAAGAGGACTGGCCAACCCTCAGAGCCTGGTTCCTCTCTAGGTTTCTTCCTAGGTTCCTGCCTTTCTGGGGAGTTTTTCCTAGCCACTGTGCTTCTACGTCTGCATTGCTTGCTCTTTGGGGTTTTAGGCTGGGTATCTGTATAAGCACTACTGCTGATGTAAAATGGGTTTTTATAAAATACATTTGATAGATTGCTTGTATATGCTTCTATTCATGTCAGTAACTCTAAATCTAAATGTGACATTGAGTTGTCTTATATTTCCTCAATAGGAAGTTGTACCTTAAACTAACACTTTTCCCTGGTCTTTCCTACTGGGTACAGGGGGCTTCAGGTTTGGGAATGTAGGGCCTAGAGAATTGGAATATTAACAATAATTAGTGTCCACAATTATGAATGAACTTCATCATGGGTTCGCTGTGTATCTCAACTGATTGAGAATTGCTGATCATATACTGTATATGTCTATTTTCTTTAGAAAATCTGACACCAAACCACACAATTGTATCCAGTGAGAGTGCACACAACCATTATGTTATTTTTGACTTGGTAAAATAAGCTAACATCGACGCTAGCCTACTACACCCCATATCAACCAACTAGCCAACTAGGTGTAACAAGGCTATAGTATACTGTAACGTTACTGTAGACAACTGTACATTACATTATTATCCACCTAGCTAGCTAGTGATAGCTTAGCTAGCTCCAAAGAAACAACCAATGAATGACATCAGGTTTTTTAACAAAAGATCTATCTATCTATCTAGCTTGTATGATTGCATGTAAAACAACTTTACAAATGATTACAACGTTTGAAAGCAAAGTTGACTTACCAGTATGCTGCTCTCTCGGGAACTAGAGTGCATCCAGATATGAGTTTAGCTAGCGCCGTTAGCATTAGCTAGCTAGCAGCGCCAGCATGTTAGGTATGAAAGTATCTATCCAGCAACAATGTCGAGGTCAAAGACGAAAGAAACTATGTTAAGCCATGCTGACTTCATAAGATAAATACTTAAAGGCTAAATACTTAAAGGCTGAACGTACATTTATGTGACTAACTAGCTAACTTTAGCTTGCCAGCTCAGTGACCGGTGATGCACCTATTTCTGTTTACAGAGTGTGCGTCCCTCCCCCTCCCATGTCCCGTATGGAGAAGCGCCACTGAGTCAACATGTGGCCTTAATTATATTACATCCGGGTTGGTTTACAAAGCCCATTGACAATTCATGGGAAACTGTTTAGGGCTAATGTGTAGGCCTAGCAATTTTCTAGTTATTCTGTTTTTGTGACACTATTTGGTGGGAAGACTTTGCCAAGGCCTAATATAAAGTGCAAATATATTATTCGTTTTTAGCTGTATGTGTAAGAAGTGTGTTTCTAACTCACACACTATTTAATCAACTGAGCTGAAGTAGTTCCCTCTCATTATCTATATATAGGAGGCAGCATGACTGAATTTCTACACAAATCTATTGGGCTGTAATAAGACTTGCTGTTTAACTTCACTAGAGGGGATGGTATTTGATAATTAACTGCATTTGAACTTGGACAAGGTGAGAGTGACTGTAGTTGAGGTAATTTACCAGTATTACATTAGAATGGTGTATTTAGTATACTTCTCTGGCTAGCCTGTAATGTCCTGTATCAAGTTCCACTCGGGGGCGCTGTTGTCCATGCTATGAGTGGGGTGTGCCATCTCTAGTTAAGTACATCAATGAGGCTTGGTGGCTGGTAGTGACTGGCAACGCCTCTCTTTAGTTGAATGATTTAGACACATTTGATTGATGCATCATTCGCAACCTTTCTGTTGACATGAATGCCGTTTCTTTTAAATGTCAGAATGTTGTCCTATACTGATTTGTCTGTGTGCGCATGTTTGAGAATGCTCCCTGAACTTTATCAGAATGTTCTCCTATACTGATTCAATGTTGAATACATCCTACTGTATACATTACACTATAGAAAACATGGTCAAATGTAAATGTTGCGGGGAAGAACATGTAAAACAAATAGACGTTAGGGGAATGTGAAAAAGCTGATGAGAAAACTCTTTAGAAATAGGCTATAAGCTGTTATTTAGGTAACACCTAATTAATTTAGACAACCGTGTGTGAGTGGATGGATCCATTATGAAGAAAAGTAACACATGATAGAGGAGAGAGATTTTACGGTAGAAAAAACTGAGCCCTGAGAGCTTTGGCAGCTGCCCCCCCCCCCCCCCCCCCCCCCTCCGCTCAACTCCCCTCCCCTCTCTCCCTCCTCCTCTTCCCGACCCCAATACACACACACAGGATTTGACATCATCTCAAATTAAATGACTCCAAGATTCATATAATTGACTCTTACACGGAAAGAACACAGCTGATTTAAAAAACATTCGGTGTCGAGGGATTTAACCTTTTGTCCATTTAGTGCCCTCCCAGGAACACTTGAACGCTAAATGCAATTAGCATGAGATCAGTGGAAACAAGGTCACAACAGGTGATGAACTTGTCCCTCTTGTACTGCAAAAATGAAAAGTCTTCTCCCCACCAGTACTTCCAAGACTCTCACAAGCTCTGTAGCTGTATGGAGGAGTTTTTCAATTTAACATCAGGCCCGAGGACCCCAGCAAAAATCTGCATTTTTTTCACTGCTTATATTTAGCATCCCATTGAAGTATTTTACTTTCAGGAAAACCAGGCCTACAAGTACAACACAAAACATGACATAAACACTTGCATTCATGAGTTTTATTGACAAATGTCAACAACAAAAATAAATAAATAAGGTACACCAAGCAAAAACCTGATAAGAATTAATTTAGGAGAATAGAAATGGTTAGGTAGGAAACTAATATCCAACTAGTCAGTGACAACTGTGTGGAGTTTGGAGTTTGTGACAGCAACTATGTGAGTTTATTACAGTATTATAGGCACTATGTCCTGGGATTTCCAATCACCTTCTATGTAGAAGAATCTCTTTACCTTTTAACTACTCTGAGCATCATAGAGCAAGACAGATCACATGTACGTGTTTGTGAGAGTTTCAGCTTTTCATAGCTGGGTCATAATATAGCACAAACCATCCGGGACTCTACAGACGTTTTTGTGAGAAGACACACACTCATCCCAAATTGAATGACTAAGAACTATATAATTGACTGCCCTTGTCTCACAAAAACCACTCTAGCTCAGCCCCCGTTTATCACACAGACTAATGGCTGGTATCTATGGATGCAAAATAACTAGACAAATTCAACGGTACAACCCCAAAGTCTGTAGCGCAAATGTTTAAAAGGGGTTAGAAGTCCAAAACGTGCCGGCGATACGGTGGGACTCAAGGAGTTTAAAATATTAGCCTAAACAATATATGCTGACAAAAGCACATATCACAGCATACTACAGGTGACAGATGGATCTACAATTTTGGGGGGGGGGGGGGCGTATGACTGTGAGATGGTCTAAAATATAATTTCCCCCTCCAGAATTGAGCCCAATAACATTTTGGTCCATGTTATCAGGGAGGTGTGCTATTCAACAATAAACATTATCACCTGCTGTAGCCCAACTGATGAGGAATATTGGCTATAAATAAATAGGCTGAGGGTTGCCCATCTGCATTTAGCTAGATCAAACTCTAAGCATTATCTTGTTGCTAGTTAGCAACATATTGAAGGCTTGAATGTACCCCCAAAAAGCTTCACTGGCACTCAGCCAGGATCATGTACTGTGAATATAATGTAGGCCTCCATGTTACACCTGACCCGTGTTACATTTAGTAACACGCTACGTGCGCATAAACGATGCCGCTGCTAAAAACTCAGGTTCTAAAATGGTTCCTAAATTTGGGGGATTTGAGAAATAAGTGTACACTAGAAAGCTCTGTGATCCTCCTCTTTTAACAGTGGCCATCAAAACTGCTTTCAAATGTGTTTTCCCGCGACTGCATTAAGAACGTTGTAGGCTACAATGCATGCATGTTTCTCTTCCTGTGCGCCACTCAAAATGAATATAATGTTCTTGCATACAGTAGAATGCGAAAGTCTGACCAATTGAATAGTTAAACGATTCTACTATGGGGTTGTCTAATTTTGCTGTTGCTTTACTTGTGTTGTTGGGTGAGGAAAATGAACAACAAATTTTCATGAGAAAATTCAAATTTTTGTATTACCAAAGGAAATGGGTGTCAACTCCGCCTGGCTCTCATTTGGATCATAGGTGCCAGGTCCCGGACCCAGCAGGACCCGGCCCAATTTAATACCTGGTTATCGAGGTAATTTCCTTCGTAGGCGACTTTAGAGGTCAGCATGTGGGAGAAGTTGGAGGTCAGGGATGATGGACAGGTTTCCTACTAGTAGGCTAATTACCAGTTGGAGGGTGTTGAAGTGGATTTTTCCCAGTCATATGTAGTAAATACTACCTTCCCACTTGATTATGAATGCAGAGTAACCCCATTAAGACACATGTTCTTGTACTGTACTCTGGGAGTCGTAGGCCGATCTGCTGCTCTCTGCCCATATAGGCCTTCTCCTAAGTCACACACACACACATCACCATATCTCCATTTGTGGAGACAGTGTATTGTATGAAAGCTTGTCGGTTCAGGATAGACAGGTTTTGATGGAGACATGCCAAACACACCATCATCACCACAACACACGTGTTTGTCTCTCCAATCATTTCCAGGAATGTTTTTTCTTTTTTTTTCTCCGATTGTTCTTTTTTCTCTCTCCTCACTTCACACTCAACTCAAATGTGCCCTTGGGTAAATTAGGCCTGAGTTTCTTCTCTGACATATTTTGTGTGGATTGTGTTGGCTAAATGATGAACAGGACTGTAGTGAAACACTGAATGTGTGTTTGCGTTGTTCATGTAGTTGCTTGTGTGCACATCTTTTGTGACACAGGTATGTGTTCCAGTGAAATGGCACGCATAGTTGTCCCTTTCTAGTTTGATCATGTTTGAACAGTACTTGTTGGATGGTGATCTGTCGCATTGATTTCACAAGGTCTCCATATATCAAAGCTAAAATCCTCCCAAAATCTCCTTCCTCAGTCTTATGACTAAATGGGGCATGATGTAGGCCTAGCAGCGTATGTACCTGTTTGGTTCGTCATCATATTGGTATAGATTTTTTTTAAACGACGTTATTCTCATTGAGATTAAAAATCTATTTTTAAGAGCAACCTGGCCAAAATAGCAGCATATAACATTTTATACAAATACACACTTACAAAGCACAGTTGGAAAACAGACATTTACCACTTGATGAGGCATGATGCTCTGGAGAGGTGTGGTGCATCTAGGGGGTCAAACAGAAGCTCTATCTTTTTCGGTGAAAAAAGCCCTGTGAAAGGGTGAGATAGTGGTGAGACTTGGGAATGAACAGCAGGTGAAGGGTTTTTGAGCGTGGTGGTGGGGCCCGTTCCTTTATCTCCTCCTTCATCTGCCCTGGGGTGACCGAACTGTCATTCATTGGAAAATAAATCACTTTCTCTGCTCTGACTCATGTTTAACCCTAACAACACTGAGAATGCTATAGTGAAGTAACATAGTCATGGGCAGGGCTCTAAAGTGCGACCAGTTTTATCACATATGCTCATTTTTATTTTGCTGTGCGACTTGGAATTTGAATTTGGGAGCACCAGTGACGCGTAGTAAAATAATCTGCCAGAATAATTAGGCTTCGCTGTAGGGGAGAGTGGGGTAAATTGAGACATTTGTTTACATTCAGCTTTTTTTACATACACTCTGTCAAGGGAAATACAATATTCTTTCTAACAAAGTTATATACATACAGTACCTTCAGAAAGTATTCATACCCCTTGACTTATTCCACATTTTGTGTTAAAGCTTAAATTCTACACACAATACCCCATAATGACAGTGTTTTTAGAAATTCTTGCAAACTTATTGAAAATGAAAAACAGAAATATCAAATTTACATGAGTATTCAATACTTTGTAGAACTACCTTTGGTGACGATTACAGCTTTGTCATATGTCTGTATCAGCTTTGCACATCTGGATTCGGGGATTTTCTCCCATTCTTCCTTGGAGATTTTCTCAAGCACTGTAAAGTTAGATGGTAGGGGCAGTGAACAACAATCTTCAAGTTTTTCCCCAGATGTTCAATGGGATTCAAGTTTGGGCTTCGGCTGGGCCACTCAAGGACTTTCACATTCTCGTTCTAAAGCCACTAAAGCATTGCTTTGGATGTATGCTTGGGTTCATTGTCCTGTTGGAATGTAAATCTTCGCCCCAGTCTAAGGTCGTTTGCACTCTGAAGCAGGTTCTCATCAAGGATTTTTCTGTATTTGGCTCCATGTCTCCATTCATTGTTCCATCTATTCTTTCCAGTCTCCCAGTCACTGCCACTGAAAAGCATCCCCATAGCATGATGCTGCCACCACAATGCTTCACAGTAGGGATGGTGTTAGATGGATGGTGAGCTGTGCCTGATTTTCTCCAGACATAGCGCTTTGCATTCAGGCCAAATAGTAAAATATTTGTCTCATCAGACCATAGAATCTTTTGCCTATGATCTCAGAGTCTTTCACGTGCCTTTTTGCAAACTCCAGGCATGCTGTCATGTGCTTTTTTTTTCTCAGGAATGGCTTCCGTCTTGCCACTCTCCTATAAAGCCCAGATTGGTGAAATGCTGTAGAGGCTGTTGTCCTTCTGGCAGGTTCTCACATCTCAGCCATGGAACTATGTCATTCTGTCAGAGCAGTCATTGGCCTCTTGGTTACCTCCCTGACCAAGGTCCTTCTTGCCCAGTTGCTCAGTTTGGTCGGACAGCCAGCTCTGGTCTGGTCTGGGTAGTTCCATATTTTGAGAGCACTGTGCTCTTGGAAACTTTCAATACTCTAGAAATTGTTTTATACCCTTCCCCAGATATATGCCTCATCACAATTCTATCTTGGAGATCTATGGACAGTTCCTTGTACTTCATGGTATAGTTTCTGCTCTGACACGTACTGTCAACTGTCGGACCTTAAATAGACAGGTGTGTTTCTTTTTAAATCATGTCCAAACAATTGAATTGGTCACAGGTGGACTCCAATCAAGTTTTAGTGACATCTCAAGGATGATCAAAAGTAAATTGGATGCACATGAGCTCAATTTGGAGTGTCATAGCAAAAGAGGTGTTAATACTTAAATAAATGAGATATTTATGCATTTCATTTTCAATACATCTGCAAAAATCTGTAAAAACACATTTTCACTTTGTCATTATAGCGTATTGTGTGTAGATGGGTGAGAAAAAGGCTACATTTGTGTAGCAAACTGCTTTTTGGGGGGGACAGGTCAAAAAGTTTGAGAACCACTGAGCTAGCAAACAGATTGCTGATGTGCTGTACATCTATAGGACCAGTCATGTTACCTAATTAACTAGTTAAAGAGCTTCTCCAGTACTTTTATATACTTTTTAGACAGTAGTTCTGAAAGGAGGGCTCATGAGCCAAAAGTTGTCCCTGAAAAATTGCATACTACGTCACATATGTGCAGATATGTGCACGAGATCATTGCTTTCGCTCTCGCTCTGCTGAGTGTGAATCTTGCTAGCTGTCACTCAAATGGCGAGGGGCTGAAGCTCATTGGCTCAAACTCGAATTGCTAGGGGGGCTGACCCACGTGGGGGAAAATGTAGGTAAAATGGCACAGCACAGCTTCCAGAGAAAATAGTCACTTTCAAACTAGGGATTTCGTGGCAAAACAGTAATTCTGCTCATAGATTATGCATGTATGAACTACACATTGACACATCCAGCCCCAAAATACTTACTAGTCGCCAAAGTTCTGTAGCATGTCTCTACCAACCTGGTAACTTTACTAGTATCCTAACATTTTGAGGCACAGAAAGAATGGAAGGGATAACTTCTTCAGAAGGGATAACTTCTTCAGGAGATCAGTGATAATAGCAATGAATGAATGACAGATTTGCACATCATCGTTCTTAAAGAGACAGTGTACAATTTTCAATGTAATGCATCTCAATGGACGGGTTAGCTGACAACGTCACAAACTATGCGCACTCTTCAATGGCGCACAAGTCCATGTGTTGTTGTGATTCTAGATGGCCAGATAGCAAGCAACAATGTCAAGAAGCTGCCATGTTGGGAATTGTAGATGGCTCATTTCAACTATAATGAACAAAAATAGAAACACAGCATGCAACAATTTCAACAATTTTACGGAGTTACAGTTCATATAAGGAAATCAGTGAATTGAAATAAATTCATTAGGCCCTAATCTATAGATTTCACATGACTGGGCAGGGGCTCAGCCATGGGTGGGCCTGGGGAGCCAATCAGAATGAGTTTCCCCCCACAAACGGCTTTATTACAGACAGAAATACTCCTCAATTCATCAGCTGTCCGGGTGGCTGGTCTCAGAAGATCCCGCAGGTGGAGAAGCCGGATGTGGAGGTGCTGGGCTGGCATGGTTACACGTGGTCTGCGGTTCATTGCCCCCAGCACAAGGTGCACCTGTGTAATGTTCATGCTATTTAATCAGCTTCTTGATATGCCACACCTGTCAGGTGGATGGATTATCTTGGCAAAGGAGAAATGCTCACTAACAAGGATGTAAACAAATTTGTGCACAACATTCGAGAGAAATAAGCATTTGTGAGTATTGATCATTACTGGGATATTTTATTCCAGAAGAAAAGTTTGTGTTCATACGCACATCCTTAGAAACATAGGTGCTGGGCTAATAAAGAATACTAGTATAAACAAGAAGGCCCGCACCCTGTTTAAAGCTCCCAATTCATTGCTTTATTCAGAACGTGTCAACAAGGTGCATGTTGCGTTTATATTTTTGTTCAGTATAGTTATATCCTGTTTTTGATGCCATGTCTTGAGGTGTTTTGACTGATGTCACGTCTTTGCTAATATGGCAAAATTTTGCTAGCTAGCTTACCAACAACTATAACAATTCTATTTGAGAGACAAAACGTGCTCATTGTGCAAATGTATTTATGTTTTCAATAAACACCGGAAACAAACTATAATTTACAGTTTGTCAACAATCTACGTCAACCTTGTCTGTTTTGCCCCATAGTTGCACACACGTCGGTTTTGTTGCTAAACAACCAACCTGTCTATTGGAAACCTAATATTCCACAAATTACTGTGTAATTTCAATGACAGGTGTTTGTATCAACATTTTAGCTTTTTTTAAATGACAAATGTCTTTACAGGGTTACATATTAGTTTCTAGGGCACAACAAGTAGGCCCAATAAAGGCTGTATCTCATTCAATTAAAACATATATTCTGGTGCTCCTAAAGTTTATGTGGTGCTCCTAATTCTTTTAGGAACATTTTAATTTAGAGCCGTGGTCATGGGGAAGTCTGTATGCTGTATGACGGAACAGTCAATATGAGTAGCAATGTGAGTAGCTTTGCACACAGAGGAAATCCTATAAGGATTTAGTTGTAGATAAAGTTGCTGGAAAAACTTCAGTTGTAGTTGTTTAGTTGTCACAATCACTCATTTATTAAAAGAACAGATGGATAAAATATTAATTTCCCAATTGGATCAGAGCCCACACTGGATTCAAAACAGCTATTTTCACCATGCACAGTATTTTTTCTAAGAGCAGTGAACTAGCTGTAGAAAATGGATGTGGGAAATACATCCACTGTAGAAAACAGAACCATTATCACATCTTTTACAGTCAAATGAAACAAAACCCTTCACCATACAATGTCTGTCAGTTCCCCTAATTGTCGAGAGATGTCCCGCAACTCCGTGGGACATAATCCAGGCGTTTCAATGTTTCGAAAGGCCTCCTGCAACTGTACTCCAAAAATCTTTAGATCTCAGTCCCTTCGTGATTAATGACAGAACTATGTGTCATGAGATATAATTCACGTGTCTTTGGATAGCGCTGAGTGCTAGCCGTCTGGGAGCAGTGACAGCTCATATAGCCCTGCTGTTATGTATAGTGGCCCGTGGGGCTGTACTCATTGTGTCAAGGTATAATTATAGTGATTTCTTTCCCACAGAGCCCTGTCAGGTTGGTGATGAGGGTTCTGTCAGAGCACCAAGGGGAAGTTGTCACACCCTGATCTGTTTTACCTGTCTTTGTGATTGTCTCCGCCTCCTTCCAGGTGTCGCCCATCTTCACCATTATCCCCTGTGTATTTATACCTGTGTTCTCTGTTTGTCTGTTGCCAGTTCATTTTGTTTCTTCAAGCCTACCAGCGTTTTTGTTCTCAGCGCCTGCTTTTCCCAGTCTCTCTTTTCTCGCCCTCATGGTTTTGACCCTTGCCTGTCTTGACTCTGAGCTTGCCTTCCTGACCACTCTGTCTGCCCCTGAGCCTGCCTGCCAACTTGTACCTTTGCCCCACCTCTGGATTGTTGCTCTCTGCCTACCCTGACCCTGAGCCTGCCTGCCGACCTGTACCTTTGCCTCACCTCTGGTTTACTGACCCCTGCCTGCCTTGACCTGTCTATTGCCTGCCCCGGTTGGAATATTAAACCAGTAAATTTGACGTGTCTGCATCTGGGCCTTACCTTGATTCCTGATACAAATGTATTATTTCTACTCAAGTTGTAACCAAAAAAGTGTTACTCAAATCAAAATATTTTTTATATTTAAGATTCTTCAAAGTAGCCACCCTTTGCCTTGATGACAGCTTTGCACACTCTTGGCATTCTCTCAACCAGCTTCATGAGGTAGTCACCTGGAATGCATTTCTATTATTAACAGGTGTGCCTTGTTGAAAGTTAATTTGTGGAATTTCTTTCCTTCTTCATGCATTTGAACCAATCAGTTGTGTTGTGACAAGGTAGGGGTGGTATACAGAAGATAGCCCTATTTGGTAAAAGACCAAGTCCATAATATGTCAAGAACAGCTCAAATAAGCAAAGAGAAACAACAGTCCATCATTACTTCAAGACATGAAGGTCAATCAAAACGGAACATTTCAAGATCATTAAAAGTTTCTTCAAGCGCACTCGCAAAAACCATCAAGCGCTATGATGAAACTGGCTCTCATGAGGACCGCCACAGGAAGACCCAGAGTTACGTCTGCTACAGAGAATAAGTTCATTAAAGTTAACTGCACCTCAGATTAAAGCCAAAATAAATGCTTCACAGAGTTCAAGTAACAGACACATCTCAACATCAACTGTTCAGAGGAGACTGAGTGAATCAGGCCTTCATGGTTGAATTGCTCCAAAGAAACCACTACTAAAGGAGACCAATAATAAGAAGAGACTTGCTTGGGCCAAGAAACATGAGCAATGGACATTAGACCGGTGGAAATCTGTCCTGTGGTCTGATGAATCCAAATTTGAGATTTTTGGTTCCAACCGCCATGTCATTGTGAGACGCAGAGTATGTGAACAGGTTATCTCCGCATGTGTGGTTCCCACCTGAAGCATGGAGGAGGAGGTGTGATGGTGTGGGGGTGCTTTGCTTAGAATTCAAGGCACACTTAAACAGCATTGCTACCACAGCATTCTGCAGCGAGATGCCATCCCACCTGGTTTGCGCTCAGAGGGACTATCATTTGTTTTTCAACAGGACAATGACCCAAAATACACCTCCAGGCTGTGTAAAGGCTATTTGACCAAGAAGGAGAGTGATGGAGTGCTGCATCAGTTGACCTGGCCTCCACAATCACCCAACCTCAACCCAATTGAGATGGTCAGGGATGAGTTGGACCGCAGAGTGAAGGAAAAGCAGCCAACAAGTGCTCAGCATATGTGGGAACTCCTTCAAGACTGTTGGAAAATCATTCCTCATGAAGCTGGTTGAGAGAATGCAAAGAATATGCATAGCTGTCATCAAGGCAAAGGGTGGCTACTTTGAAGAATCTCAAAAAGCAATTTTTTGGTTACAACATTATTCCATTTGTGTTTTTTCATAGTTTTGATGTCTTCACCATTATTCTACAATGTATAAAATAGTAAAAAATTAAGAAAAACACTTGAATGAGTTGGTATGTCCAAACTTTTGACTGGTACTGTATATGTTTATTTTCTTTTGAAAATCTGCCACTAAACCACACAATTAAAAAAAGAATCAAGGGAGACCTGGCAAACAGGGCAGAGCATTCAAGTAAAAGGAAAATCCATAACATCAACTATGGTAGGGATAAAGACAATGTGACACCACCACAGCTGCATGAATGTGTTGTTTCTCTATAATGTTGGCTAATTCAACCATTTCCAGACCCAATGAATAACAGAACAGTATGAAGGATACTGTTGCTGTATTGTAGCCTACTCTACTGTATTGTAGCCTACTCTACATTTAGTAATGTTGTACTGTAGCCTACTGTACCCCATATCAACCAACTTGCCGACTAGTAGTGACAAGGCTATATAGTTGTCATTTACTAATGCTGTAACGGGACTGTAGCCTACTGTACACCACTGGAACGAACTGCAAAATCTCTGAAGCTGGAGACTCTTACCTCCCTCACTAGCTTTAAGCACCAGCTATCAGAGCAGCTCACAGATTACTGCACCTGTACATAGCTCATCTGTAAATAGCCCATCCAATCTACCTCCTCCCCATACTGTATTTATTTATTTATTTATTTATTTATCTTGCTCCTTTGCACCCCAGTATCTCAACTTGCACATTCATCTTCTGCACATCCTACCATTCCAGTGTTTAATTGCTGTCACGTTCCTGACCTTATTTCCCTTGTTTTGTATTTATTTAGTATGGTCAGGGCGTGAGTTGGGGTGGGTTGTCTATGTGTGTTTTTCTATGTTGGGTTTTTGTTTTCGGCCTGGTATGATTCTCAATCAGAGGCAGCTGTCAATCGTTGTCCCTGATTGAGAATCATACTTAGGCAGCCTGGGTTTCATGTTTGGTTTGTGGGTGTTTGTTTCCTGTGTCAGTGTTTGTGCCACACGGGACTGTTACGGTTAGTTCTTTTGTTATTTTGTATTGTGTCTTGTTTTCATGGATATTAAAATCATGGAAACTTACCACTCTGCACATTGGTCCTCCGATCCTTCTTGCCTCTCCTCGTCCGAGGAGGAGGAAGAAATAGACTGCCGTTACAATTGCTATATTGTAATTTCTTTGCCACCATGGCCTATTTATTGCCTTACTCTCTTATCCTACCTCATTTGCACATGCTGTATATAGATTTTTCTACTGTATTATTGATTGTATGTTTGTTTATTCCATGTGTAACTCTGTGTTGTTGTATGTATCGAACTGCTTTGCTTAATCTTGGCCAGGTCGCAGTTGCAAATGAGAACTTGTTCTCAACTAGCCTACCTGGTTAAATAAAGGTGAAATATGTATTTTGTTTTTAATTAACCACCTAACGTAAACTCACCCCATTCCGTACAAATGTGCGCAAACACAATATTCAAACGAGGCTACAAAGAAAACTAATGGAACTGTAGCGACTGTGTTGACTTCAAAATCGGGGGGGGTGAACTACGTTTCTATACAAGCGTTGGTCAACATGGTAATGGCTCTATAGTATTGGAGAAAAGTTGAAAAAACTGACCCTCCGTTACATCGTGACGTGTCATGCCGTAACATACAGCACGCATAAAGCAACTATTTCTGTCTTACAATCTCTCCCCACCAGGTGTAGCACTTCTCTCATCGTTTAAAAACAAGAAATGGACAGCGACGGGGGTAAGGGGGGATACCTAGTCATTTTTTGCGTCATAACTGCAAGTGATCATCATTCTCAAAGCCGCTGTTTACTTCTGAAGATCACTTTAGCACTGCCCTAAAAACCCGATTCAAATTCGACACAAACCTTCAAATAGGTATTTAAATGACACATTATATAAACTCTTTATAGTGTTTTATTTACATTTTAGAGGCGATAAGGTGATAAGTTGGACAGATCGAGTGGAAAAAAAGCAATTTTCCCACACAACATCTCTCCTTCTCACTATCACGCATTAGTTTCGCTTCCCCACCCGCCATTTTTAAAAAGATCAGACGGGGCTCATTGCCTTCTTGAATCATGCAGAAACTGGCAGCGTGGGGGTCATGTAATTGATTCTGTTGGAAAGGGGAGAAATTGTGCTTTACAATTGTATTGACATTACAGTTGATCTGGAAGTATTATGTTTTTGGGGCGCTAAAATAATCAATCAATCAATTTTATTTTATATAGCCCTTCGTACATCAGATAATATCTCGAAGTGCTGTACAGAAACCCAGCCTAAAACCCCAAACAGCTAGAATGCAGGTGTAGAAGCACGGTGGCTAGGAAAAACTCCCTAGAAAGGCCAAAACCTAGGAAGAAACCTAGAGAGGAACCAGGCTATGAGGGGTGGCCAGTCCTCTTCTGGCTGTGCCGGGTGGAGATTATAACAGAACTATGCCAAGATGTTCAAAAATGTTCATAAGTGACAAGCATGGTCAAATAATAATCATGAATAATTTTCAGTTGGCTTTTCATAGCTGATCATTAAGAGTTGAAAAACAACAGGTCTGGGACAGGTGGCGGTTCCATAACCGCAGGCAGAACAGCTGAAACTGGAATAGCAGCAAGGCCAGGCGGACTGGGGACAGCAAGGAGTCACCACGGGCGGCAGTCCCGACGCATGGTCCTAGGGCCCAGGTCCTCCGAGAGAAAGAAAGAGAGAAGGAGAAAATTAGAGAGAGCCAAGATTTTCAAAATGTTCATAAATGACAAGCATGGTCAAATAATAATCAGGAATAAATCTCAGTTGGCTTTTCATAGCCGATCATTAAGAGTTGAAAACAGCAGGTCTGGGACAGGTAGGGGTTTCGTAACCGCAGGCAGAAACAGTTGAAACTGGAATAGCAGCAAGGCCGGGCGGACTGGGGACAGCAAGGTGTCAGCATGCCCGGTAGTCCTGACGTATGGTCCGAGGGCTCAGGTTCTCAGAGAGAAAGAGAGAACGAGAGAATTAGAGAGAGCATACTTAAATTCACACAGGACACTGGATAAGACAGGAGAAGTACTCCAGGTATAACCAACTGACCCTAGCCCCCCGACACATAAACTACTGCAGCATAAATACTGGAGGCTGAGACAGGAGCGGTCAGGAGACACTGTGGCCCCATCCGAAGAAACCCCCGGACAGGGCCAAACAGGAAGGATATAACCCCACCCACTCTGCCAAAGCACAGCTCCCACACCACTAGAGGGAAATCCTCAACCACCAACTTACAATCCTGAGACAAGGCCGAGTATAGCCCACAAAGGTCTCCACCACAGCACAACCAAGGGGGGGCGCCAACCCAGACAGGAAGTTCACGTCAGTAACTCAACCCACTCAAGTGACGCACCCCTCCTAGGGACGGCATGAAAGAGCACCAGCAAGCCAGTGACTCAGCCCCAGTAACAGGGTTAGAGGCAGAGAATCCCAGTGGAGAGAGGGGAACCGGCCCTGGAGAGACAGCAAGGGCGGTTCGTTGCTCCAGAGCCTTTCCGTTCACCTTCACACTCCTGGGCCAGACTACACTCAATCATATGACCTACTGAAGAGATAAGTCTTCAGTAAAGACTTAAAGGTTGAGACCGAGTCTGCGTCTCTCACATGGGTAGGCAGACTGTTCCATAAAAATGGAGATCTATAGGAGAAAGCCCTGCCTCCAGCTGTTTGCTTAGAAATTTTAGGGACAATTAGGAGGCCTGCGCCTTGTGACCGTAGCGTACGTGTAGGTATGTACGGCAGGACCAACTCGGAAAGATAGGTAGGAGCAAGCCCATGTAACGCTTTATAGGTTAACAGTAAAACCTTGAAATCAGCCCTTGCCTTAACGGGAAGCCAGTGTAGGGAAGCTAGCACTGGAGTAATATGATCAAATTTCTTGGTTCTAGTCAGGATTCTAGCAGCCGTATTTAGCACGAACTGAGCCGGAAAGTAGAGCATTGCAGTAGTCTAACCTAGAAGTAACAAATGCATGGATTAATTTTTCTGCATCATTTTTGGACAGAAAATTTCTGATTTTTGCAATGTTACGTAGATGGAAAAAAGCTGTCCTTGAAACAGTCTTGATATGTTCGTCAAAAGAGAGATCAGGGTCAAGAGTAACGCCGAGGTCCTTCACAGTTTTATTTGAGACGACTTTACAACCATCAAGATGAATTGTCAGATTTAACAGAAGATCTCTTTGTTTCTTGGGACCTAGAACAAGCATCTCTGTTTTGTCCGAGTTTAAAAGTAGAAAGTTTTCAGCCATCCACTTCCTTATGTCTGAAACACAGGCTTCTAGCGTGGGCAATTTTGGGGCTTCACCATGTTTCATTGAAATGTACAGCTGTGTGTCATCCGCATAGCAGTGAAAGTTAACATTATGTTTTCGAATAACATCCCCAAGAGGTAAAATATATAGTGAAAACAATAGTGGTCCTAAAACGGAACCTTGAGGAACACCGAAATGTACAGTTGATTTGTCAGAGGACAGACCATTCACAGAGACAAACTGATATCTTTCCGACAGGTAAGATCTAAACCAGGCCAGAACTTGTCCGTGTAGACCAATTTGGGTTTCCAGTCTCTCCAAAAGAATGTGGTGATCGATGGTGTCAAAGGCAGCACTAAGATCTAGTAGCACGAGGACAGATGCAGAGCCTCGGTCTGACGCCATTAAAAGGTCATTTACCACCTTCACAAGTGCAGTCTCAGTGCTATGATGGGGTCTAAAACCAGACTGAAGCATTTCGTATACATTGTTTGTCTTCAGAAAGGCAGTGAGTTGCTGCGCAACAGCTTTTTCTAAAATTTTTGAGAGGAATGGAAGATTCGATATAGGCCGATAGTTTTTTATATTTTCCGGGTCAAGGTTTGGCTTTTTCAAGAGAGGCTTTATCACTGCCACTTTTAGTGAGTTTGGTACACATCCGGTGGATAGAGAGCTGTTTATTATGTTCAACATAGGAGGGCCAAGCACAGGAAGCAGCTCCTTCAGCAGTTTAGTAGGAATAGGATCCAGTATGCAGCTTGAAGGTTTAGAGGCCATGATTATTTTCATCATTGTGTCAAGAGATATAGTACTAAAACACTTAAGTGTCTCTCCCGATCCCAGGCCCTCGCAGAGCTGTGCAGATCCAGGACAGCTAAGCCCTGGAGGAATACGCAGATTCAAAGAGGAGTCCGTAATTTGCTTTCTAATGGTCATGATCTTTTCCTCAAAGAAGTTCATGAATTTATTACTGCTGAAGTGAAAGCCATCCTCTCTTGGGGAATGCTGCTTTTTAGTTAGCTTTGCAACAGTATCAAAAAGAAATTTTGGATTGTTCTTATTTTCCTCGATTAAGTTGGAAAAGTAGGATGATCGAGCAGCAGTGAGGGCTCTTCGGTACTGCACGGTACTGTCTTTCCAAGCTAGTCGGAAGACTTCCAGTTTTGTGTGGCGCCATTTCCGTTCCAATTTCCTGGAAGCTTGCTTCAAAGCTCGGGTATTTTCTGTATACCAGGGAGCTAGTTTCTTATGACAAATGTTTTTCGTTTTTAGGGGTGCAACTGCATCTAGGGTATTGCGCAAGGTTAAATTGAGTTCCTCAGTTAAGTGGTTAACTGATTTTTGTCCTCTGACGTCCTTGGGTAGGCAGAAGGAGTCTGGAAGGGCATCAATGAATTTTTGTGTTGTCTGAGAATTTATAGCACGACTTTTGATGCTCCTTGGTTGGGGTCTGAGCAGATTATTTGTTGCGATTGCAAACGTAATAAAATGGTGGTCCGATAGTCCAGGATTATGTGGAAAAACATTAAGATCTACAACATTTATTCCATGGGACAAAACTAGGTCCAGAGTATGACTGTGGCAGTGAGTAGGTCCAGAGACATGCTGGACAAAACCCACTGAGTCGATGATGGCTCCGAAAGACTTTTGGAGTGGGTCTGTGGACTTCTCCATGTGAATATTAAAATCACCAAAAATTAGAATATGATCTGCTATGACTACAAGGTCTGATAGGAATTCAGGAAACTCAGAGAGGAACGCTGTATATGGCCCAGGAGGCCTGTAAACAGTAGCTATAAAAAGTGATTGAGTAGGCTGCATAGATTTCATGACTAGAAGCTCAAAAGATGAAAACGCCATTTTTTTTTTTGTAAATTGAAATTTGCTATCGTAGATGTTAGCAACACCTCCGCCTTTGCGGGATGCACGGGGGATATGGTCACTAGTGTAACCAGGTGGTGAGGCCTCATTTAACACAGTAAATTCATCAGGCTTAAGCCATGTTTCAGTCAGGCCAATCACATCAAGATTATGATCAGTGATTAGTTCATTGACTATGACTGCCTTTGAAGTGAGGGATCTAACATTAAGTAACCCTATTTTGAGATGTGAGGTATCACGATCTCTTTCAATAATGGCAGGAATGGAGGAGGTCTTTATCCTAATAAGATTGCTAAGGCGAACACCGCCATGTTTAGTTTTGCCCAACCTAGGTCGAGGCACAGACACAGTCTCAATGGGTATGGCTGAGCTGACTACACTGACTGTGCTATTGGCAGACTCCACTAAGCTGGCAGGTTGGCTAACAGCCTGCTGCCTGGCCTGCACCCTATTTCATTGTGGGGCTAAAGGAGTTAGAGCCCTATCTATGTTGGTAGATAAGATGAGAGCACCCCTCCAGGTAGGATGGAGTCCGTCACTCCTTAGCAGGTCAGGCTTGGTCCTGTTTGTGGGTGAGTCCCAGAAAGAGGGCCAATTATCTACAAATTCTATCTTTTGGGAGGGGCAGAAAACAGTTTTCAACCAGCGATTGAGTTGTGAGACTCTGCTGTAGAGCTCGTCACTCCCCCTAACTGGGAGGGGGCCAGAGACAATTACTCGATGCCGACACATCTTTCTAGCTGATTTACACGCTGAAGCTATGTTGCACTTGGTGACCTCTGACTGTTTCATCCTAACATCGTTGGTGCCGACGTGGATAACAATATCTCTATACTCTCTACACTCGCCAGATTTAGCTTTAGCCAGCACCATCTTAAGATTAGCCTTAACGTCGGTAGCCCTGCCCCCTGGTAAACAGTGTATGATCGCTGGGTGATTCGTTTTAAGTCTAATACTGCGGGTAATGGAGTCGCCAATGACTAGGGTTTTCAATTTGTCAGAGCTAACGGTGGGAGCCTTCGGCGTCTCAGACCCCGTAACGGGAGGAGTAGAGACAAGAGAAGACTCAGACTCCGACTCGCTACATAATGGGGAAAACCGGTTGAAAGTTTCTGTCGGCTGAATGAGCGACACCGGTTGAGCATTCCAACAGCATTTCCCTCCAGAAGCCATGAGAAAGTTGTCCGGCTGCGGGGACTGTGCGGGGGGATTTATACTATTGTTACTATCTGTACTTACTGGTGGCACAGACGCTGTTTCTTCCTTTCCTACACTGAAATTACCCTTGCCTAACGATTGCGTCTGAAGCTGGGCTTGCAGCACAGCTATTTTCGCCGTAAGGCGATCGTTCTCCTGTATATTATGAGTACAGCGACTGCAATTAGAAGACATCATGTTAATGTTACTACTTAGCTTCCGCTGTTGAAGGTGTTGACGAACCATGTCCAGATAAAGCGTCCGGAGTGAAAAAGTTGAATGAGGGAAAAAAGTTGCGATGGAAAAACTAAAAATATAAACGGTAATTAAAAACAGAAACAAAACAAAAAACGTAAAGTTGTCAGCTAGCAAAGTAAAGTAAAGTTGGCAGCAAAACGCACAGCAACAAAACGCACAGCAACACGTCTGCAGATTCAACAGGAAATAAGGTCAATTGTACGGACCAAGGCGATGCACAAAAGTGAGTGAGTTTACATTAGATAGCTAGTGATAGCTAGCTAGCTACAAAGAAACAATCAATGACAAACAGGCTTTTTAACTAAACATCTAGCTAGTATGAGTGCATGTAAAACAACTTTAAAATTATTACAAAGTTTGAAAACAAAGTTGACTTATTGGTCTGCTGTTCTTGGGAACTACTAGATGGAGGCATCCACATAAGAGGTTAGCTAGCTAGCACCTTGGCTTAGGAAGCTAACAGCGCTAACGTTAGCTTGTTAGCAATAAAACTATCCATCAAAAATGTTGAGGTCAAAAACAAAAGAAACTATGTTAAGCCATAATGATATAGTAAGATAAGTCCAACCGGTCTGAAACAATTAACAGGCTGAACGTACATTTATGTGACTCACTAGGTATCTTCAGCTTGCTAGCAAAGTGACTGCTGCTGGTGGAAGAAATATCACGTCTTCCTTTTAATTATTTTTTTGGCAGTTAATATCCCCTCTTCCTGTTTACAGTGTTATAGGCAGAGTTGCAAAGAAAAAGCCATATCTCAGACTGGCCAATGCAAAGAAAAGATTAAGATGGGCAAAAGAACACAGACACTGGACAGAGGAACTCTGCTAAGAAGGCCAGCAACCCAGAGTCGCCTCTTCACTGTTGACGTTGAGACTGGTGTTTTGCGGGTACTACACTGCTCAAAAAAATAAAGGCAACACTTAAACAACACAATGTAACTCCAAGTCAATCATACTTCTGTGAAATCAAACTGTCCACTTAGGAAGCAACACTGATTGACAATAAATTTCACATGCTGTTGTGCAAATGGAATAGACAAAAGGTGGAAATTATAGGCAATTAGCAAGACACTCCCAATAAAGGAGTGGTTCTGCAAGTGGTGACCACAGACCACTTCTCAGTTCCTATGCTTCCTGGCTGATGTTTTGGTCACTTTTGAATGCTGGCGGTGCTTTCACTCTAGTGGTAGCATGAGACGGAGTCTACAACCCACACAAGTGACTCAGGTAGTGCAGCTCATCCAGGATGGCACATCAATGCGAGCTGTGGCAAGAAGGTTTGCTGTGTCTATCAGCGTAGTGTCCAGAGCATGGAGGCGCTACCAGGAGACAGGCCAGTACTTCAGGAGACGTGGAGGAGGCCGTAGGAGGGCAACAACCCAGCAGCAGGACCGCTACCTCCGCCTTTCTGCAAGGAGGAGCACTGCCAGAGCCCTGCAAAATGACCTCCAGCAGGCCACAAACCTTCCTGTTATTTTAATGGACAAAAAATATGTTTTTGTTTCAAAAACAAGGACATTTCTAAGTGACTCCAACTTGTGAACGGTAGTGTATATATACATTTTTATGAATAATGAAATTATGAAAAATATTAACATTCCACCCTTGAGGTCACTAGAGGGCGATTTGACCATTTGATTGTAGGAAAGGGCTACAACAACATAATAATATTACCATCAAGTATAATCATCAGGAATTCTCACAGCTTGATAAAGCATTGTGAACTGAGCTGGCAGAGAGTTCTGAGTAGCGTAGTTTGGCTACGAGCATCACGAGTTTGCGCCCAGTGCTGAGCAATCGTTTTTTTGTGAGCTACAATGAAGGCCTATATTGATGTTCCCTGGACCTTTTCAAATGTCCAAAATCAAAGTCTATTTCTAGTGATTAGTCTGAGCTAGATACCTAAACTTTTTCAGCGAAACTTTCGCTCCCCCGTAACCCACCAATTGCAGCTCTATACATAACTCTCTGCGGCAGTGGTGTTGCTATGCTTACTACTGGCTTTTAGTGGCCCAAATTTCCAGGACATTTATCAATAAAAGATTGTTTTGGAATGCTGTCTGGCCAGTGAGTTTGAACTGGACTGCAGACCACATCCTCTGGCCGCGGCTGCCCATCCAGATACATGTCATGAATAATGGGTTGCTCATTGGAAGTAGCTGCTTGTGATTTATGTGCTTGCGGGGTCTCTGGCAGAGGATGTGTGTGTCCTGATGCAAGTCCAGGATCCCCCAGAGCATTTTTTTTCCTGCTTTCCCGGAGTGTGTCGCTGCCAGCGCCCCTAGACGGACCTGAGCTCATCTGAGCGAGGCCCCTGTTAAATCGTGTTAATACCTGGATGGCAGGGTGACAGTCAGAGCTACTTCACACACACACACACACACACACACACACACACACACACACACACACACACACACACACACACACACACACACACACACACACACACACACACACACACACACACACACACACACACACACACACACACACACACACACACACACACACAAATGCACACATACACACACACAAATGCACACACACACACATAAGTATACTCACACCACACACACGCACACAGATGAGTTTGTATAAACACACACACTCACAGACATTTGCGCATGCACACACAAACACAAACAACACACACATACACACACTTGAGTTTGATATTGAACATCTGTTTTGACCACATCTGAGAGAGATAAACAGACTCCCCTCTGGTCAGTATGAGTTGTGGGCTTGTGGCTTTAGTCTTTGTGTTTGGTGTTTGTAACTTTGTTACTATGACAAACTTCAACATCATTATGACTTGTGCAGGTGTATTTCGTAAATGTGTCAAATGGTTAAAGGGATAGTGCGATATTTTTGCAAGTAAGCCATGCATACCATTTTTATGTCTCTGCGTGCAGTTTGAAGGAAGTTGAAGGCAGCGCTATTGGAAGTTACCAGAACAGCTTGCGCTGTCCCTTTAATATGGTATCAATTTATCATAATGTATGCACTGTGTGTCCACAATGAAGTGAACCAGATTGGGATGGTCTCATAGAATAGGCTACAGTGGTTGATGGCCTTGGCGATGAATCGGAGAATATACAGTATCCAGTGTGTGTGTGTGTGTGTGTTGGGGGGGGGGGGGGGTCGTAGAAAGCAAACAGACTGGTACGGGTAGAAGGTAGACAGATCTTTCGGCGCCCAGGCTGTCGCTCCCCATGGGCACATCAAGGCCGGTATGGCGGCTAGGCCAGGAGCTGCTGACACTGCCGCCAGATTCAAAGAGATCCTCCAGTAAGATCCTGGCAGAGCAGGACCGGCCTAGCACAGGGAACAACGCTTCCCATTCAGAGCTGGGCCTGGGAAAACACAGGGTTAAAGCCCTGCACGGATTCCCCCTGCTCTCTGGGCTCTCAGGCAAGTGGACTTACAGGTGCTGCACACCCATCTCCTGCTCTCCTCTCCCTCCTCCTCAGGGATTCATTTAGAGTTAGCAGGGCTGGTGGCTTAGCGCTGTTGCTTTTTCAATTGACTGCGTCCTGTAATAGCCAGAGCATTGCTGTAACATTGTTATTCCATTGGCTGGTCTAGTGGAACTCTGCTGCGCCCGACTAGACCTGTCCCCCCCCCCCCCCGCCCCGCAGTGGTGCGATGTTCCATGTTATTAGTGTGAACTTGCAATTTTTAAAAGTTTCAATTTGCTAGTCAGAAAAGTCCATAGGCCTATAACCTTCTGCTAGAATGAACAATATGCATCTTCTATTGATTGGACACAAAGTGATCAATGAGAAGGTAACAGTGCTGGTTTGTCAATCTGGTGTCTGTCCCGCCTCTCGGTACCTGTGTTACTTTTGTGTGCTCTGATTGGCTACAATCATAATGTAAGTGGTAACTTTGAGTTGAAAGCCACTTAATTGTTATTTTGTGGCACATTAATTTATTTTCTTTGGCGTGTTTCATTGGCCTAATAGCCAGCTACGGAGTCGGGCGCATAGGCTATTTAAGCCACTGTGCTTTGATTATCAACCGAACAGCAAGTGTTGACTGGTTTATAAAAGGTGCCAAACTGACTGAATAAAATCAATCTCCTATATCCTTTTGCTATTCCTAAATCCTACAACGTAGTTACAGTTTCTTCAGAAACTATTCAGACCCTTTTACTTTTTACACGTTTTGTTACGTTGCAGCCTTATACTAAAATGGATTAAATAAAAAAAATCCTCCGCAATCTACACACCCCATAATGACAAAATGAAAACAGGTTTTTAGAATTGTTAGCAAATATATTTAAAAAATGAGTTATTTAAATACCTTATTTACGTAATTATTCAGACCCTTTGCTAAGCGACTCGAAATTGAGCTCAGCTGCATCCTGTTTCCATTGATCATTCTTGAAATGTTTCTACATGATTGCAGTCCACCTGTATTAAATTCAATTCATTTGACATGATTTGGAAAGGCACACACCTGTCTATATATGGTCCCACAGTTGACAGGGCATGTCAGAACAAACACCAAGCAGTGAGGTTGCAGGAAATGTCGTAGAGCTCTGAGACAGGATTGTGTCGAGGGAAATCTGGGGAAGGGTACCAACATTTTTTTGGCAGCATTGAAGGGCCCTAAGAATACACTGGCCTCCATCATTCTTGAATGGAAGACATTTGGAACCATCAAGACTCTTCCTAGAGCTGGCCGCCCGGCCAAACTGAGCAATCGGGGGAGGTGACCAAGAACCCGATGGTCCCTGACAGAGCTCTAGAGTCTCCTCTGTGGAGAACCTTCCAGAAGGACAACCAGCTCTGCAGCTCTCCACCAATCAGGCCTTTATGATAGACTGGCCAGACGGAAGCCACTCATCAGTAAAAGGCACATGACAGCCCGCTTGGAGTTTGCCAAAAGGCACACAAAGACTCAGACCATGAGAAACAAGATTCTCTGGTCTGATGAAACGAAGATTGAACTCTTTGGCCTGAATGCCAAATGTCACGTCTGGAGGAAATATGGCACCATCCCTACAGTGAAGCTTGGCGGTGGAAGCATAATGCTGTGGGAATGTTTTTCAGTGGCAGGGACTGGGAGACTAGTCAGGATCGAGGCAAAGATGAACGGAGCAAAGTACAGAGAGATCTTTGATGAAAAGCTGCTCCAGAGCGCTCAGGACCTCAGACTTGGGCGAATGTTCACCTTCCAAAAAGACAACGACCCTAAGCACACAGCCTAGACAACGCAGGAGTGGCTTCGGGACAAGTCCGGACTTGAACCCAATTGAACATCTCAGTAGAGACCTGAAAATAGTTGTGTAACAATGCTCCCCATCCAACCTGACAGGGCTTTAGAGGATCTACCCAAATACAGGTGTGCCAAGCTTGTATCGTCATACCCAAGAAGATTCAAGTCTGTAATCTATGCCAAAGGTGTTCCAAAAAGTACTGAGTAAAGGGTCTAAAAACTTACAGTATGTCATATGTCAGGTTATTATTTTTAATAAATTTGCAAAAATGTCTAAACCAGTTTTTGCTTTGTCATTATGGGTTATTGTGTTTAGGTTGAGGGAAAAAACTATTTAATCAATTTTAGAATAAGGCTGTCACGTAGCAAAATGTGAAAAAAAGTCAAGGAATGCACTGTATATGTCCATGGTATCGCATCAAGAAAAGTAATCCAAAGATCTTGTTTTTATTTTCTTAGGATTCGGAACCAATGTCTAGACAAGCCAGTGACCACTAAAGGGACGCGGCAGTGTTGCCTAAATGTCATGATAGGCCTACTGATTTGATTAAAGTGTTGACAATTCTGTGTAACAAAGTCCATGTTTAACACCTGCAAAATTCTTCAATCATACCTGGTCTATTCACAATCTGGCGAGGGGTTTGACATTTGTGGCATTTTTTTAAAGACATTTTCCTGCAATTCAATATTGTTTCTCAACAGGAAATCCATGTTTTACTTGACAGGACAAAACCTTTATGTTACAATGATGCTTGTACAAACTCGAACCCAGTCACAGAGAAACACAGCAAGCAGAGGTAAGGGTAAATCCAGATCTTTACTTAAAGTCTTGACAGAAACAAGGTAACCACACAAGAGTGCACTAAACAAAAACAAGATCTAAGCAAGGATCCAGGCCAACAGAGGAACCTAAATAGTCAGGCAACCAGCTGAACAGAGAGGGCAATCAAACAAAACTAATAAATCAGGGTAACCTGTAAACTAGAAACAAGATAAGGGTGTCCTCCAGCAGTAACCTAAGGAAACACACTCAAAATAAAACAGAAATTGTGACAGGACACCCTCCCAAGGAACGGCTCCTGGGGTAACTGAATGGTGATGGAAGTCCCGAATGAGTCCTCAGGACCATAACCCTCCCAGTCCATGAGATGCTGAGTCCACGCTAGAACTAATGACTGGAGAGGATGCGTCACACCGTGTAGGCTGGCTGTCTCGCTATCATGCGAGGCGCAGGTGGAGGCCGAGTGGCCGAAACCAGAGGAATGAACACCACAGGCTTGAGTCTGGAGATGTGGAAGGTGGGATAAATCCTCATGGACCAGGGATGACAAAGACGATAGGCCACTGGATTGATGCGCCATAGAAACTTGAATGGCCCAACGTACAAGGATGCCAACCTCCTAAATTCCATGCGAAGAGGCAGATC
The DNA here is from genome assembly GCF_029448725.1 of Salvelinus fontinalis. NCBI lineage: Eukaryota > Metazoa > Chordata > Actinopteri > Salmoniformes > Salmonidae > Salvelinus > Salvelinus fontinalis. The sequence goes on along the minus strand of NC_074701.1, from coordinate 14,409,580 downwards.
CCTAGTAGACAACCAGACCATCTGGCCTGGACGCAGGGGGGGACTCGAGCGGCGATGACGTGTTGTTGAACCCGAGCTGAGGACCTCAGGAGCGCTGACCGAGCCCTCTTCCAGGTCAACGAGAGATGAGATGGAAGATCCGTGATGAAATCTGTAGAGAGATGAGACCAGGGTCAAGAAGGTGTTGGCAGAGGATGAAGAAGCCCCAGAGGCTGCTGATGAGGAGTCTTATTTTGGGCGCATGTCGGACAGGCATCAACGAAGTTCCGAGGGCCCGCCATCGCCGAGGGCCACCAAATCCTCCGCCTCAAAAACTCTAGCGTTCACTGCCCTTCCAGATGAGAGGTGAGATGCAACGAGTGAGCCCACTGAAGTGCCTTGGACCGTGCCCCAAGAGGAACAAAAAGTCTGTTAGAAGGGCAGCCGTTAGGAACTGCCTCCCTACCTTGCGTCTCCCTCACTACAGTCTCTATACCCCAGGACACCAGCGCGAGGACGAGTGAGCTGGGGATGATGGATCCAAGTGGCCGATCCTCACTGGAGCTGGGGAACTGGCGAGACAGAGCATCCGGCTTTACATTCTTAGACCCCGGATGGTAAGATAACGTGAATCTGAATCGAGCAAAGAAAAGAGCCTAATGAGCCTGTCGGGGACTGAGGCATTTAGCCTCCTGGATGTTGGCCAGGTTCTTGTGGTCCGTCCAAACCATGAAAGGATGTTCCGAACCCTTCAACCAGTGCCGCCACTCCTCCAAAGCCAGTTTGACCGCAATAAGCTCCCGGTGGCCGACATCATAGTTCCTCTCCGCTGGAGTGAGACGCCTGGAGTTGAAGGCACAGGGATGAAGCTTTTGGTCTTTAGCTGAGCACTGAGACAGAACCGCACCCACGCCAACGTCAGAGGCATCCACCTCTACCACGAAGATAGAGAAGGATCCGCATGAACGAGAATGGGTGCAGAAGAAAACTGACGTTTCAGGTCTTGGAACGCCTTCTCAGCAGTAGAGGTCCAGCTTACATGCCCATCCGAGCCCTTGGTGAGCACTGTCAGTGGCGCAGCCACAGAACTAATGTATCTCACAAATCTGTGGTAGAAGATAGCAAAACCCCAAAAACGCTGGACTTGCTTGACAGTGCTGGGTCGTGGCCAGTTGACCACCGCTTCTACCTTTTGGGAGTCCATCCGTACACAGCCTTGAGACACGATGTACCCCAGGAAGGAGATCTGAGGAACGTGAAAGCCACACTTTTTGGCCTTCATGAACAAGTGGTGAGAAAGGAGTCTTTGAAGGACCTGGTGAACATGTTGGATTTGTTCAACCATGAACCTGGAGAAGATGAGGATGTCATCCAGGTATACAAACACGAACTGGTGAATGAAGTCGCGCAGCACATCATTAACCAGGGCCTGGAAAATGGCTGGAGCATTAGTAAGTCCAAACAGCATGACATGGTACTCATAATGTCCATTTGGGGTGTTGAACGCTGTCTTCCACTCATCTTCCTGTCTGATGCGCACCAGATTGTACGCGTTCCGTAAATCCAATTTTGAGAAAACCGTAGCTCCCTGGAGTCTCTCAAAAGCGAATGACGTCAGAGGTAATGGTTATTGGTGGTAATGTTATTTAAACCCCTGGTATTCGATACAGGGACGTAATCCCCCATCCCTCTTTCCAACAAAGAAGAAACCCGCTCCTGCAGGTGACGTGAACGGCCAAATGAAATCAGCCACCAGCGCCTCCTTAATATAACTGTTCATGGCTGCAGTCTCTGGACCTGAGAGAGAATACAGCTCTCCTCTCGGAGGAGTAGTCCCGGGCAGGAGGTCGATGGCACAATCGTAGGACCTGTGAGGAGGCAGTTCGCTGGCCCTTAATTTGCTGAAGACCTGACCGAGATCCCAGTAATCCCGAGATCAGGCTTGTCATCCCCAGCCGACGAAACAGGAGCATCGGAAGCCTCCAGATGAGCAGGACCAGAAAGATGGGGAGAGACTTGCTGGAAGGTGAGCTGGCATGAAGGATTTCATCCCAGGACCCTTCCTGAGGGCAAGTCAATTTGAGGATTATGGATAGAAAGCCACAGCTGTCCAAGAGCCAGGGGAAGCTTAGGAGAGTCCACCAGATGTAACTGGATAAGCTCCACATGGTCATCCAGAACTCGTATCTGAATAGGCATGGTGAGTTGCTTCACCTTCCCAGACCCTAGGGGTTGACCATCCAGCGCAGTGACCATCAACGAAATGTCCAGCTTAGTGAGAGGCAGCCCCTGTAGGCGAGCTAATGTGCGATCCAGAAAACAGCCGGTAGCCAACTGCCCATTGTCCCACCGCAGGTTGGCCAGAAGCAAGGTGCGTACCGTATTCTCCCGTCTACTGACGAGTCATCCTGTTTCCCGTCAGCTCGGGACAGGAGGATTGGAAGTTTCCAGACTGTCCACAGTAAAGACAATGTTGCTCGTTAATCCTGCGCCTTCTCTCCAGAGCGGAAAGTCTGGTGCGTCCCAATTGCATCGGCTCTTCTGAAGGATGTGAAGGGGAACCAGAGCCGAATTGAGAACTCTGACGGGGTACAGAACCAGCAGACGCAGCATAAGGCAGTGGAACAACTGAAGGAGTGACTCCCTCAGTGGGACCTGAAACACTGGAGACCACTCGGAACCACTCCGTCCTCTCACGACGACGTTCCTGGAGCCGGTTGTCAATCCGGATGGCCAGAACGATGAGCTCATCCAGAGTGTCAGGGTTGTCCCGGGAAGCTAGTTCATGAGAACCTTGCTGAGTCAGTTGAGAAAGGCTGAGTGAGGCCCAGACCTAGACGATATCCAAAACAACTAACACACTGAACTCATACATTTCCTATCATTTGAATTATTAAGTCATGTCTTTCTGCTCAATACGACATATAATTTTACCAATCTGGGCGGTAAACTAGATGAAGTATTCAATCATTTAGCTGTGTATTTCTGATGGATCAAGGCATTAGAATGTACCAGAGACGACCAAGGGGCATGCACCGCCAGTCCCCCCAAGCCTGAATCTCCCTGGCTGGCTACTTTTTCTATTTGGCATGTACTTTTGGAAAACACTGGTCATCGCAAACAGTTGATCACTTCTCATGTCTTTCACATGATTATTTATCTAACACCTTGCGACCATGATAACACTTGTTACTGGACGTGTATACAATATCTATTCACAGCACTGGCAGCACATTCATCCCCCTGCTGTTTTATTCATACTGTTTTATTTGTACATGAATGGCCTATTCAGAATACCCGCTTGTGCCCAACTCGGTCAGGCCCTAGAGCAAAGTGAAGGAAGAGCACGTGTTTTTAGTTTCTGCTAAGGTAGCCCTCTCTCCCCACGGTCAGCGTGCCAGCGTCTGATCTGATCCACCCTGGCTAGTGGGGGTGTAAAGGGGGAAGGAGAGGGCTGACATGACATCACTTCTTCCACTGCTGTCGGGGTTGTTGTCCCTGCCATAGTAGGTCCAGGTGCTGGAGCTAATGCAAACATTCTGGGGACTTCACAGGGGCTCTGTCATTATGCCACCCACGGATGGCATTCACACACAAACGCACGTGCATGCTAGCACACATACAAACATACACACGTGCATGTGCGCACACTAACACACACGTCGTGGGTCCTACATGGACATTAATTACAGACCACAGGGACCTGTTGCATTATCACTCCCAGAAGAACTGCCAATTACGGCAGAGGATGAACTGCAAATCTGCTTGTCTTAATAAGCCACTGCTGCTGTTGCTATGCTGCTGGTGCCAACTGCCTGGGCAAAACATGCCTGTATGCGTTAATTAATCACACACACAGACACAAATAAGCACTTGCACACACTGTACCCAGGCACATGTGCAAGGAGAGCCAAACGTTTTTTAAGCTGTCAGGTTGTTATGGATATGCTTTCAGGATAACTAAGTGTACCAAGGCCTTGCTCTCCTGGTACAGAGTGTGTCGTCAAAGCTGCTAATCACCCACCATGGATTTGAATAAAGGTTCAATTTAAGCACTCTACATGAAAGATGACAGTTAAGATGAGAGCTATAGAGCAGGTGCCTGTTTAGCTGGGCTGAAATAGGAGATGTGTCCTGCAATGGAGGGAGACTAACTTTCTAACTGGGTCATGCGAGGCATGCACATCACTCAGTGATGCATGAGAGCTGTTCCACTGTGATCAGCTCCCCTCCTTTGACATTGGCCCTCCGTCTCTCTCTCCCTCTGTGTTCTCAGCGATCACGGCTGGAGATTACCCTGGCTTTAATGGAATGAATCAAACCCCTTCTCACCACCACACACACAGTCCTTGCCTCTACCCTCGGGCATCAGAGTGGGCCCCACCAACGTATCCCTCAGACCTGTTAAACCAACAAGCGCCCAGGCCCATTGTGCTCTGCTACAGGCCAGAGGTTGGCTGTTGGTTTGGTCCCGCCGTTTGGTTAGGACAACGTTTGGACAGCGTTTGATCCGACTTAATCCCAGAGAGCGAGAGCCATGCTGGAGTGCTGTGTCCCCAGGCAGGAGTTCTGGCCCCTGGCCCCTGCGACATGGCCCTACACCTGCACAGCCTCCATCACACAATTCCATTCAGTTCAACAGGACTTTAGTCTAGACCAGGTTTTCCCAAACTGGGGAACACGCAATACCGTTGGGGGGTACTACAAATAAAAATGTGATTCACATATTTTTTAAATCACATTTTCAAACAGTACATTTATATTTTCCAACGGGACTATACAGTTGGGTAAGGTTTTTTTCTCGCCTGAGTAGCCTCATTTCACTGCCAAAAATAAAATGAAATCATCTAGTGTTCAGCGAAATAACAACACAATGTGAAATACAGGTAGCCTAGTCAAATAATGAACATCCAATCACATTAACCGTTACTCTCTCGTGGGAATTACACTAACAGTCTATATGTAGCCAAACGTAGCTGCTGCTCATTCCGTTTGCTCTAAAATTGATAAATGGTTAAAAAAAGTAAGGCTCGCATCCATGGAGACACATACCAGCTCTACTGGTTGTGCTGCTACTACCAGCTGTCACGCCCTGACCGTAGAGAGCTTTTTATGTCTCTATTTTGGTTTGGTCAGGGTGCGATATGGGTGGGCATTCTATGTTCATTTTCTATGTTTTGTATTTCTTTGTTGTTTGGCCGGGTGTGGTTCTCAATCAGAGGCAGCTGTCTATCGTTGTCTCTGATTGAGAACCATACTCAGGTAGCTTTTTCCCACATGGTTTTTGTGGGTAGTTGTTTTCTGTTTTTGTGTCTTCACCAGACAGAACGGTTTCGTGTTGTTACATTTTGTTATTTTGTGTCAGTGTTCAGTTTTTTTATAAATAATCATGAACACTTCCCACGCTGCGCTTTGGTCCACACCTTCTTCATACGACGACCATTACACCAGCAGTACTACACCTGCACCTGTCGACGACACAAGTTGTTCTGCTTCCACAAGCACATCCAATGCTAGCATCAGTAATTCTACATTTGTTGTTAGCCCAGCTAGCATGGACACTGACAGTTGTGAATCTGATGCAGCCGAAGAGCTACTGCCCCCTTACCCGGGAAAGCACCGAACAACAGACAGGGATGTTGGACCACTGAAGAGGCACAAAATATGATGAGAACTACATTGATTTTGGGGTTCACTTATATTGGGAGTAGTGCCTTTCCTCAGCCCCAGTGTGTTGTATGTGCAAAAGTACTATCTCACAACTCGATGAAACCTTCAGTCTTGCGCAGACATTTAGAAACAAAACATGCCAATTTGAAAAAAAGCCACTGTCAAGCTCGTCTGAATGAATGGACCAAGGTGCAGCGTACTTACAGTTCAACATTATTAAATAAATATGAAACTCACCAAAATAAAACAAAAGAAAACGAAACGTGACGTTCTGGGCTGCTCACAGGCAGCTACACAAAAACAACAGGTGGGAAATTGCTGCCTAAATATGATCCCCAATCAGAGACAACGATAGACAGCTGCCTCTGATTGGGAACCATTCCAGGCCAACAAAGAAATAGAAACATAGATTGCCCACCCTAGTCATACCCTGACATAACCAAATAGAGAATTAAAAGGATCTCTAAGATCAGGTCGTGACAGCCACAGGAGATTTTTGAGCGAGAATTAAGATGACTTTCGAGTAGAAAAACATGTATAAAAGCAACAGATACCATTAATAAGAAGGGGCTAGAAGCGTCTTATATGGTGAAATCTTGTGTATTTTCTGCACTATGCAATGATAAGGGCAGCGACCATGTACCGCTTTTACAACATACAGAAGTGCGCTGGCCATCAAGAGGCAAAGTATTGACACATTTTTTTAAATTGAGAGACGAGCTTAAAGTTTTCTTTACTGACCATAATTTTCACTTGTCTGACTGCTTGCATGACATCACCCTATCTGAGTGATATTTTTTCTCACCTGAATGATCTGAATCTAGGATTACAGGGACTCTCCGCAACTATATTCAATGTGCGGGACAAAATTGAGGCTAAAATTAAGAAGTTGGAGCTCTTGCATTTACAAGGACAACACACAGGTCTTTCCATCGTTGTGTGATTTTTTGTGTGCAAATGAACTCAAGGTTATGGACAACGTCAAATGTAGCAAAGTACCTAAGAAAGATGGGTGCGCAATTACACAGGTACTTTTCCGAAACGGATGACACAAACAACTGAATTCGTTATCCCTTTCATGCCCTGTCTCCAGTCCACTTACCAATATCTGAACAAGAGAGCCTCATCAAAATTGCAGCAAGCGGTTCTATGAAAATTGAATTTAATCAGAAGCCACTGACAGATTTCTGGATTGGGCTGCAATCAGATTATCTTGCCTTGGAAAATGGCACTGTTAAGACACTGATGCCCTTTGCAAACATTATGTGAGAGTGGATTCTCGACCCCTTCAAGCACACTCTTCTAATTAACCTGTGGTGAGTTATTCCACATTTTAAATTTTTACATTTACATTTAAGTCATTTAGCAGACGCTCTTATCCAGAGCGACTTACAAATTGGAAAGTTCATACATATTCATCCTGGTCCCCCCGTGGGAATTGAACCCTGGTCCCCCCGTGGGAATTGAACCCACAACCCTGGCGTTGCAAGCGCCATGCTCTACCAACTGAGCCACACGGGACCACGTGCCCAGCTATGAACAAATTCAAATTTCAATGAACAAATAAGGTTTTATATGTAAGATGGTTAAATAAAGAGCAAAATTATTGATTATTATTGTATTATTATTTGTGCCCTGGTCCTATAAGAGCTCATTGTCACTTCCCACGCGTGACAAAAAGTGTGGCTGTGTGTGGCAGGCTTACAATGATGGCAAGAAACAACATTTGCGAGTGCACTGACCCTGGTGCTAGAGGGGGTACGTAGCTGGACGTTGAGCGCTTGAAGGGGTAGGGGAATATAACAAGTTTGGCAACCACTGTTCTAAACCATGTTCCCGTTTTCTCTATAATCTGCCGAAGTCTAATTCCTATGACCAGGATATGTTATAACCAGGGCCCAGAGTTGATTCTGGTAGGTCACATGTTCAAGAAAACTCCTGTGTACTTCTGAGTATATTGTTCTGTTACATTAGTGTTCATTTACCATTTGGGTGTGTTTGTCTCCCCCTGCTGGCAGTTTCCAATAAGCAGTATTCTACTTTTTCTGACCTTGACCTTACCTGTCATGTGACCATAGTAAACAGGAAGTTTGCAAGCGTATGCCCTTGATAGCATTGTTGGTACTTAACACATTTAACTTCTTACCTGATGTTGTTTTTGGTTCGAATGATGGCGTGACTTAAAGATGCTAGTTTATTTTGTCTCTATTGGTTTACATGTTAACTACACATAATTACTTGGTTCCTCATGTCAGACCATGCTCGCTTTGTATGAATCCATTGGGCTCCTTTGGTTGTATTAGTCTATTTAACTGCCGTTCTGTTATATCTGTTCTGCTGTACTGTTTTATGTTACTCCAGAACAGTTTTATGTTACTCCTGAACAAGGCAATTTGAGTGATTATTGTCTTCTTGTCTCAGTTTCACCCTTTTCAAGTCAATAAACCTGAGGACAAATTAATATCCTGTGTCCAGAGTCTTAATGTTGAGAAGGTGTTTAGCTGCTTGTCAAGTTATACTTACGTATAAGGAGGACAGAACAGTGATTCTGATATAGTCCATCTCATATGTCGGAACTGGCATGGTTGAGAGGTCTTATGCACAGACATTTCTTTGAGCATGACTCAGAGATACAGTACAAGCCAGAGGTGGAGTCTGGGTGTTCACAGAGAGGGTCTGCATGGTGTACCACTCTGGGCAGTTGGTGGAATGGATGGAGTACTCCGTGTGTCATGATATGAGGAGCACTACTGATTTATGCTACACTGTGTTGCACACTCCCTCACAATAGTTATTTTTTATTATTGCACATACTCTGTAAATCCTGGCTAGATTACTGTAATTGTAAGGTATATGAATAGATGATTAATAGATAGAGTTGCAGCAACTTTTCCCTTTCTCATATTATTTGCATGACCTAATGATTTGAGTTGGGCATTTTCTGATGTGGTGCGTCTCTCTATCTCACACCCATCTCTCTCGCCTGTCTCACCTGACCTGTACATTTATCTTCACTCCTGGTCCAACATGTATACAGTCTATAATCAAGATATTCAACTCATTCTCTTCTCACCCTAACCTCGGGTCCTATACACACCGTTGAAAAGAGGTCTAAGGAAAGAGTTAAGATGACTTTGGTCCTAGTAATGCACGCTATCCTGTGAATTCTGTTTTAACAGAGGAAAGAGACCCAGAACAGTGAACGGTTTTGAATTATGAGAGCAGAACCACATTCGATATTAATTTCCGCAGCTGTGGCCAGCTAAAAAAACAGCCTGCAAATAGGCCGGTACCGACAATGGAACAGTGTAACTCTGTGTGTGAGTCACTCCTATTTTAGGAATGTTTTGGTCTTTTTCTATAAATTTACAGCAGATGTTCCTGATTTGACAGATGTATATATCTATAATTATTAAAAACACCTTTTGGTGACTCAGTATTTCGAGGCTTGTCTTGTGTAATCGAAGCTGCGGTTAGAAAAAGGGGTGGGATTCAGGAATTTATTGAAAGGCAGCAAAACAGCCCAGCAGTCAGTTTCCAGACCTCCTGCTCGCTAGACCTGGCGATAGAGGGAGATCAGGAGGGAGGTCTAGAAGTATGGAGGGAGAGATGGAGAGATGGAACAGAAGTGATGATACCCAGTCAGATGGAGAGATTTGGTTGCCCTGAGATTGGAGGAAAGCCTTGCATGATTGCTCACTGTCTTTCCCACGTTTTTGTGCTATACTGTGTGTGTGTGTGTGTGTGTGTGTGTGTGTGTGTGTGTGTGTGTGTGTGTGTGTGTGTGTGTGTGTGTGTGTGTGTGTGTGTGTGTGTGTGTGTGTGTGTGTGTGTGTGTGTGTGTGTGTGTGTGTGTGTGTGTGTGTGTGTGGAGAGAGAGTATGTGTGTGTGAGAGAGTATGTGTGTATGTGTGTGTGTGTGTGTGTGTGTGTGTGTGTGTGTGTGAGAGAGAGAGTATGTGTGTGTGTGTGTGTGTGTGTGTGTGTGTGTGTGTGTGTGTGTGTGTGTGTGTGTGTGTGTGTGTGAGAGAGAGTATGTGTGTGTGAGAGAGTATGTGTGTGTGTGTGTGTGTGTGCCCGTGTGTGGCGGTGTCATTTTAAAGATAAAACAATATGGTGTATCATGAACCCATCATGGACAGACAACCCACTCTATTGACTTTTAATCAGCACAAGGACATCTCATACAGCCTACCCCATAAGTCCGCATGGCTTCATCTGGAAGCTTTGATCCTAGTGTGCATCTCTGTGATGTTGTGCGATGTGTTTGTCATCCTGTCCAGTTATTAAGCTGCATGATGTAAAGTTTCTTCTAGTTGGCCTACTTGACGGAGTTGTTGCATTTGTGTATGGATATTCATTTACTTATATAATGTTTGTGTCCGTGTGTGTTTATGTGAGAGTGTGTGTGTGCTTGTTTCTGCACATCTGTGTGGTGTGTGTGTGTGCGTGCGTGCGTGTGTGTGTGTGTGTGTGCGTGTGTGTTTGAGAGCGAGATTGGAGACGGGATGGGGGTTAGCAGACTGGATATGATTACGGGGTGGAATGGCTGGGAGGGTTTGTGGTGAAGCGCTTTCTCAATAGTACATTCCAGTGTCGAAACAAAGCGCAACTGCTCTGCAAGCTGAGGCCTATGCCAGAGGGATTGTGCAAAAGGCCCACGAAGGGCCACTAAGTCAGAAATGTGCTTCAGATGAGTAATTCATACTTATGTTATGTGACTATGTCCTCTGTTACAGATGGTTAAAATATACACTGAATATACAAAACATTAAGAACACCTGCTCTTTCCATGACATAGACTGACCAGATGAATCCAGGTGAAAGCTATGATCCCTTATTGATGTCACTTGTGTAGATGAAGGGGAGGAGACAGGTTAAAGAAGGATTTTTAAGCCTTGAGACAATTGAGACATGGATTGTGTATGTGTGCCATTCAGAGGGTGAATGGGCAAGACAAACGATTTAAGTGCCTTTGAACAGGGTATGGTAGTAGGTGCCAGGTGTACCGGTTTGTGTCAAGAACTGCAGCGCTGCTGGGTTTTTCACGCTCAACAGTTTCCTGTGTGTATCAAGTTATGGTCTACCACCCAAAGGACATCCAGCCAACTTGACACAATTGTGGGAAGCATTGGAGTCAACATGGGCCAGGATAGCCAGCATAGTGGCTCAGTTGGTAGAGCATGGCACTTGCAACTCCAGGGTTGTGGATTCAATTTCCACGGGGGGCCAGTATGACAAAGAATGAAAATGTCTTCTAAATGACTAAATTGTAAATGTAAAATGAATGCTTTTGACACCTTGTAGAGTCCATGCCCAGACAAAGGGGGGACCTTTCCTTCTCATCACTACACTACTGCTGTCTGTCTGTCTCCTGTTCCTACTTGCTGTCAGTTAACAGATCAACTGGCTGTTTAACTCTTCTTACTCCCCCCCTCTGTTTTCTCTCCCACTCTCTCGCTCTCTCTCGCGCTCTCTGTCTCTCTCTCTCTCTCACTCTCTCTCTCTCTCTCTGTCTCTCTCTCTCTGTCTCTCTGTCTGTCTCTCTGTCTCTCTCTCTGTCTCTCTCTGTCTGTCTCTCTCTCTGTCTCTCTCTGTCTCTCTCTCTGTCTCTCTCTGTCTCTCTCTCTGTCTCTCTCTCTCTCTCTGTCTCTCTCTCTCTCTCTCTCTGTCTCTCTCTCTGTCTCTCTCTGTCTCTTCTCAAGTTCAGACTCTGTCTCTCTCTCTCTCTCTGTCTCTTCTCAAGTTCAGGCCCAGATTTTGTCAGTGAACAATATAGAGTTCCCCCATGCTGAAATCTAATAAGGAGGCCTTCCTCTTCTAGCAGTGCCTTCATCTGTTCCCCTGCCACTCCTGCTGGTAAATAGCTCTCTGAACTCACAAAATAAAAATCCCTGTGCTAAAGTTTGATTTACTACGCCAAAGGAAATAACATTAACGTGTTATTTTTTAGGTTCTTTGTTCGCTAGAGTTTGTTTACTATAGGCTGTATGGAAATCCTTCAGGAATGTGTAGGAAGTGGGTGTTTCCTCCTGGTGCTGGCTCTTAATGGGGCTGGGTGGGGATAAGGACTAGAAGGGAGTTTTCTTTTGGGGGGGTGGGGGGTTGAATCCCAGAATGCCTCAGGTGTTTAGGGTTTTGGGCGGGCCAGCAGTGTGGAGGGGCTTTGGGGACCAAGCATATTTTTTAAAGATTCCTTTGGCTGCATCAATTACAGAATCGTGTTTAATAACAGAGTTTAATGAAAGCCCATAGAGACTCAAGGAAAATCTCTCACGTCGCTTTTCCTTTTGTGGCCGGATCTCTGACTCCTTCCTCTGTACTTCTGTACTTCTCATTCTCTCCCTCTACATTCATTCCAGGGCTAACAATACAGCCAGTTATTAAAGAAGTTGCAATGTATTATGGTACACTTTCTTGTGAATTTTCACCCCTACCTGTAAAACACACTTTTATGGTGATTTCACACCTGTGGTTACCTGCAGCTCCCCGACATGACCCCTGGCATGGAGGCCAAAAGGTCATAACCATGGTCATAGTGCTCTCACACCAACAATGACTACGCTGCTACAGGTGTGTGATCTTAATTTGATCACTTTTGTTGCTGAGAATTTTCCTGTCAGACTTGACTCGTATCAACCCCTACGAAAATGAAACTTTTTCATTAATTATAATCCACATTTCCACATGCTGCAGGATTATTTTCCTGCTGTAGCAAACTGGCTCAAATTAAGATCATACATCTCTCTCTCTCTCTCTCTCTCTCTCTCTCTCTCTCTCTCTCTCTCTCTCTCTCTCTCTCTCTCTCTCTCTCTCTCTCTCTCTCTCTCTCTCTCTCTCTCTCTCTCTCTCTCTCTCTCTCTCTCTCTCTCTCTCTCTCTCTCTCTCTCTCTCTCTCTCTCTCAGCTCACCAACAGTCTTAATGAAGGGACTGAATCATCTGTGCCAACTAATGAGGGCCTGAGATTTGCTTTTGCATCTGGAGTGTAACCACTAAAGAGCTACAGTCGCCCGCAGAAATGTCTGCGAGGGAAATGCCTGGCTCTTTAGATCATGTGTAAGGCGCTACCAGAAGTATACAGCGTACCTCTGGAACACCAGGCAGCAGCAGCAGCTGACTCCATGGTAGCTCAGTCTGAATCCTGTACCTCTGACTACAGGTCATCAACTTTTATTCCTTGAGGTTTCAGGCTTTATGTGCCCCCATTTGCACCCTCTTCGGCAGTTCCTACTGTAGGTGTGTGTGTGTGTGTGTGTGCATACGTGTGTGTGTTCATCTGAGGAATCCACACCCCACTCTTCCACCTGCCAGTCTCTCAGCACTCATGTAGCAGTAGATGAGAGGCTCCTCTAACCCTGGAGTGTTACAGTCACTGTGCCCAGTCAAATCCTGCTACATGCCCGCTAGTGGCCTCCTGCACCTGGTGGCAATACCTTCCAAATTGATGCCAATTTTAGCTCTCCCCTGGACCACACCCTCCTACCACTGCTAAAACAGAGACGCTTTAGAAATGCATAAACACACATAAACATCGACAAGCTTCGTTAATGATTTTTTTTCACGCTGTTGTCCTATTTCTTTTGGTTTAAAAAAATGATGTTTTTGATTAGGGATGGTGATGGTGAAATCGAAATCAGATGCATTTGCACATCAGTCAGACATACACAATCTTTATGGGGATGAGGAGTCTGCACAGCCAATGTGTTTGGCAATTACCGTTTTCTCATTGACCTCAGAGGTCTTTTCCTAATGGACCTAATGGATGATTGTGATGATTTAGGGCAGGAGTGTCACGTTTACACCCGCTCCCCGGCGCTTCACATCGCCAGTTTACTCATTATTACGCACACCTGCCACCATCGTTAAGCGCACCTGCGTCTCATGAGACACACCTGGACTCCATCACCTTCCTTATTACCTCCCCTATATCTGTCACTCCCTTTGGTTCTTTCCCCAGGCGTTGTTGACTCTGTTCCTGTGTTTTGTCTGTACACTACTTGTGTTTTCTTGTTTTGTTCCATTTATTATTCAATTCACTCCTTTACTTGCTTCCCGACTCCTAGCGTACCCATTACAAGGAGAAAACAAAACCTGTAATCCATTTTGGATCTGAAGCATGCTGAGGGAAGTAGGACACATTGAAAGCAGACATTTTAGAGAATGTTCACTCCAGAGTGGTCTAAGGCACTACATCTCAGTGCTAGAGACCCTGGTTCGATCCCGGGCTGTATCACAACCGGCCGTGATCGGGAGTCCCGTAGGGTGGCGCCCAAATGGCCAAGCGTCGTCCGTGGTAGGGGAGCGTGTGGCCGGGGTAGGCTGTCTTTGTAAAATAAGAATTTGTTCTTAACTGATTTGCCTATTTAAATAAAAATAAGCGAATTGGGTAATTAACATTTTCAGAGGCATGATCCCGTGATGTCCAAGGAACGTTTCCGAGAGACCATTCCCTTAATGTCAAATAGAACTTACCCAGAACGTGGTTACCATGTTCTCAGAACTTAAGATATTCATGTTCTAGACACATTTCATGGGAAGGTTGGAAAAACATTGTCAACAAAAGAAATCACTCATTACGTCTTGTTACTGTTGCAGAGCCAATCACCGACTGTTGAGCCACTGATCCATGTACAGCCCTTTTTGTCTGTTGAACATTTTAGAGATACCCACACACAGATTTTAACATTGTGTTTTCAACTTGCATATTTGACACATACAGGATTACATTGTGCATGTTAATTTATGCAGTCATTATTAATCAAGATGTCCTCACCTGGGAGTTGAATGGACAATCTCTTGGATCGCGGCATTCAGATCTTCCTGCTCCGCCACTGTCTGTCAGCCATCAACCTGGTCACAGAGCATTTCATATTATTCTGTAGGTAAATCCCATTCACTCCATTTACAGTGGCAAGAAAAAGTATGTGAACCCTTTGGAATTACCTGGATTTCTGCATGAATTGGTCATAACATTTGATCTGATCTTCATCTAAGTCACAGCAACAGACAAACACAGTCTGCTTAAACTAATAACACAAATTATTGTATTTTTGTCTATATTGAATACATCATTTAAACATTCACAGTGTGGGTGTCACGTTGGTAAGAATGATTCGGGAGACATGCGCAGGAATGCATAATAGTTTTTATTACACCCAAATTACGGCATGCAGTGTAAAGGCACGGGGACGAAGACCAAACATCATACAAAACACAGGGTAGAAACCAAAACAAAAGAGCGAGGAGTATCTCGAATAAATAACAAGCGCAGAATGATTAACACACGAGACGAGACCCGTAATTATCTGCGCAATCCACAAGGGCACGAAAGCCAAAACACACAGCACAGGTACTCACACGCACCAACAGACATTGTAACAATAATCGACCGCCCAATGAAAGCCAAAGGGCACATATATACAAATACAATCAGTGGGAATAGGGGACAGGTGTGCGTGATGAAAGTTCCGGAGGGATCCGTGACAGTAGGTTGGAAAAAGTATGTGAACCTCTAGGCTAATGACTTCTCCAAAAGCTAATTGGAGTCAGGAGTCAGCTAACCTGGAGTCCAATCAATGAGACGAGATTGGAGATGTTGGTTAGAGCTGCCCTGTCTTATAAAAAACACTCACAAAATGTGAGTTTGCTATTCAAAAGAAGCATTGCCTGATGTGAACCATACCTCAAACAAAATAGAGCTCAGAAGACCCAAGATTAAGAATTGTTGACTTGCACAAAGCTGGAAAGGGTTACAAAAGTATCTCTAAAAGCCTTGATGTTCATCAGTCCACGATGAGACAAATTGTCTATAAATGGAGAAAGTTCAGCACTGTTGCTACTCTCCCTAGGAGTGGCCGTGCTGCAAAAAGAACTGCAAGAGCACAGCGCAGAATGCTCAATGAGGTTAAGAAGAATCCTAGAATGTTATCTAAAGACTTACAGAAATCTCTGGAACAAGCTAACATCTCTGTTGACGAGTCTACGATACGTAAAACACTAAACAAGAATAGTGTTCATGGGAGGACACCACGGAAGAAGCCACTGCAGTCCAAAAAAACCATTGCTGCACATCAGAAGATTGCAAAAAGTAGCATCTGGATGTTCCACAGTGCTACTGGCAAAATATTATTCTGTGGACAGATGAAACTATTGTTGAGTTGTTTGGAAGGAACACACAACACTAATTGTGAAGAAAAAAAGGCACAGCACAACAAAATCAAAACCTCAACCAAACTGTAAAGTATGGTGAAGGGAGCATCATGGTTTGGAGCTGCTTTGCTGCCTCAGGGCCTGGATAGCTTGCTATCATTGACAGAAAAATTAATTCCTAAGTTTATCAAGACATTTTGCAGGCGAATGTAAGGCTATCTCTCCGCCAATTGAAGCTCAACAGAAGTTGAGTGATGCAACAGGACAACGACCCAAAACACAGAAGTAAATCAACATCAGAATTTTTATTTTATTTTATTTTACCTTTATTTATACAGGTTTTTTCTCATTGACATAATATCTCTTTTCCAAGAGTGACCTGGTCCAATAGCAGCAGGGGGAACAACGTTTCAGACAAAACTTACATACACTAACACAACATTAAACAAAACTATAAACACACATACAGTACAACAAACATTTTACATTAACAACACAAACATCTTGACTAAAAACAGCTGGCCTAAAAATAATTACACTCTTCTATGATATATACATCGATCAAGTGTTTAAACTCTACCAACGAAACTAGATCATCACATTTTAAAATGTTATGAGGGAATTCCAGGACCACGGTGCTAAGTAACTAAAACTATTTCTACCATGACCTGTTCTAATTTTTGGTACTGTAAGAAGCAAATCCGAATGGGACTGTAATTTGTATTTATTTACTGACCTGACTAAAAAAGAACAGAAATAAAATGGCATTTGACCCAATATGGCCTTATAAATCAGTGTTTACCAGTGTTTAAGCCTACGCAAGGTCAATGACGACCAGCCAACAGCGCTGTAGAGATCACAATGATGTGTTAGACGTTTCTGATTTGTAATGAACCTGAGGGCTGCATGATACACTGAATCAAGTGCTCTCAGGGTAGTGGTCCCGTGTGGCTCAGTTGGTAGAGCATGGCGCTTGCAAAGCCAGGGTTGTGGGTTCAATTCCCACGGGGGGACCAGGGTTCAATTCCCACGGGGGGACCAGGATGAATATGTATGAACTTTCCAATTTGTAAGTCGCTCTGGATAAGAGCGTCGGCTAAATGACTTAAATGTAAATGATGGTTGAGGCCTGCAGATATATAACATCACTCAAATCTAAAACTGACAGTAATGTACATCGTACCAGCTCCTTCCTGGCCTCAAAAGAAGAACAAGCCTTATGCCGGAGATAAAATCATATTTTCAGCTTGAGCTTCCTTATCAAGTTCTCTATATGCACAGTGAAACTCAGCTTATCATCAACCCACACACCCAAATATTTGTACACTTTAACTTGCTCTATAGTATGTCCAGCCAATGTAGCAATGACATGATTTGTAACATGCCTAGCATTTTAAAAATACCATTAATTTTGTTTTACACGAATTTAGAATCAGCTTTAAATCATACAGATTCTGTTGTATGATGTTAAATGCTCTTTGTGCATTTTCAAAAGCTAAAGATAAACTACTACCACTTGAATAAAGAACAGTATCATCTGCATAAAAATGAACATCCACTGTTTCAATAAGATCCCCAATGTTGCTGATAAACAAAATGAACAACAGTGGGCCCAAAATAGAACCTTGCGGAACACCTGAGCACACTTCTATGGACTCAGATTTACAACCATCCGCCATTACACATTGTGTACGATTTGATAGGTAATTTATAAACCAATCTAGAGCATGACCAGTAATTCCACAACATTTTAACCTTTGCACTAACACAGCATGGTCCACAGTGTCAAAAGCCTTCGACAAATCAATTAAAAACAGACACACAATGTAACTTTTTATCAAGAGCACAGTGGATGTCATTTAACCTGTCTAGGACTGGGGTGCTAGCGGCACACCCCCCCCCCCCCACATTTCACTGAAAAGGCAGAGCGCGAAATTCCCCAAAAATATATTTTTTAAATATTTAACTTTCACACATTAAAGTCCAATACAGCTAATGAAAGACACAGATCGTGTGAATCCAGCCAACATGTCCGATTTTTAAAATGTTTTACAGGGAAGACACAATATGTAAAGATATAAATCTATTAGCTAAACTCATTAGCATAAGACACCATCTTTTATTTGTCCACCAACACCAGTAGCTATCACCAATTCGGCTAAACTAAGATATTGATAGCCACTAACCAAGAAAAAAACTCATCAGATGACAGTCTGATAACATATTTATGGTATAGGATAGGTTTTGTTAGAAAAATGTGCATATTTCAGGTAGATGTCATAGTTTACAACTGCACCCACCGTCACAAATGGACTAGAATAAATATATAGAGCAACGTGTTTACCTAATTACTAATCATCAAACATTTCGTAAAAATACACAGCATACACTAATCGAAAGACACAGATCCTGTGAATACAGACAATATTTCAGATTTTCTAAGTGTCTTACAGCGAAAACACAATAAATGGTTATATTAGCATACCACATATGCAAACGTTACCAGAGCATTGATTCTAGCCAAAGAGAGCAATAACGTAAACATCGCCAAAATATATTAATTTTTTCACTAACCTTCTCAGAATTCTTCCGATGACACTCCTGTAACATCATATTACACAATCCATATACAGTTTGTTCGAAAATGTGCATATTTAGCCACCAAAATCATGGTTAGACAATGACAAAAGTAGCCCAGCTGGTCAGACAATGTCGTGCGCCATATTAGACAGTGATCTAGTCGTATACATAAATACTCATAAACGTGACTAAAAAATATAGGGTGGACAGCGATTGATAGACAATTTAATTCTTAATACAATCGCTGATTTACATTTTTTAAATTATCCTTACTTTTCAATACAATTTGCGCCAAGCGAAGCTACGTCTAGCAAGATGGCGTCATAAGCGATTAACATTTCTCGACAGAAACACGATTTATCATAATAAATTGTTCCTACTTTGAGCTGTTCTTCCATCAGAATCTTGGGCAAAGAATCCTTTCTTGGGTCTAATCGTCTTTTGGTCGAAAGCTGTCCTCTTGCCATATAGAAATGCCCATTGCGTTCGGCATGAACTGGAACCGTGCCCAGAGATTCACAGTGTCTCAGAAATAAATGTCCCAAAATCGCACTAAACGGATACAAATTGCTATAAAACGGTTTAAATTAACTACCTTATGATGTTTTTAACTCCTATAACGAGTAGAAACATGACCGGAGAAATATAACTGGCTACACTAATGCTTGGAAAAAGAGTAGGTCGGTGTCCACCGCGCGCCTGACGCATCTGGGAAAGAGTTCCTACCTACACGTGTTTTTGTTTTATAGGGGCTGTGATTGCGCAATCCACACCATTCAAATCGTCATCACGTAAAGGCATCCAGGGGAAGACGTAAGCAGTGTCTGTATACTCATAGCAATAACAGTGGCCTTTTAACTGACTCCAGATCAGGGGCCAAAATGTGTGAAATCTGACTCCATGTCAGGGAAATTGCTGTAGAATGAGTTCTGTTCCACTCAGAGACGAAATTTCAATGGCTATAGAAACTAGAGACTGTTTTCTATCCAATAATAATAATATGCATATTGTACGATCAAGAATTTAGTAGGAAGCCGTTTCAAAAATTACACGATTTCCATAAATAGTGACAACAGCACCCCCTAGCCTCAACAGGTTAAAACCTTCAATGTTGCTGAAACAGTGCTGTGGCCTGACCTAAAACCTGATTGCATTCCATTTAAGATGTTGTGTTCTTGGAAGTAGGTCTTTAGCTGCCTACTAACTAAGGACTACAATACCTTTGACAGTACAGACAATTTTGATATTGGTCGATAGTTGTCAAGTAGCGAGGGATCTCCACCTTTCAGGAGAGGCAGTACAAAAGCAGATTTCCATAACTTGGGGATTTCCTTAACATCAAGCGTGAGGTTAAAAATACATGTTAAGGGGGGAGCAATGATGTCTGCAGCTAGGTGTAGGAGGCGGGGGTCTAGTTCATCAGGGCCAGGGGATTTTTTTAAATCAATTTCTTTCAGGGATTTACACACTTCTGAAACAGAGAAGGATGAAAAGGAGAACCTGGTGAAGGAGAGCACAGGGGTGTCAGGTAAATTTATAGGGAGCTCAATTATACCTTTGACTTTTTCAAATAAACTGCCTGCATCTAAAAAATGCTGGTTCAAGGCTTTCAGAATGGAAGTTCTCTCTGTTACAATCTGTGTGTCGACCAACAATTGTTTAGGAAGCTGTGTATCTTTTCTGCACTCCAAACCTTTCACTACTTGCCAAAATTTGGATGGATTATTACATTTTTGTAACGTAGATTTCAGGTAGTGTGGCTTCTGTTGAAGAATGGCCTCAACAGAAGAAAATACACCTTCTGGAGTGGCCCAGTCAGAGTCCTGACCTCAACCCGATTGAGATGCTGTGGCATGACCTCAAGAAAGCAGTTCACACCAGACCTTCCGAAAATATTGCTTAACTGAAACAGTTTTGTAAAGAGGAATGGTCCAAAATACGAAAACGTTTGATTGAGGTTATTGCTGCCAAAGGAGGGTCAACCAGTTATTAAATCCAAGGGTTCACATACTTTTCCCACACGGCACTGTGAATGTTTACACGGTGTGTTCAATAAAGACATGAAAACGTATAATTGTTTGTTATTAGTTTAAGCAGACTGTGTTTTTCTATTGTTGTGACCTAGATGAAGTTCAAATAAAATGTTATGACCAATTTTTGCAGAAGTTCAGGTAATTCCAAAGGGTTCACATACTTTTTCTTGCCACTGTAGTATAATATGTTACATTTGTATGGTATGTATTCATTTGTGGATGTCCATCGCCCATTTCGTGTGATATGTTATTAATTACAATTCCTATTTTATGTTACAAATTAGCCAAAAGCACATATTACGAATTTGCAAAAAGTACAATATTTTACAAATTTGCAAACTTATCATATGTTACGAATTCTAGCTAGGTCACTAATGTTAGATAGCTCGCTAACATTATCTAGGCTAGGTGTTAGGGTTAGGGATAAGGTCAAGGTTTTATTTAGGAGTTAGGTTTAAGGTTAAGGGTTAGCTAAAACGGTTAGGGTTAGTGGAAGAGTTAGCAAATATGTTAAGTAGTTGCAAAGTAGCTAATTAGCTAAAATGCTAAAGTTGTCTGTCATGAGATTTGAACTCGCAACCTTTGGGTTGCATTATATGCTTACCCATCCACCCCGACTAACCACCCTACTTTTGTTTTTGCTTTAAGTAACCATCTCTCTTATGTAACCATACGGAACGTAACGTATCACACTAAATGTAGTGTCGGATTTAAGTACAGAATGATACAAAATGCTCTGAGACTAGGTTGCAGTTATCAGTTCATTTGACTATTCTCTCATAATTGATTTTGATTTACTTATTTAAACAATTTAAGGACTCTCTGTATAGTAATAATACATTGACGTAGATATGTACATATAACTAGGAATAAAGTGGCAGATAATAAACATTAGCAGCAGCATATGTGATGAGTCAAAAAAGTCGGTGCAAAAGGGGTCAATGCAGATAGTCTGGGTAGCTGTTTGGTTAACTATTTAACACCCTGTGTTGGTGTCTGTGGACTATGATCCTTAGTGATGTGGACACCGAGGAACTAAAGTCCCGTCAATGTGAATAGGGGTGTGTTCAGCCCTCTGTTTCTTGTAGTCCACGATCAGCTCCTTTGTCTTGCTGACGCTGAGGGAGAAGTTGTTGTCCTGGCACCACACTGCCAGGTCTCTGACCTCTTCCCTATAGGCCGTCTCATCGTCGTTGATGATCAGGCCTACCACCTTCATGTCGTTGACAAACTTAATGGTGGTGTTGGAGTCGTGCGAGGCCATGCAGTCGTGGGGAAACAGGGAGTACAGGGACTGGCCATGCACCCTTGAGGGGCGCCCGTGTTGAGGGTCAGCGTGGCAGATGTGTTGTTGCCTGCCATCCCCACCTGGGTGGCAGCCCATCAGGAAGTCCAGGATCCAGTTGCAAAGGGAGGTGTTCAATCCCAGAGTCATTAGCTTTAGTGATGAGCTTGGATGGTGCTATGGTGTTGAACACCGAGTCAATAAACATTCTCACATAGGTGTTCCTCTTGTCCAGGTAGGAAATGGCAGTGTGGAGTGCAATAGAGATTTCGCCATCAGCGAATCTGTTGTGACGATATGCGAATTGGAGTGGGTACAGTGTGTCTGGGATGATGGTGTTGATGTGAGCCATGACCAGCCTTTCAAAGCATTTCATGGTTACAGAATTGAGCGCTACAGGGCGAAAGTCATTTAGACAGATTACCTTGGCGTTCTTGGGCACAGGTACTATGGTGGTCTGCTTGAAACATGTAGGTATTACAGATGGGTCAGAGAGAGGTTGAAAATGTCAGTGAAGACACTTGCCAGCTGGTACTGATAATCGGCCCTGCGGCCTGTTTAGTATTTTTGGTGGGATGTTGATGGAATATTCTCCTAACCCTCAGAAAACTGGACACATGAATTCATGTTCCTGCAACGTCCCATAAATCACGTCTGGAACATCAATGTTGCTTATTCTGAGAACATTGTACATTGTGAGTTTGCCTTGTCTCTCACAATCCGGCTAACAGCGATGTTGACCATTGTCAAATGGGCCAGTAATCTTATCCCACTGTAACATGCTGAGATGCTGGGGCTTGTGTGTGAGATGTATGAGGTGTATAAGGGCTGAGAGGGGTGAAGGGAGAGTGTGTCTGTGTCTGTGTGCAGCCTTATGAAAGGGGCTGAATCATCTGTGCTAAATAATGAGGGCCTGAGATTTGCTTTTGCGTCTGGAGTGTAACCACTAAAGAGCTACAGTCGCCCACAGAAATGTCTGCGAGGGAAATGCCTGGCTCTTTAGATCATGTGTAAGGCGCTACCAGAAGTATACAGCGTACCTCTGGAACACCAGGCAGCAGCAGCAGCTGACTCCATGGTAGCTCAGTCTGAATCCTGTACCTCTGACTACAGGTCATCAACTTTTATTCCTTGAGGTTTCAGGCTTTATGTGCCCCCCATTTGCACCCTCTTTGGCGGTTCCTACTGTAGGTGTGTGTGTGTGTGTGTGCGTACGTGTGTGTGTTCATCTGAGGAATCCACACCCCACTCTTCCACCTGCCAGTCTCTCAGCACTCATGTAGCAGTAGATGAGAGGCTCCTCTAACCCTGGAGTGTTACAGTCACTGTGCCCAGTCAAATCCTGCTACATGCCCGCTAGTGCCCTCCTGCACCTGGTGGCAATACCTTCCAAATTGATGCCAATGTTAGCTCTCCCCTGGACCACACCCTCCTACCACTTGTCACGCCTGGGATGCCTCAGCTGGCTCGTCAGGCTTCCATGCCTTAGCTGGCTTGAGAGGTTTTCTTGCCTCGGTTGGCTCGGCATGCTCCCATCCCACGTCATGCCTCAGCCGGCTCGTCAGGCTCCCAAGCCTCAGCCGGCTCGTTGAGATTCCAGGCCTCAGCCGGCTTTTCAGGCTCGCCCAGGTGGGACGCCGCTGGGTGGTGCCCCTTAGAGGGGGTGGGCGGGGGGTACTGTCATACCTGCTCCCGCTCCCCCTCCGCTGCCCATAATTACGCACACCTGTCACCATCGTTACGCGCATCAGTGCTTCATTGAACACACCTGGACACCATCAGTTTATTGATTGTCTCTCCTATATCTGTCTCTTCCTCAGTTTCATCCTCTAGTCAGTATTCATGTTGTTATGTTTCCCTTGTCCAGACGTTGTCTGTGTTTTGTTTCATGTCTGTTATTTATTCAATATTCACTCCCTGTACTAGCTTCTCGTCTCCCAGCATCTGTCCTCACAACACTTCAGAAATGCATGAACACAAATAAACTTGGACTATCTCTCTGTAGATTATCTTTTTTCACGCTTTTGTCCTATTAAAAATATATACATGTTTTTGAATACTGATAGTGATGGTGAACCATTTTCACATTGAACTGTATTTTCCGGAAACTGGTCGTACAGCCATGTTGGGTCCAGTAGATGCTGGAGATAATACCTTACGGTGAGATCAGGTTTCTTGTATTTTTACTGTGATCTGTAACTCAATTGGGAGAAAAACAGCCTGCATGTCATGGTTGAACATTATGACCTTATGGAAGGTTGCGATAAAACACAGAGACCACATGTATGTTAGCAAAATGAATTTAGTGAAGGAAAAAGCAAAACAACCTGTTATCCATTTTGGATCTAAAACACAACAGGTCACGCCCACGAGAGGGGGACACATGCTGAAAGCTGATTGGTTCAGGGGGAGTAGGACACATTGAGATCAGATGTCATACCCCCCCAGGGAAGGGTTATATCTGTTTATGTGTGGGTGTGTGTGTGCGTGCGTGCGTGCGTGCGTGCGCATGTGTGTGTGTGTGTGTGTCTGTGTGCATATGTCTTTGTGCGTGTGCACATGTTTGTGTGTGTGTCTGTTTGTGTGTGTCTGTGCGTGTGCATTCGCATGTGTGTGTGCGGTGTGTGTGTGTCTGCCTGTGGGTGCGTCTGTGCACGTGTGTGTGTGTCTGTGTGTGCGCACACGTGTGTGTGTATGTGTCTCTGTGCATGTGTGTGTGTGTAGCAATAATTGATACCTTGTCCTGAGCCCCTAAGGTGAATAGATCATAGCTGCTCTTAAGTAGCTTGGTAGGCGGCTGTAGGTC